>NC_135763.1:33755442-34193521 GCF_052425735.1 Oculina patagonica
ACACACCAGGCGACACGTCGCTGCAAGACATCGCGGCGACATGTCGCCTCGTGTAACATGGTGCATTCTTGCGACAAACAAGTCGCTGCGACAGAATTTTGTCGCTGCGATGTGTCGCACGAATTCAAACCAGTTTGAATTTCGACACATCGCAGCATTGTCGCAGCGTATGTACACGTCTGCGAATAATCGCTGCGATAAAATATAAATTAACCAATCAGAGAGCGTCATGTATTTTCGCCATATTGGATTGGAAAACTAGTTCGCATTCCCACTCGCTGCGTGTGCACCGAACAAACGCCTTGTCGCAGCGACTTGTTTTGAAAAAGTACACACGGAGCGACTTGTCGCAGAGACCTGTCGCTGCAACTTGTCGCCTAGTGTGTCCCGACCTTAATGGTGTGAGTGACTATCTGAAGCACTCACTTGATGCCGTGAGACTTCTTATTTTTTTCATACACAAGATACAAATCACACTTAACGTATTTTTTTTAAGTTAAAAAAAGTTGAGACCAAGAGGATTCGAACCCGGGTTACGGACACGCCGAACGAGAATGATATCCACTAGGCCACCGACTACTAACTGCCAGAATTCTTTTTTTTTTTTTTTGGATAGAAATCCTAACCCTATTTTAAAAGCTAACCGCAAGCAACTAGGCTTTGGTAGATTTTGCTAGCATAATTTTAAGCATAATTTAGCAAAACGAGCAGTATTTTAAGCTTTTATTTCAGTTTAGCACTGCTAGCATAATCCGAGCTTTTCTGCGTTGAAAACAAACAAAAAAACATCATAGTTCTAGAATAATTCAGTTTGTATTTTATTTCTGTATTGTTTTTGTAAAATATTGAGTTCTGTGCTAAGGCTCATGATCAAATGTGGTCCAGCAGACTCTAGGTCACCCTGTGCATATCTAATAGTTTTTTTTTAAATTTTAATTTTTTTTTTAAATTTTTTAATTTTTTAAGGCATAGTTGTCTTTATACTGAACTGTGGGGTTTGCCTGGATGGCGTCTAAAACAAGTATATACAAGTTACTTTCTGACCCAGAATGTCCCGGATTCAGAACCCAGAAACGGTTGATTTGGAAATCATTTGTTAATCATTTGGCTTTTCGAGGTGCGCACATGCGTATTTGCGATGCTAAAGACTGTAAGACTGGAAGGTGGACTATATGAATGTTCATTAAAGTTAAAACTGATAGTAAGCTACTGGTGATTTTTATTTCCCTCAAAATCTAAGTAGCATAATTTCGGTGACAGAGAGCATAATTTTCAGGAAGTAGCATAATTGTGGCATAATTTCTAAAAAATATGAGCACTGCTAAAAGCATAATATGCTTTTTTTTTCGGACACAATCTACCAAAGCCTACAAGCAACCCAAGCTAAGATAGGCTAACCGGAGCGCTATTTAGGCTAACCGTTGTCAGTAGTATTCTACATGAACTAAATGTTACGTGGTATAATTATGCCATGAGGTTTCTCGCTATTGTCTCACTACATCAACTGAGTGCAGGATAGTTAGTCCCGATTAATGATGTCTGCCGTGTTTAGGTGGATCCTCTTGCCATGCGTAATGACGATGACATAAGAAGACAGCAAAAGAAGTTAGAGGGTGCCAATGCCCCACTTGGAGAGAGCAGTGAAAATAGCCAGCTGCTGCAGAAACTGCTGTACGAGAAATACACAGGTACAACACCTTTTACGGATACTCTTCATTTTTTTTAATCGGCTTTGTAAGTAATTGTTTTATCTTGTGATCCGTTTCATTTTCAATTGTTATTGACCTTGACGTACAAAAGAGTCCATGTTCCAAAATTTCTTGGTGATCATTGTTCAGTTCTCAAGACCTGGTGTACCACTGTCTTATTGTATTTTGTGTGCAGGATACGAGCAACAAGGCCGTCATGTTAAGACAGTTAAGGACGTTCCAAGCCCAGTTGATAAACTGGGACCCATATCGGAGAAGCTTGTGGAAGATGTCGAGAAAACTCTTCGGGAAATCGTCCAAATAACCATCGAGCGCTGCTTGTCCAAGTTCCCCAACCTCAAACAAGCTGTCGAAGCGAAAGTCGTGAACAAAATTTTTGAAACGAAGCGCCAGCAGACCATTCAGTTCATCGGACAGTTCCTTGAAATGCAGAAGAAAAGAGTTGACCTGGTGTTTGTACCAGTCCCCACGCCAGGCGAGATTGACAACTGGGAATCTTTGCCGATGAAGGATGGTGGCAAGTCTCATCCGATCCTGAAGTCAAAGACGATGAGCCAAATGAAGGACTTAGCGGGAAAACTATACCCTCCGCAACTGGTCAATGAGATTGAAGGTCATGGCAACAGTTCCGCACATACTTCATTTGTAAACTGCAAGGTAAGTATACAGCGCCGCTGCAGAGTGTAATATTTCCCGTGGAAGAGGGGGGAAGACTGGCGTAGTTACTTGTAGATGTTTAGAGTAAGGTTGTCGAGCTTGAAATTTTTATAGAGCAGAGCAATTTTCTATTTCTTCTGAAACAGGGTGTCTTATTCCGTCTGAATTTAGGAATATTTGATACCATTGTGAAGTAAATGGTCTAGTTATAAGTGAATGCACATAGTTAATTAACAAAAAATTATCGTTAATCAAATCACTCATAGTTTTCCCAGAAGAAATAGAAAACTAACCAAATAGGGGTTGGTATGGTTGTGGTCCGTCATGGGGCCCCTGTGTTACCAGCGTCACCAGCCAGAGTATCTCCAATTTGGATTTGAGGAAGAATGGCCAAGAATGGCCAATTTTGGCCATTCTTGGGAAATATTTTATCTTCTTGACATTTAGGAACTTGAAGACATGAAGAGTTTAAAAAGGAATGTGGTGCGATGCTTCAACGTGCTGAAAATGAACGTCTGTGACACAGTCCCGCGCTGCATCCTGCATTTCTTCGTCACACAGTTGGTGGATGATCTTGGCCGCGCCTTGGATAAGGAGGACTTGGTCGACTTCTTACAGGAGAGGCAGGACATCCGGGACAGGCGCAACCTGTGTAGGAACCAGTCCCAGGCCCTGGAAAAAGCACTGCCTTTCACCGAAGACGTGCTGGACAAGCTGCTACGCATGAAACAGGGATCACCAGTAAAAGGCGGCAAAAAGTAGCTGTGATATTTGTTACGTTGTAGCCTAAGGCCTCACATTTTAAGATGTATGGTGTTTTCGTATCGTTTGGCATAGCTTTATCCGTCAAAAAAATAGAGGTTTTCTAGATTCTATAACGAGTACGAGATGTACCGATGCGTATGTGTGTGAAATGCTGTCATTTTGGCGCGGAAAACTTGGTAACCATCGGTAAAGCCGTATCGAAAGGCTATACTTTTACAAATGTTGCCCACAAAAAACCCCAGTTATAATAGATCTTGGAAATTTGTGGTTTAAATCTTGTTTTAATATTCTGCTGAAATCATTGTGGTGACATCTCGTACTGTATTCGTACTCTTTATTGAATCTAAAGGTCTGCAGTTAAGTTTACTTCCGAATTTTCGAATATGAATTCACCAATTCCGAGTTCTCAGTCAGTTACAAAATTCAAGCTTAGAGAAATTGTCAAGTTTTTAGTTCAAACAACTTCTAAAAGAATAAATGATTTTAGAGACTTAAAAAGTATGAATAACTATCTTTGTCAATTGAATTCTTTCTCCAAGAAATGATGAGCCCTCCGGGTTGCTAGGCAACGCGTGGTAATTAATGGTCGTAATGACGTGACATTTCAACTTTCGGATTACTCGTGTTATATTTTGATCGAAGAATAAGAATGGGAAATCCATCTAGTGCCTCAACGAAAATTCCATTCAAGCTGGGCCCTTGTTTTCTCAACTACAAATATGATTTACAACTGAGCTACACTCTCCTAGAAATTGCATTTTCTTCAAAAACATGTCGTCGTTGGAAAAATAGACAAATAATTTTTATTTTGACCCCCCCCCCCCTCCCTCATTTCAAAGCATTTGCTTAAAGGTTGAATGCAATACTGATGGTCAGCGGGAGAGGCTAGGTGGGGGGCACAAGGTATCAATATACAAATGTCTTAAATGACATTCTTAACCAAGAGTGTCTTAACTATTTTTGAAATTGGTTGTAGTGTCTCCGCTAGGTACGTTTTGGCAAATCGGACCCAAAATATCAATTCTCATTACCCTGTCTTATTTCTTTTCATGTTATAGTTATGAGAATTTAGTTACCCTTATTCCCGGGTTGGATGATCGGGCCCCCTACTTATCTGAAGGTCTGGATCGGCCATCAAGTCAATGTAAGATTTCCCTAAAATAGCATAGGAATGCGTTCGAGAAAACAATTTACTGATTTTTGGCGAGAAAAACGCGGGTCGGGTAGCAGCTTTTGCAAGGTCTCACCTGAATGGCTTGCTTCCCTTTGAGAGAAAAATTCAACAGAAGCAATGCCCCTAGCCCCCCCCCCCCCCCAACAAAAAAAAAAAAAAAAAAAAAAAAAAAAACAATAGAAACTGCTATACCAGAGGAACGGCAAAATCTACAAGCTTACGAGAGCTGCTACATGCACTACTGGGCCCGGTTGTTCAAAGCATGATTAAGCTAATCCAGGATTAGCGTGAAATTTGATTTCAATTTTATATAATTTCGTTGAGGTTTTCTGTTAATATTTTCTGTCCCACAGTTTTGACATGGACCAATCTCAAACTTAACAAAATATTAGCTTTGGGAAACCCTTTAAAACAAGAGAAATTAAAATCTTGATCATCTTTTAATCCTGGGTTAGCGCTAATCGTCTTTCGAACAACCCCGGCCCTGATGTCTTGAAATTGGAAGGAAAAATTCCACCTGGACCACTCTTTGGGTATGGTACAAGGGTCATAAAAAGAAAATTTAAAGAACAAAAACCAAGATACGAGTTTAAAAGGAGAAACGAACCACAATAATAAAATAATTTTTCTCGATTTTTATTAATTTTTTTCAATAATTTTGAGGGCTTCAAATATTTTCAAAGTCATATACATAAAATTTTCTTCGCGCAAGATAAACACTTCATAAAGAAACACTTCGTGTCTATAAAATGTGTCTGTCTAAAACGACGGATATAAAAAGTTGCATCCCATAAGGGACCCTTTCAAAACAGTACGACTGACAGTGGCGCCTACAAAACCGCCCCAAAACAGTGAACGCAGAGATTAGAGAAAAATTTACACAAGAAATTCTACGGAAGCCGGCATCTTAGTTGTTTTTGTTTTAACAATCCATCAGAAAAAGGCAAAAAATAAATGTTACAACTTACGATTACTATTTCCTTTCAAAAACGGCTAACGGCCTACGGTTAAAGTTGAAATAAACAAACAAACAAAAAAAACAGACGTGACGCTTAATTAATCTCTCTAATGACTTATACTCGGCTAGCCGATGAAATTTAAATGCAGAGCGATTTTCACTTGAGCATCAAAAGTGATTCGCGTTAGCTTTGGTTTTGCATAACGACGCTTAGTGACTGGTTTCGAAAATTCCTTCCACTCTCTCATCCAATCAGAAATAAAACCAAAACCAATCGTGACTCGCTGACACACGTTTTCCGCAGTTCGTGCCGGCTACATTTATTTCCGTCGAGTTTTGATTGGTTCACTGGATTGTCTATGTCCTTTGTGATTGGCCAGAGTGACAACTTTGATTTTAGCCTGTTCCAGGCGTTCGGTTAGTTCTTTGATTTTGGTTTTACGATAAGCAATAGAAAATCGCTCTAACCGAATTACAGTCGAGCAATCGCGTACATTGAAGGTCAATCTTGCTCCTTAAATTACCCTTAGTACTATTCGCTTTTTCAGTGTCATTGTCAACTGTTATAGCTAGGAAAGAGAACGAAAAAAAAAACGTCCTTTGCTTGCGTTCAACTGCCAGCGATCACAAGAACTTCTCGATACTCTAAACAACCTTTCCTTGGGGAGTGGTGAGGAAGAATTCGATCAGCTGGATTTGTTTGTGTGTTTCCATCCCAGTTAAAGAATACGATCATTCCGTCACATTGCAATCTTCGTGAGCACGTAATCAAGATATCGTGCACCAGGATCGTGACGTACTTCCGACAGTACTGACGTCATCATCGTCATCGGAGTCGTCCCCTTCCGGTTGGTCGTCTTCATCTTCGCTGCTCTCTGTGTCGCTAACATCCGGTTGGCTGTAGCGGCGGACATGCTTGGCTGTCACGTAGACATCATCTGTGTCCGGTCTGAAGGGTAAAGCGGAAGTAATGGTACATCCCAATCTTAAAATATTACTTTTCTTTTCCTATTGTCATATCATTCTTTTTAAGTTAAGAATGCGGTAATGTGTTCGAGCCTAGTGACCCATCAGACCCGAGCTTATCCCGGTTTCCGTGACATTAAGCTGGTCAATCGCAGGGTTACCCTCCAGCATTAAATTCGCCGGAGAGAGGCACTGTGAGAGAAAAGTGTTTTGCCCAAGAACACAATGCAGTGTCCCCGGCCAGGGCTCGAACCCGGACCGCTTGATCTGGAGTCCAGCGCGCTAACCATAAGGCCACCGCGCGCCTCCCAAAACGCGGTAACATGGCCAATATCCGCCGGTTAATAATTATATTCATTCCCTTCCTGTTTGCAAGAAAATGAATTGATTTTTCGCATCAACCTAATTTCTCGCATCGAAGGCACTATTTTTTGCATTAACTTTATTCGAAGCAATGAAATCCAACACTAACCTTGAACGTTTCTTCACTTTTGAACTCGGCAGCTGATCCCAGAGTTTCAGCTCCAGTCCTCCCGTGCACATCCTGTGCAGGGTCACCTGATCACGTGTTGTCTGCGTGCATGATAAGCACGTGATGCTTCCAGTGCTGTCGTCATCCACAGTTGCCAGGTATTCCTCCGAGGGTAGGCTGCGAACTAAACGGGTTAAACAAACAAGTTAAACTGGAATAACAGATTAAAATCAAGTTGATAAAGCAATTCCGTATTGAAGTCGTAAATACAAAAAAGAATCACTAGAGCTGAGAGTATTCCTTTCAGCTTCGTGGTAAAAAAAAAATAAAGGGCTTGGCGAACTAACAAAGCGCAAAAGCTGCATCTGAAGAAACAACTCATGACATCTTAAACGATCATGGTTCCACAAGCAATCCTTTATGAGGCCAAGTTAAAAAAATGTCAATTTAAGTCCATAACACTGTTCCATACCATTCAAGTATCCATTTCCTCGGTCCAGATCATACCCGGCGCTTACTAGACATGAGCCCGCGGTCTCCATGGCACCCGTTGATCCAAACTCTGTCACGTGATTACGTAGCTTACGAAGTTTACCTGACGAGAAAAAAATTAAAATAATTAGGATGTCGAAGGGCAAGAAAGACCACCGACTAGTCAATCGAATGATGAAAAACAAAGTTATTTATTCCTGTACCTGAATTCAAGTCCATCGCCTTTATATTAACCCCGTCATCTCCCCAGTAAACTGTTTGTTCTGTTGTTGCTAAGCAACGAACTCGTCTCGGTTTGACTGTAACGCCCGCGTCAGGTTGGTCCACAGAGGCCTGGTCCGAGCTCATCACTGGTTTAAGGGAATTATCCCGGATGTCCCAGACCTTTACCACCCCTGTGGCCGAGCCACTAATCACACGCTCGCCCTGAAACTAGAAAATGACATTCATGATCTCCCACTGTTATTGGCTACTTTCCATACAAGATGAATCACTTAAATTCAGTGTCACCTAAGATAAAATTGCGCAACGACAAGATCATGGAACAACCCTTTAATAAATTAGACTAATTTGTTTCGATTTTTTCATTGTAAAAGAAGGTGGTTCCAAAAATGTTACCTACAGAGGGTCTTTCTTTCATTTTTTGATTGTTTTCTTATTTTACGTTATTTTTTTCCGTGGACAACTCTCAAACTGTAAAGTAAAACGCTTTTATACAAAATAGAAAAAACCTCGGTGTTTTAACTATTTTTTAAATTACCGAAAATTTGTTAGACACTGCACTAAAGCCAAGAAAAGTAAAGTAATCCTTCCGAATGATTCATAGCTAACTTGTCCCTATTTCTAGCGCCTAATTTCGATTACGTAGGTCCATTCCCATACAAACCCTTACATCTTGGCTTGCTTTGGAAAAGGTTTGAAACGGATCTAAACAACAACCAACAACCGATCTTGTTCAAAATTATAACTATCTGTTTTACAATCTTTACAACAGGAAAAGTCAGAAATTGTTCGCTATCAAATCAAACATGAAATTCACTAAATAGAAAGTTTCGTAGCCTGCGTGGCAGGCGTAAAAAGGGAAGGGAGAGGGGAAAAGAAGGGAAGAGGGAACGACTGCCGTAAGAACCCGATATTTTGCATAACGCCCACCAATTTTCCGGTAATCCAATTTAGTAACTGTCAGTTAACTGTTAGTACGTTAACCAATCAGAACGCATCGCGCGCTTCTTAGACACGCAGGAATTTCCCTCCCCTTCTCGTCCCCACTCCCCCTCCGTTTTTTCCCTATTTCTCTCCCTCTTCCCAACTCCCCCTCCCCTCCCTCCCCTTTCGACGCTCTGCTACGCAGGTTAAAAGTTTCGTAAAGAAAAACACCCATGGCTAGGAAAACCTGCCATACAAGTTTGTACGCAGCGCGTGACTCCTGCGCGCCCGCCCCCCTGCACAGAATTTTGACGTTACCATAGTTACCTTGACAGCCGTGACAGCATCTTCATCATGGCCGCGCACCGATCTCACAGTAGTTCCGGTCTCCAGGTCCCAAAGCTCAACTTTACCGCCATCTGAAATAACCAACAGAAGGTATCAATACCCCTTCCTCTTTCTGTAAATAATCCATCGTTTGCAAAGTTTCGGAGACCGGAGTGTTTGTTCTCTTTGGCGAGCAGTTTTCACGAAACAACAGCCCTTCGTAGTGTCATTTCTGCGACCGGTCGACACTAGTTGTGCAGGTTTTGAAATTTGCAAACGCACAGATCTTCTTTATTTGAAAGATCGCACACAATCGAAAAAGATTCATGGCAAAAAATCAAAAACAAAATTAAGACAAGCCTTAAATTCAGAGGTGATCTTTGTCATAAATGATCACAAATTTTAAAAATGTACGCCGATCATAAAATACTGCATGAAAGTGATCTAAGTAAGATGAAAACATAGCTTTGAAAAAAAAAAAAACAGTCTGCACCAAGGGCTTTCTGGAAACTCTTTCTCTAACTGGAAAACATTCTTATTTTCACAAACCACTTCATTTTAGTACATTTTACACGGCCGATAACACGGGTTTCATTCAAATCTAAGATTTGCCAAATATCCGCTGTGAAACATAATGTTAGCGAAGAAATTACTACTATGGACCTAAACAACAAAACCGTAGCTTCATTACAAACAAATATGTCTACCAGGGAATATAATTAAAAGTTGCAAACAAACGAGATGAACTTTGAAAACTGTTCAGCCCAACAGTATTTCAAACCCCCCCCCGGGGGGGCACTCAAAAAAGTTTTAAACGGGGAGGTACCCCTTTCATATACCTAAAAGACGTGACATAGCCTTAGAACAGGACGTTTTCTCGTCATTTTTAAGTAGCGCTTAATAAATTAAAATAATGCAGCCAAAAAGTGCGTATGTTCGAAATATTTTAATTACAGGCCTTTTAAAAAACCTAAATGACGGATTTACATACCCTTTCATATACCTAAACTTGTGAAATCGCTACCCTTTTGTATACCTTAAGCCTGAAAAAGGTACCCCTTTCGGGCGGAGCCTCCCCGTATAGGCCATTATATGGAGTACCCCCCCCCCCCCCGGGTCAAAAACTCATATCATAATCCGTTTCAATCTTGAATTTTTGTCCATCCGTACTTTCTTTTGTGTTTGCTGTGTTATTAAAATGTTCCTTTGCTGTTTCGAGTGGTTATTTTATATTTCACTCAATTTGGTGCTCATTTTCGTATGTCTAAATTTAGGCAAAATCCGTGACACAGTCCCTTGAAACATAAACACAACAAACATGTTTATCGACTTTATCACTAGTATCGTTAACTTCTTCGCAGTAAGGAGAATACTTTTGTATTCAACAAACTGACTCTTTTCCGACCTAAGAGTGTCATTTGTAACGTACCACCTGAGTTTACAACGAAAACTAGCGGTACAAAGTTCGCTTGATAAACACAAACGCACACGGTCAAATCACATGCAAATCCGAGAACTTTGACCGACCGTACCTAGTCCAGCTGCAGTTAGATTACTGTTGCAATCGAGGCACTCCACGGGCGAAAACGCGTACATAGACCGCTTAATCTGACCTGCGAAAAGAGGAGAAAAAAAATCCATGAAAAAAGGAAAACTATTTAACTACGCAATACGCACGTGAAAATGTAAAAAGATATCCAGCTTTGTATGAATGAAATTCCATTGAAAACGTATAACAACAAAACTTACGCATAAACCCCATGTTTCGCATGTTCACATGCACAGGTAAACTGCCTTATTACCCCTTGACAAAGATAAAGTTGCTTTCTGATGGTCAAGTTGTATTTTCCGTTTTCTTGCAAAATGGATGTATTTGTTTACGAATTTTAAAACACTTGAAAAACCAGATTTATTTCATCTCTGTTATGCAAACATCAACAGAGGAAGTCCCCCAGGGGACCAGCAAACAACACCACTTATAACGTGACGGCCGCCTCAAAAGCGTGACAGTCGGTGACACGTGAGAACAGAGTCACGTTGCGACTCACGTTTTTCTTTTACTGAAGAAACCCAAGAAAGAGCCGGCGACGAGACGTCATCCACCAACTCGTTCCCGCGCGTGTATTCCTAAGCGTGAGCAGGAGCCGTGAGCCTGCTCGCAGGCTAGGCGTGGCCAAACATGAGAGTCAGTTCGAGACGATGCTCTTTTTAGTTGCAGAAACCAAACATGACTGTCTTCGACATTCCATAACCTTAATTAGAACTTTAGGTAAATCACCAACCGTCTATTTGCTTTTTCCGAACTCCTCAGCGGGTTTCGGGCATTGACGGGTTGGAGAGGAAGGGGGGAGGGATGGGTCGGTGATGGCCTATTCACTGTATCAATCAAAAATAGACCAAGTGGGGTAGAGGCGAGGCAGGAAGTCGAATTGCGGAAAGAGTGGACGGGAGCAAAGATTTCTATCCTATAGCCTGTGCACACTGACGAATGACCGCTGCAAATATTTTCAGCCGAAAATCTGCACCTTAAACAGACTTGCTTCGCAATGCAATTTTGTAGGAGAAATCCTCACTGAAAAAAGTCCGGAAAGAAAAAAAAAACCTTCATAAACTGACAACTCACCGCTAGCGAGGGACCAGATTTTCATGGAGCAATCTTTTGAGCCCGTGAGCACCGAGTACTGGTCAGTTCGAAAGCTGGATGGCACATCTAGTATAGAGGAAAGGAAAGGTGAGAAATGCACGGTAAGTGGTTCACTTAACAATTATTTTTGACCTTGTACACATTGGTGTTTTCAGTAGCAAATTAATAAATAAGCAAATATGCAGACAAACAACAGCCAGTCAGGCAGACAGTCCGACTGAGAGACAGGCTGCCAGGCAGAGTAACAGGCAGACAGACAGACAGGCAGACAGACAGATAGACAGACGGACAGCCACTCTATGGAATCTACTCACTCACCACATGACGACATGTCCTTTTTTGGTAAAAGAAAAACTGATGTTATAGTTCCCGTATGCCCGCCCATGCTCCTCATCTCTCGCCCAGTGTCGGCATCCCATAATTTAAGCATGGTGTCGCGGCTGCAAAGAAGGCCGGGATTAAATCAGTGTCATAACAAAGTTAGCCTGTGAACAGGCTCTCCGGTCGGGGAGGGGGCGAAAAAAAGAAAAAAGGAAGAGCGGAGGGGGGGGCTGGGAGAGCCTGTTGACAAAGCATGGAGGCAGCCATTCCGCCCCTTTTTATAAACCTGTCATCATCTGTCACTAATCTGTCGACAACGTGTCATCAACTCCACCTTCTCCGCCTAGATGCATTGGAATGTAATTAGAGCGTACTTGAAAATGACAGCTCGCGGGAAAAAACCGCGCTTTTCTCCAATATGGATCGGAGCGATCCTCATTGCCGCTTTTGTAAAAAGTCTTTGAGCAGTTCAAAAAGGGTAAATTCTGTGCCGGTTTTCGATGTTTCTAAAAATAAGGAACTTCTTGTTGTCCCCGGACAAGATAGCGTCGTCGTGGCAGAGGCCTTGGAAATCCTTGGATTACAAGTAGAAAAGAAAGAGGGGTTTTCAGTTCTTTTTTGCATGCCGTGTGCTCGACAAGCTGTTCGCCTCTCTCATTCAGTTTCCGTCTTCACAAGCCGATGCAGTGAACCGTCTTTAAGTGTGAAAGACCCTTCGCCTGACTCATCAATCGCTGGCGGATCTCCCGAAAGAAATACAATGAGTACAAAACGATCGGTGGAGTTTCGTTCGCCGGCCGGTGTTACACCTTCGGCAAAGCGAAATAGAGATAGTGTTTCCGCTATTAAAACTTCGCGCAGGACACTAGCTTTTACGGATGAAACAAGCGAGGATAGCATTGAAGTCCCCCTTACAGTTGAGGAACAAATGCAGGCTTAATGAATATTCCACAAGTAAAAGCGAAACAGTTGTCAAGGTTAGTTAATCAACTTAAAACGCTCTAATGTGATTTTTGCCGCGACACTTTCGTAACATGGTACTGTACATTATTGTCATTATTCAGTTAAATTTCAACGTTGAAATTCCGATTTTTTTCTCCTAGATCTTTATTGGGTATCCTCAAAGTGGAAAGGTGGTGGAGTTTGAATGCAAGGATGCCAAAGAGTAAAGCGCGTAAAGTTTTCAAATTTATATTTGAATCATGTGGTGCCAACATTACGCAACGAACAAAGGAGGTTAAAAATCCTAAAAATCGAGCTTGAAAGACAGAGCGAACGATCAAAATAATGCAAGAAGCAGCCTTTACAACACAGAATGTCTCTCTGAAACCAACTTTCAGCTTTTCCATAGTAAAGCTGAAACAGTCTCTGGCTAAGCCGGACAAAAGATAAATCCGTGATAAGACAATACATGACCATCTTGCAACAGTATTGATTAAAATGCCGGGTCCGGCGTCAATAAAATGCAAGTAGTTTACATTTTCACGGAACATTTCAGATCTTGTCCTTCCAGGGCGAACATTTTGAGAGCCTAAAGCATATCTTGCAAATAGAATTGAGCCAAAACAAACTGAACTAGCACAACATGTGGCAGAGTACCACAGGCGGCCCAAGCTCACAATTAGAGGAGTTAAAATATTTAACATAATTCTCTTTTGTAACCGTATGCGAAACGTGACTCTCGACCGGCAGCATATGGAGGTGTTGTGTTACAACGGTTCTCATTTATAAAGGTTTGTATGGGAGAATACGCTTTCGAATTTATAGCTAAATATAATAAGATTTTGACAATAAAATCAACTTACTTCAATGCCCTGTCGTTATGTCTGTTGTTATCTTGGTTCTCAGGCCGATCCGAGGCGTTTTAAGCGAGTTATGCAATTTTTGGTTTCCACTGCTAAGAAGAAGTAAAGGCTGAACACTCGATTCCGGACTGCCTGCCGCTCGAACCGAAAAAATCTCGTCGAAAGCACGCCAATCGGCCCAATTCCTTTCCATAATAAAAGTAGAGGTTTAAGCGCTTCTTTTCCATAAGATTCCAACCCGAGTACGTCCTCATAGCGCACGCCACAGAGCTTCGAATCCAGCTAAACTCGCCTTCACGGCTTTCGAAACATGCTGCCATGAGACGCCATGGACACCTTCGAGGCCCGAACAGAATGTCGGGCCAAAAAAACTACCCCGACCGGGGTAGGAACCGGAGAATTGTCAGCACGAAATCTACTTGTCTCCACAGTCCCCTTCTCCGGTTCCTACCCCGGTCGGGGTAGTTTTTTTGGCCCGACATTCTGTTCGGGCCTCGAAGGTGTCCATGGCGTCTCATGGCAGCATGTTTCGAAAGCCGTGAAGGCGAGTTTAGCTGGATTCGAAGCTCTGTGGCGTGCGCTATGAGGACGTACTCGGGTTGGAATCTTATGGAAAAGAAGCGCTTAAACCTCTACTTTTATTATGGAAAGGAATTGGGCCGATTGGCGTGCTTTCGACGAGATTTTTTCGGTTCGAGCGGCAGGCAGTCCGGAATCGAGTGTTCAGCCTTTACTTCTTCTTAGCAGTGGAAACCAAAAATTGCATAACTCGCTTAAAACGCCTCGGATCGGCCTGAGAACCAAGATAACAACAGACATAACGACAGGGCATTGAAGTAAGTTGATTTTATTGTCAAAATCTTATTATATTTAGCTATAAATTCGAAAGCGTATTCTCCCATACAAACCTTTATAAATGAGAACCGTTGTAACACAACACCTCCATATGCTGCCGGTCGAGAGTCACGTTTCGCATACGGTTACAAAAGAGAATTATGTTAAATATTTTAACTCCTCTAATTGTGAGCTTGGGCCGCCTGTGAGAGTACAAATTTAGAGGTGTCATATTCAACTCTACAAACGGAAACCACGCAGCGCGGACTAATGACCCTAGACACTTAAATGGCCACACAATCTTACGGCTCTATTCAATACATAGACTTGCACGAAGTCGCCCTCTATTGGCGAGCGAAGCGAGCCGAGAAGCGTCGCGAAGCGACGACCGCGAGTGACGAAGTCGTGACATACCTAAACCGCGCGTCGAAGGACTTTGAGAAAGTCTATTCAATACATAAAGCCTCCAAATAATAACAGTACCCTCAGAAAGAAGTCAGAATCAAACAAGGTCGAAAGACCGAACTCAACATAAAACGGCAAAGTTTACAAATGTCACGAACGTAAGAGTCGTGTAGGCCCGTCACTTTTATTTACCATAAGCCGCATTCCATCGCGTCCGTGTATATTTACGGTGTCGGCAAATTGAGATATGTTGATAAGACCTGTCAACAGTCAGTGATTCGACCAATCAGATGTTGCACTAGAATCTCGTGCAGGGAAAAGCGGCAAAAAAGCTTTGTCCGCAGGCTCCCCCGATTTTGAGTCCCGACCCGACACATAACTCGGCTCGCTCCGCTCGCCGAAAACATCATCGGGAGCCTGCTCGCAGGCT
The DNA here is from genome assembly GCF_052425735.1 of Oculina patagonica. Taxonomy (NCBI): domain Eukaryota; kingdom Metazoa; phylum Cnidaria; class Anthozoa; order Scleractinia; family Oculinidae; genus Oculina; species Oculina patagonica. The sequence continues at coordinate 33,770,548 of NC_135763.1, forward strand.
ATAACAAAGTAGGTGAACAAAGAAAACTCGAAGAAGTAACAAAGTTAATATTTTATGACTTCCTTATAATGTTATAAATTTATTTCCTCCTCAGTCCCAGCTCACCTTTAACAACCCCAGAGCAAGAAGCGGCACAAATTTGGCGCGATTGTGTCCCGCTCCAACTTTTGCGCGATCACTTTTTTTTTGCCCCTTGTTCGACAATTTGCAAGAGGAGCTAAGCCTCTCTCCTCCGCAGAGGCTCCTCAGAGAGGTTTTCGGTGGGGAGAGTCCGCTGTATGAAAAGAGTGCAGGCGAAATAAAACGGCGAGGGCGGCCGAAGTGGATCTCGATCTCGAGTGCGCCTGCACTCACCTTGCCCGGCGGATTTTTACAACGACCGCCCATCGGGAACCTCTGCGGAGGAGAGAGGAGCTAAGCACTGTTCATAGACTACTACGTTCGCCTAGCGCGAACTCAAAGGCTCGGTTATACGAAGCAATGTTTTGTGCAGTAGGCTTGCGAGGCAGGTTTCACCAAAGCTAAGAATACACGAATAATGTAAAATAAGATAGATCGGGGAAAAGTTCATTTCCGAAATGTAACACTGGTGTGTTATCGGCGAACGCGCGGAGGAACGAAACCTACTTCGGTTGTTATACGTCTCCGTGACAGATCGATAAAGAGTCGGTAATCCTTCGGAGAACTCTTTCCGCGCCGAAGCCCTGAATGGAAAGTCAGTAAAGGTACAACAAAACAGCACGGGATTCTGGCGCTCACTTCGGCAAACGTTTATCCTAAAACAGAACTTGAGTTCATTATTTCTTTCTGTCCTCGACTTTTCTCGATAACAAATCAGGTGTGATTTAGGAAAAATACGAGGCGGAAGTCGGCATTGTATAAATTGCTGGCAGTGAATCTCCCTTATTTTGATTTCCATAGACAGTTTAGTTACAAAACTTTTAATAGCAGTAATATAGAAAATGCAGTTAAATAAATAATTTTTGTCAGAAAGAATTACGTTCATGCTGTCGAAGGAATGCTCAAGAAGGAATGCCTTTCGCTATTATAAAACAGGCTAGTTAGGTTCGGTATAATAACAAATTATTGCTGTTTAACTTTTAATGTGCGATTGAAGTGGACAAATAGATGCATTTTGATTAATAAAACTGGATATTTTTATAGCGTTTAAAAGGCCTATCATTCAAGCGACGCAATGAATAAATGAAGAAGAAATGCAAGAACAAAAATTACTCTCGGTTTCAAAACTAGAATGAAGCAAATTTGCCTTAATGCTTCTCTGATTTTGCCAAAGCAGGGTATAATATGCGTTTAATTTAATATATATTATAGAAAGAGAAAATTAATTTAAATTTGAGGACAATAAGACCAGATAAAAATATAAGCTGAACTTTAGTACACGGGCAAATTTTTTTCCAGTAAAAATTCCCTTGTTAGAAAACAGAAAACAATTGTTGAGGTCCACAAGGCATAACATTGCAGCACCTAAAGTCAATAACAGGTAACAGGGCTGTGAGATAAGTGAAAATACCTGCTCTTATCCCTCTTGATGTTAAACAACATGAAAAATATTTTCCACGCAGGGATGACCAAGTCAATAAAAGACGATCTCGACGATTACATCTCAGTGTATTACACTTCAGTCTCCCATAACTTCAGTGCATGATATAACCTTGCTTATCAACCGGTAAATAATAACCTCAAGGCCAAAGTTTCTTGCAAATTAGGATGAAACCAAACTGTCATTAAATATTAAGACTTAAAAAGCCGCATATCTCAGCAGAGAACTGGTCTCTCGACAGGTAGGTACACGAGCTATCACGACAGATAGCTTAGGCTTGACTTAGCCGTTCGAAAATCATCGAACAAACACTTCACTACGAAAAAATCCGCCGAAACACGAACATTTAAAACTTGATGCTTGCAACCCAAACCTAGCAGCCTTTTGCCACCTCAGGAATGAAGATCTTTCAAAAGTGTTTTCGTGAGTTATTTTTGGCCGAATTAATACGGACTAAATATCCGGCCGACGGGACGAATCATCCGCATTAATGGATTATCCATATATGAGGATTAAAACTTGTAGATATAAATAGGGAAATATTTTAAAAGATAATCTTTCTCGGTATCAAAACAAACTGAAGAATTGTTGTAAATATGTCCCATGATGCTTAGAGGACACGCAGTTACCAAACCTCCTCTGTTTCCAAAAATATCAGTAAAAACTCGGCAATCTCTTGTCCGACGGCGTGGATATAAATTTAGAGACAGATTACCCGTTTTAGACGAATAAACGTAAGACGTATTATCCGATCATTATTCATCTAAATGTCGAATAGAATCCGTTTCAGGTCCATCAAGTTGACCAATAGATTATATTCACGACAGCCGCCATAATGGTTTTATATTATAATACAAATTAGCCATGCGGTTTGCCAGGGTACAAACAATGAAAAAGCTGATTCTTAAAAAATTGGCTCCGTGCAATAGCCAAACTATAATTATTACGGTTTAGCTTAAAATGGTACTCGATATCTCGTCTTGTTAACTACGCAAGTCGTTTCTTTAATTTTTTACAAAAGCTGGAAATCACCTAAAATTAAAATATTTCTCAAAAAATACTGAAAGCGTAGCATAGTTATGGAAAACTTAAAAATTCTAAGGAACCAGTTGTTTGCTCCTTTAGAAATCACGTACACAATTTGCACTATAATATAAATACAAAAACGCTATCGTGAAAGAGCCTACCGTATTTACTCGAATAAGCGCCGCGGCGCTTATTAAATTTTTCGCGCCTCAAGTGCGGCGCTTATTCGAGGGCGGCGCTTATTTGAGGGCGGCGCTTATTTAAAATTTGGACCCACAAAGAATTTAATATTTTACAGTAATTGAAAATAGCGTCTTTTGATTGTCAGTATTCGTCTCTCTTGCTCAAGGGGGAAGTGGCGCTAGCTTTCCTAGAAAAGTTTGCGGCCTTCACAACATTTACAGAACAACGTATTGTAAGAATGTTGGATAGAAAACTAATGGGCGAGCGGTAAAACAATTACTTTGAACTGCAAAACATCGCTTTTGATGGAAAGAAATGTCCAAGTTTGTTTTAGCGTTGCTTTGTAGTGCTCTTTTTGGTTAAACGGAATTTCTGGAATAAGCACCGCATCGGGACTGCGGCGCTTATTCGGGGGCGGCGCTTATTAACTTTTTTTCCTATATGCGGCGCTTATTCGAGGGCGGCGCTTATTCGGGGGCGGCGCTTAATCGAGTAAATACGGTATTTGTTCATACATGCTTTGTATTGCCGCCACACCACTGAAACAAGAGCGACTATCTTTCTATGCAAAATAATTCAAAACTTCGACACGTTTGAAAAGATTTCTAGCTTCCTCATTGGTTTAAAAAACTCCAATCCCGCTTGCTGTAACCAATCAGAGTAATCATCAACCGATTTTCCCGCCGCATGTACCGCCGGCGGTAACAAGATTTTCCCGCCGTTCGCGTCGGTTACATGTTTTCACTTTTCCCGCGCGTGCCACCCGTTACCAAATACGCAAATAAAAGAAAACCTCTTGTTTTTGGTTAACCCACAGCGGTAAAGACTGGGTTTTAAATAAATTGGGTAGTCAGGTGTCTATAAATTTGTTTGCATGGCATTTTGCTGTCACCTTGTTCCCTTTCTTATGATCCAAACTCTTACAAAATACACATAACAGCGGTCAAACGTACGAAGCGTGAGCACCTTATGCCAAAACTGTTCCCGCCAAATGCATGTTTATCTTTATTAAGCCAGAAATTTACTGAAAAGGTTCGCTTTGTTTATGAAAAAAATTGTAAAATATGCATGTTTTTAGTGACCATGCACTTAGCTTGAGATGCCAGGGATGCCACTGAAGAGAAAACGTCAATCATTCTCTTGTGGAGTCTTACTTTTTTTTCATTCATTTTTGTAAGCTCCAGCAAAATCCAAGACAATAAGCAAGGAAATTTTCTTTTAATTTTGTGCTATTTGACTACCGTTGATTGAGCAAACATCGTAGAGTTACTTATTTGTAATCCATTTTATTTAAGGTAATCTTTTTTGCTGTATATATTTGAATGCAAATAACGGTTGTTGATGTTGTTGTCACCATTTGGTCTGGGTCGGCCAGGGGGGTAAGTGGTATACCAGTATACCTTAAAAACATGTACCCAGTATACCAAAAATTTCCCCCAACAATCATGCAAAATACCAAAATTTGGAATAACACAGTATACTTTATACCCCAAAAGGTCCACTTTTAGGTAAAAATACAGTATACCCAGTTTAAAATGCCCCTGTATACTGTACCGTACCTAAAAACCCTGACCGACCCTGTTTGGTTGACCACGAAGTACACAAGCCCTAAATGTAGGAATGTATATAACTTGGAGAGCAAGCAATCACCATTGAGACGAGACAAAGATTTTCAGGAGTGGGGACGGGGGTCTGTATTTCCCACCACCCATAATTTTTTTACTCCTGGATCCTGCCCTTTGTGGGGCCCCCCCCCCCCCCTTTTGTTGGTGGTTCACACCTCTTTGTGCTATTTGTATTGCAAAAAAAAAAATATGGAATGCTGCAAAAAAAAAAAAATTTCAATTTCTCCAAGTTCTCACTGCCTTGGGAATTCCACTTCCTTTCCTCCCTTCTCCCTCCTCCTGTACTCCTCCTGCCTCCACCGCGGTCAAACAACAGAAATATGCAAAAAATAAGAAAAGTACTGCAAAGATATCATAAGGTTTTAATTTTCACAGTTCGAAGTTCGATACATAACCGGTATCCTAAGGGTTTACTAAGTTTTTTGGAGCTTTACTAAAAAAGTTCTACGTGTTTGAAAATAGCGATAAGCGGACTTGTAGCTACTTGTCGGCGCCATTTGTCAGAGCACCTTTGGTTTGGATGCGAAACATTTAAAAAGTAAAAACACTCGTTTAGCTGAAGTAATGGGATTATGCTTTCACTCGGCAACTATTTTATCTATCCTTGCTCGTACTAACACTTCAATACGAACAAAAAACGCTGAAATGGAAAGAAAATCTGCCTGAGACGTTTGACCGCGGTGAACCTCCTGCCTCCTATTCTACTGAACTCCAACATGCCCTGTCTCCCTCCACATATTAGGACTGGGTACGACTCTAAAATTAATACGATTCACTTCTCAATATTAATTGTTTTGTTCCTTTATGGCTCCAACACCCCAGGGGGGGGGACTCCCATATGAAAGGGACGGGGGATGCTCCTTGCTTTGCTTATGCTTATATTTTTGCCAACAAGGTCTTGTTTAGGGTTGCACATGAAGATATAAAAAAATATACCATAGGGGGCCCATACAAGCGCCATGTCTGTTTGTATGTTCCAAACATAAAGAAATGGGAATACTGAAACGTCCCAGTTATTATCGTAAACTTATTCCTGTTGTGTAGCAGGCATAGAAAGGGGAGAGACAAGGAAACTCAGGGGGCAAGCTGAATGAGCAAGTAGACAGCATGAAGGCAGTGTGATCAAAGGGACAGGAGGGAACCCTTCCTATCCCCCCTTGATTCCAGTTCTGGTTCCCCTTATGTAATAGCTGTTATTGCAGTTGGGCCTGCGATAAGATATTCTTGTGTTGAGAAGGCATGCGAATGAGGGTGAAAGGGTCACAACATACCAAGCCTTAATTTCCTATAATAAGGTAGGCTAAAACAATGCAGCATGACTCTTTTGCCTTGTTTGTATGTCTATGTCTAGCTATTCCTCCTTCCTCTTTAGAGGTGCCTGAAGGGGTAAAATGGGAACTGGTATTTGGGCAAATTTTCAATGCAGAAATGGAATTTGGGTCACTGGGACTGGGATGTGGTCACTGGGAATGGAAATCACAGACAGAAAAACAATAGAACTGGGACTGGGATTTGGAAAATCTGGAAAAAAACAATAGGCTGGGAAATGGGATTTGGGCAAACTTTGGGCCTGGGAAAATGGGATTTATACCCCCCCCCTCCCTTCAGGACCCTCTCCTTAATCACCTTTCCCAATAATTCTCCTTACAGCCCTTCACGCCAAACCCCCTTCTTTATACATCTGGGCCGGGTTGTTCGAAAGCCGATTAACACTAACCCAGGATTAAAAGTTGATCGAGGGTTCAATTTCTCTTGTATAAAAGTTTTTTTATTGCTTATTTGTTGTGGAGTTTGAGATTAGTCGACTTCAAAACTGGACGATAGAGAATATTAACAGAAAAACCTCACTGAACGTGGAAAAACTGATATCAAAATTCACGCTAATCCTGGATTAGCTTAATCATGGTTTGAAAACCCGGCTCAGTCATGCTGTCTACTGAACCAAGACATGTATGATATCATTATAAATCAATACCAAAGGAAACATACCCTCCAGACACAAGTACTGAGCCCCTACAAGCAACATCACATATCACATCATTATGGCCTTCCAAACTCCTCACAAAAAACCTCATGTTAGTCTTGTTTGAAGATGACAGCAGTGGCTCTGTTGTAACTTTTGTATTCGGTGTCCTGACACCAGGTTCTTTAGGGCATGTTTTAACAGGAGCCTGATCATTAACTTCATCATTTAAGGCAAGGTTATTTTCGCTCTGGACAGTTTCACTGACAGCTTCTTGTGACGCTGCTTCGTCAGTATGAGACTCTACAGTAGCTGGTGTATCTGTTTCATGTTCTTGTTCAGTTGCCGAGGTTTGTTCATCTTGTTGTCTTTCACGTTCCATGTTTTGTAGTTCGGTGTTTAGTTCCTCATCTCTAGCTACCAACTGCTGTACTTTGGAACGTACTTCATCTTTCTTTGATAGCTACAATAAAACAGTGACGCCGAGTGTGAATTTGAGATGGGATCCTGTGTTATTTATGGGTTAGAGACTGGTTGTGAGTGTTTTGTTTACAAATACACGCACGCGCTGGCCGCACAATGAACGAGAAATTTTCAATACTGCATGAGGCGTAGCCGAGTGCAGTATTGAAATTTCGAGTTCATTGTGAGGCCAGCAAGGCCTCACTGCAAGCGATTAACGAACTTCAAACAATAATGTTTAAAAGTAAGAAGGGTAGTACATTATTACACAGGATTAGATCAATAATATATAAATCACAAATAAGCCGTACAGAAATTAAGCTTAAAATGGTTCATAAAATCGTTCATCAGCTGTGGCCGTTCATAAATACAGTCAGCGAGAAGCTTGTTCAAAGCAAGTCGATGGCTTTCACAATCAAGCAACAAGCAAGTCAATCGCACACAAAAATGAATTTATTGAGCTGATGTTTACCTTTGAACATGAAAGCGCTTCAAGTTGTTGTCCTCTTCGATTTTGTTTGGTACTGGATCGTTAATTATTTGAGAAATATATTTTTCTTCCACTTCTACAAGCCTTGAAGCTGAAGACACTAAATAATGCACGATTTTTGTGCATTATTGTCAATACAGCACTGTCGGAGTTTGCTGACGACAGGTAAAGCAAAATCACGTGATCTATTTTAACCAATGGCGCGGACAGTGAACGAAGATTGTATATTAAATAATGGTAACCCTGACCTCTGGGATGAAAATGAAAATTGGTTAGAGCGCTGCACCAGTATCGCAGAGGTCAGGGTTGGAGTCGTGGCAAGCCTGATTTTTTCAGGCTTTCTTTTCGCAACTGCTTAAGTTATGTTCATAACTGCGAGGATCATCTCTTCATTTATTCTTCATCCGCAATTCAAATATATGATTTCATTTATTCATAATTTCAAAATCATATATTATTATTCATGCATGCAGTTAGTCTCTAAACTGCATTTACAATTGACTAGTCATCTTTAAGTTGATCACAAAGTTCAACTCCTTCTTTTTTTGTACTAAAAGAATGAAAACAATAACTTGTTTTCCTTAACAAAGAGAATAAATTTCAAGCTACGACATCTTCACTAGCAACTTGTAGCTACGTGGCTGGCCGATCATTTGTTTACCATCTTTCAAGTCTTCAAGACAATTCGGTAAAAGGTAATATTAGTTATCTGTTACCTTGAGAAATTCTTCTTCTGTCAATTCCCGCTCTAAATCCTCTAATTTCTCGATCTGACGTAGCTTTTTTCTAAATTTACGGAGCTCAACAACAATACTTTGCTTTTCCAAGTCGGCCATTATTCAGACGGAAAAGAGAGAAGACTGGGAACAATTTTTCATCCTGGCTGGGGTAGGGTTAGGAAGTAATTGCAGCCCTCCCCTGTCTCCGTCTCGCTTCACCTTTCCAGCTTTCCAGCGCGCAAAAAGCTTGTTTTCTTTATTACTTTAATACGGTATTATTATTGTATTAAACTGTTTTTTTTAATTGTTTAAATCCCGGTTTAAATACGCATATAATTTTTTGAATGCTTTATTTTACTGCGATAAAAATTTTACTAAAATTAATTGATTCGTTTGTCAAGTTTCCACTTATTGTAGTTTTCAGAAGCTGCGCATTTTATGGCTTGGAAGATTGTCAAGTGCGATAAACTAAATTAAATTTTCTTCAGTATACATTATTTATTCATTATTGTTTTCTTTGTAGTATTGGCAAAAGCACTATATTCAGGAATATAAAATCAAAAGGATTTGATTATGATCACGGGAATATATTTTTTTTTAAATCAGGGATCTTTTATGTAGACAATTCAGTTTTATAGAATTTCCCTGAGCCAGTTTTATTATACGTACATTAAAATCTTGATTTACTTAATATCAGCTGCTGTATTCTGAATAAATAGATTTGAAAAATTTATAGGTTTAGAATATACACAAGGCATTCAAGTTTGTCCAAATATTCGCGTGCAATAAGAAAAGCTCTCATTTCATTGGCTCGTGCGCAGCGCTATTCTTCACCGAAGCTGACAGTGGAAAAGAAAAGATTGATAGATTAGAAGAGTGTTGTATGGCATAGCCATTAGACAAGCCTGCGTGCTGCTAATTGCCAAACAGAATTACTCATTCGCTGATCGCTCTGCTGTGTAAAGAAACTCCAGGCTCGGTGTTTTGTGTCATTTCAGTGTCTGTGGATTTGCGTGCGGTGGCGGCATCGAGCTGATACCTCTTATTACCTCTTGATTCAAGAGCTTAGTTGTTGTCGAACGTCAAGTACTGTGACAGAGTCCTTGATGAGTCACTTAAAAGAAATTTAAATTTGGCTCTTGAGGACAAATTGTTTCGACAGCGGGAACTCGACAATCGATCTACCCGATATCTTTTATTGCTGACCTCAATTTTCGCCAACTGAGGGTCAAATGCAAGCGATTCAAGGATGGCTGCGAAGTTTAGTTGGATTGTTGTGGAACTGGTAGTCGTGTGGATTCGAATTTGTTGTTCAACATGCGGCGACCACCTTCAAGATAGTTCCGGAGACCTTCGCTTTCCAATAAGCGGAGGAAATGTCGGCGAAAGGCTGCGGTGTACGTGGACAATAACAGTCCCCGAGAGGTTTCGCGTGAAAATTACTTTCACCGATTTTGTTATGAAAACATCATGTTGCTCCTGTGTACATGATTTCTTAGAAATTCGCGACGGATCGTTAGACAATTCAACACTTGTCGGACAATTTTGTGCCAAGAGGGAACCTAAATTCGTTTTCTCCACTAGAAATGTAATATGGATCCAATTTGTTTCTGATTTTCGTACCTACAGAGGAAATCGCTTTCGGCTGTCATGGGAGGCAGTGTGTGGAAGCCATTACACAGACACTTCGGGCAGTTTTACCTCGCCAAGCTATCCATTACCTTACGAAAACAACAAAGATTGCATCTACAGTATTGAAGTGCCCAAAGGAAGAATTAAAGTAAAGTTCGAGAGCTTTAACGTCGAAGGTCGAATGCCCGTTTGTTTATATGATTTTCTTGAGGTGAAGGAAATCGGATACTTCGAACTCTCGAGTTCTCAAGGAGAATCTCGAAGGCGTCGCTACTGTGGGAATGAAAAACCGCCTATTATTTACTCGACGAGGGGTAGAAATCTGTGGTTTCGGTTCAAGAGCGACCTTTCTGGTGGAGAAGCAGGATTCGTAGCTAATTATCGCACTATTTCTGCTGGAGAGGGGACATGTAGCGGCACCCTTAAAGATCAATCAGGGCTAATTTACTCCCAAAATTACCCATATCATTTTCCACCCGGCCAAGAATGCGTGTGGAAAATTCAGGTGGCTTCTGACATGCATGTGCATTTATATTTTGACACCTTGAACTTTGGTTTTAAAAAGGATGGTGTCTGCGAGAATGGCTTTTTGGAAATTTATGATGGGTTAGACGATTCCGTGCATAAACTTGGCACATACTGCGGGGATTTAATACCTAGCAAAATTATTTCTAGGACAAACCAGTTGATGATCAAGGCAGTGTCAAAGCTTGAAGGGGAGGACATTGGATGGTTTTCTTTGCGCTATGAGTCATCTACCAGAAGTGTTTGCGGGCTGCAGAAGTTCACCTGCGTGAACCGGCAGTGCACCGAGAGCCATAACACATGCAATGGTAAGAAAGAGTGTGACGATGGCTCTGACGAGGAGGATTGTCCAAAAACTGAAGAGACTGGTTTCCTGTCCTGGTACAGATTCTGGCCTGTCAGCGTCGTAGGTGGAATGCTTATAGTAGGAGTCTGGCTTTGGAGGGCGTGGAAAAAAATAACTGCAGCCCGATCGGAATTGGATGACCATGCTGCAACTATGTCGCCAAATCATATTGAAATGCTGCCATGTACAGCTGAAGAAGCTCCTAAACCCCCAAGTTACAGTGAGGCCGTAGCACAAGATAGTAGGCCTCCGCCTAGTTATGAAGAAGCACTAAGAGAACAAACAAACCCACAGAACAATGCCACAGAAACGGACAATGCAGACACAGCTAGGGTTAATTCTGATTTAAATAGTGGCACTGTAACATCATCTGGAAATACATCTCATGCGGCTTCTATGGTAGTGTACGAGAGGTCACCATCAAGTAATCATGGCTCTCCATATGACACGCATAGAAGGCGAGGACCCGCAAATCAAAGAGTTTAGCATTCAGATTTTATTTGCTTCTCACCAAGTCTCGAAAAATTATGTGTAAATAATAGCACCTTACAGCACGTTACTTTAGCTAAGGCCATATGACTATTATTGACTAATCAGAGCAAGGGATTCGAACAAACACTTTTGTCATACATTTAGGTAAGATTCGGGGGGGGGGGTAAACAAGGTTACTGCCCCCTTTTCAACCAGGAATGCAGGAGATAGCATCCCAAAAATGATAAAGATTTTTTTTAATTTCCCTTTGGTGTCATAGCAGTGGCAAGAAGTTGCACTTTTGCCAGAACTGCTATGGACCCGCCCCTTTCTCTGGGTTTCTTGGATCTGCTCTTGTTTGTTCAGAATTATCCTTTTAAAACTGGTTTTGTCACTTGATTTCACAGTTTCGTGTAAGTTTTTTGTATTTTTTTATTGCCTACTTTTACTTTGACATTAACTTTATGAACGATCAGAGCAACTAATGCATTTTGCTGTTCAAATGGCAGCTACCAGTATTTCACCTGTCACTGCAAAACACAGTTAAAGCAAGGGTGTGGAGGGGGACAGGGGGGTGGAAGCCCAGGAGAAAAGGGACAGGAAGCGGGAGAAGGGAGTGCGGGAAGCGAGATTCCTAAGGTGGCGGGAAGCGGGAGAAAACAAGTAAACTTTTGCAACAATTTGTTATATTTTGCAATAGATATAGGACAAAGAGGAGAGAATGGCTACGGAAAGGGAAGGGGGACGGGAGTAAAAAATATGGGAAGCGGGAGTAAAAGGCACAGGAGGTGGGAGGTTCAGACTCCTCTGCCCCCTCCACTAGGGTTATTGAACTTGTGCTCTTTTGTTGCAACTCATGCTATGTTTGGTACTTAAGTGTTGAATGGCCCTGCCTGAAGTCTTTGTGCTGTAATTTAGAAGCTAATATTTTCAAATCATCAAAAAAGCTGTACAAAATAAATGATAAAAGAAGTGACTGATAGTAGCTGATGTATGCCATCAGAGAAACTATAAACAAAAATATTTCTGTTTGACTTATCATGCACCTGTATGTGTACAAAAGAATATTAAACCGTATAATTTGTGACGTTCTGGCACCATTGCTTATTTCAGTTTTTAGTGACAGCCAGGAATCAGTAGCCTTACTTTGTTCTTAACCCATCATGCAAGAGTGCTTAAGTGAAAAATAAATAGCACTTCGTAAAAGAACTGCTCGACACATTTCATTTTAATGGTCACACACTAGGGTTTCATTTAAGTTACGAAAATCACCAAACTGTGGAACAGGCAGAAATTTTTATATTGCTGCCCCACCCACTTTCATTGACAAATTCCAGAAATTCCTGTGGCTCATGTGCTGCACCTCCTTGCCGACACTGTCGTTTAGGGTTGTTTGTTTGAACTGCCCTTGAAAAATAATCTTGATTAAATTTATTTTTCTCGCCAAAACATAAAAGTTACGCCAAATCTTGACACGACCACTTGAGGAAGATGACAAGGCTGAGTAACTTTCTCTTCTACTGAACATTTATTTAATGCTTTATTTAACAAAAATCATGATGTAATGAGTGAGCTGTGAATTTTTTCATGACAAGGCGGTTGGAATTTACAGACGAAAGTAGGCGTGGCAGTAGAAGAAAGTGGGTGGGGCAGTGTCATGAAAAATTCGGGCCTATTCCACAATTTGGTGATTTTCACAGTGGCCTTCTACACAGATGATCTTTTGGCTCGTCACCCATTCTTCCCCACAAACAATTGTAGGGAGGAATTTCTTGTTTCTTCATTATTCTCTCATCTTCAATTCACTGGAGAATTTGATTCAAATATCAAGTATTGCCAGTGATGGTAAATCAGCTAGATCATTTAAAGGTTGATTTTAAACTGGTATGTTGACTGTTGGGAAGAGGAGTTGGGGGCTCCCATATAAATGTGGCACAGATGATCAACAGAAATTTCCTTTTAAAAATCAAAACATTCCTTTTTGGGCGTGACTTGAATTTATTTTCACCCCTAAGAGCACTTATTCTAAAACAAAACATTGAGATTTTCTTAATTTAAAATCATGATAATGGCAATTGCTTCATGCATCCTGCAATGCAGGCCTATTTTAGCATGCGAGCGCATCTTGATTGGACAAGTGCCATCTTAGATTCAAACCCAGGAGAGAGCAAAAAATGCATTCTGGGGAGTAGGAGTGAGGCTAAATGTAGAGGGAGGGGAAGGGAAAGCATTTCTCCCTTCCCAGCCCTCCAGCCCATGCGTTTGCTTCCAAACCTCTCTCCACCCTCATCCAACATGGTGGCAAATCTACTCAATGGCAAGCTAGTACTGATAACTCTTGCACCCGTGGAAAAGGCATGCACTGCAGGCTACAATTGCTTTTGGATTCCTTTTTCTTTGACAGGTTTGTCACATCATGGCGGGGTGAGTCAGGTTTGATACTTGAAAAGGTACTGGGATAACTCCAAGTGTAACCAAACCACAAATTTTATCCCTGTACTTACTTTTATTTTGAATGTTACTTTTATATAATAATATAATAATAAATATGTAATGGGGCTTTTCAGAGCCAATGTAAACTAACTCTGAAACAAATATTGTAAATGAACGTAACATGATTAAGAATCCCAACTGGCAGGAGGCAGACCAGTTGGCTATTTACAAGCGTAGCCGAGGAGTTGAATTCGGGGCTACCGAAAATAACACCAGCTAGTGGTCAGAACGGGACTTGAACCCGCGACCTCCGGATTTCAAGTCCGGCGCTCTAACCACTCGGCCACGCTGCCTCCTTATGACATCCCCTCCCCCTGTGAGTAAAATGTGGTTTTAATAAATCTCATTTAACCCCTAGTACATATATGAAGTGATCACTGTACAGATTCTCATTACATTTAATTTATGTAGTAAATAAAATACGAGCGGGAGATCTGTATGGGCAGTTACAATGGCGAGCCGATAGAAATGAAAACAATAAATTGAATGCAAAGTATTGTTATGCGAATCAGTAGAGATCTGTATCAAAAGTTAATGAATACTAATTAGCTGAGCAGGAGTTTGTATCAAAAGTTAATTCTATTGATTGATTTGTATGGGGGTTTACAGCTGTGTACACGTGATCTGAATACTGTGCTGGGATTGGTTTACACCCTCATGAATTATTAATGAATTTTACAAGAGTAATTAAAAACATCTTCAACAGAATCACTGTTTTTGTTGCAGATACTTGATTATTGTCATGAATTATTATTTTCTAAGCATTACGAATAATAATTCAACCATAATGATTGAGACATCCTCGCTGGGTTAACTTCACCAAAAGTCATATGTTTTTGCAGTATTTCTAATGCATTTGAAATAGATATTTTTCATTAAAGTTGGTTAGAAACTACAAATATTAGGGGAATATTTAAAAGAATGTTTCTCAAATTGTCTCCAGGTTTCAATTCTGTTCACCGTTAGTTAATGCCTTTCTTATAATTTTAGTATTGGTTGGCTGAAGTAGACAATTTTAAACCCTGTAATGGGCAGGCAAAAGTACAGCAGCCACAAGTATTGTGCAGTTCCAGAAAATATCCATACCCACCCCATCAGGGATGGCAGAGCTGGGAAGGAAGGCTTTAGTGCCCACAATATTTCCAACCAAATAAAGACTAACATGTTCTAAGAGAAAAGTCTCTAACAAAAGTGAGGGGTGTTGATATTTTACCTTAGGCTGCATGACATCAGCAGTCGTAAGCTGAAAGTAATAATTTGTCAGAGCATTGATTTTTCTTTTACCTTTTTAAATTTATAATATTCGCAAAGGGGTCTTTTCTGACTTTACTTAGCTTATGCAACAAAGTAAATAAAAAGTCAGAATGTGCTCCCTCTATCAGGTTATAGCCAGGAATGAAGTAACTCGGCAGTGACTGTGTTGCTAGGCAATGAAACAAGTCATCCAAAAGTCCTAAAAGGTTGGTGGCAAAATTGTTCTCAGTCCATGAGCTCACTGGAAGCCTGTGGCAAGCTTGGAAAAATAACATCTTTAAGTGATAGGAATGTAGGATATCAGGGCCCTTTAAATGCAAAAATCTTATTATCTTCAATACTCTGTAACACATTATAGCAATGGGACATTGCAGTGCTATTTCCTGCATAAAGAGAAGTTCTATTACGCTGAAAGAAAGCCTCCACTCAACCTTTGCTTGTCCTTAAGGTGAACATTTTCCAACAAGATGAAGATTTTCCTGTTGTACTTTATCAAACGACTCATCACTAAGCCAGCTGGGTTGACCATGTACCTTCAACCAAGAGGGGTATTCCTCTGGAAGAATATCAGAAGGTAACTCTAACGCTACCACAATGTCACAGTTTATTACAATTTCTTGAAAGTCCAAAGATAGGGACAAGGTCACAGCCGGTGGATTAAACTCTAACCGGAATCGTTCGCTTAGCAACGGGATTTGGGCAAAGATGTGTTCAATTTGTTTATACAAGTCTTCTACAAGAAGCAATGGATTTAAATACATTTCACCTTTCCTTTTTGGGTCACTCGGGACAATACTGAAGTTAGCCCATCTTTTTCGATACTCCTGATCCTTTACGAAGACAACAAAATATCCCTCACTGGTATCCTCTTGTTTCATCAATATGACAGGGCTGTCAGCCGATCTGCCTACTTTTATATCACGAAACACGCATAAAATATCCATTTCGCATTCGAGATGAAGCTTTCCATCTCCACCTCGTTCAAAGTTTGGAATATTCACGCCTTCTGCAGTACTTCCGGTCCAGATAAACTCGATTTCTTGATACAGTGGGTGTTTCCGCAAAGGCTTGTACAGGCAGTTCTTGATAGCACCTAAGACAGATGGAAATACTTGTTTCCATTGCTTGGAATCCACCGTCGTCTAAATGTTTCCGTAGAGCTTCGTTTAGGGATGCAATTGAATGCCCTGATAAGTGATCAACTTCTTCCAGACCTTCCACTGCCGCCATGTTGACTTTCTTCGGTTGGTACTTCATGTATGGGTTTTTTTTGTTGCCCTTAATTACATCCCCAAACGCGTACCCAGTCGCTTCTCTTGCTTTTTTAGCGGCGCGCAAGGCCTCAAGGGAAGGACGAACTTATTTCCTTCCCATCAACCTCGTCGAACGCAGCGAAAACGGAAAAACGAGTAACGACTGGGTATGAGTCTGTTTCATCCCTGGGACAGGGAGCACACCAAACTTAACAAATTGACATCAGTTTTTTATGCGTCTGTCCTGTTATTGATGATAAATTGCGTCATAACATTGTCAAAGTGTTGTAGATCCTTGAGCCGCCAGGCGAGTGGATCTACAACAAACTTTGAGAATGTTATGACGAAATTTATCATCAATAACAGGACAGACGCATAAAAAACTGACGTCAATTTGTTTTTTACAATAACAAAAAGCCAAAACTGAAATGCACGAGGAAGATGTGATTGCCGTACGGCCGCAGAATCTAAATTTCATAGCTACAATCCGGAGAATCACATTCACAGGCTCGTTAATTAAAAGTTTGGAAAGAATACGGACAGAAATACAAGAGAAAATTTGAATGGTTCAACTAACCTTTAATCCAGTGAAAAGTGTTCACAAAATAATCCGCTAAAACGCGGTTCATCTTCTTAATTTCATTGACAGCACACTTTCAATGCCAATTTCAGGTCTGAATCCTCAATAAACATCCTCATCTTTTCGCTCTCAGGTTGCAATGGTTTCTTAAGTTTTAACCGATAAATTGTAGACGATTTTCTCATTGAAGACTTCTAGTTTCGTGGAATAATTCTCGCCTCATCAGGAATACAGCGCTAAATCAGTGCTGAAAAGTTTGACAAACTCTTTGCTGATTGCGTCAGCAACGAGTTTCATGCGTCTGTCCTCTTATTGACAATGAAAATTAACCAATGAGCGTGCGAGAATTCGCTCAGTTATTGTAAAATACACATTTCACCAACACAAACCCCAACAACTTCTCAAATTTTCCAAACCCCTGAAAGTTAATAACCCAAATGAATAATAATGTCAGCCAAGCCAACTCCAACCTGGTTTCTCTCTCCCCGCCCCAGCCAGACGAGAGAAGAGGGACCCTGGTCACGTCTCCCAGAATCAAGATGACATCCATACATTTTAGTCCTGTATTGAGCATTGAATTGCAGCCTCCCTGAAAGGATCATGGGGTGCTTGCTTAAGGGTGTAAGTTTCAGATTTTTGGTCCCGCTTATGGGTGTTCCATCAATGTTTTTAGCCATGCAGATCTTGTGTAGCACTGCACATGAAGAAATATACAAATAAAAATTATGTTCTTAGTTTTTGGTATCTTTTAGGGGTTCTTTTCAAAATTTCCAGTGAACATCCCTGCCCCTAACAACAGCCAGTACAGTAGTTTCCCATCCTTCCAAGAAACTCCCAACAGATTAAACAAAACAAAATCAAAATCAGTTGGCCTGGAGCCAAATTTTATGTAACTGTGCATTTTCTTCAGACAATGAAAATACAGTTAGATTCTGACGTCCTAGCCTGGACTAATTTTTAATACATGAAAATATTTGCACAAGCACATAATCTGTCTCTCCACATTAAATACCCTGCTCATATGCTTTACTTTTACTATGAACGTTTGGGGTGGTAATTGCTATATTTTACTAATAATTTATTTTTGCAAAAATTCTTTTGAGCAAGCCAATCAATTTAGAAAACAATGCCAAGTACTTCGTTTTTGCTTGATTTTGAAACGCTATAAAACTTATAAGAATTAAAATCTAACTTCTTAATTTAAGCCATGATGGGATATTACATCCACACCAACCTCACAACAGCCACCTCTCTAGAATGAACAGTTAATTTTGCTGATCAGTAGGCCGGCTGTTGTGGAGATGTAAGTTAAACCGTAATGCGGTATTCTTGAAAAATAGCTTAAAAAAATTCAATTAACATTTTTTTTATTATAAATTAAACAACTCACACTTTACGAGTTCTAGACCATATTCTTCCTTTAGAAGTAATATGCTAGCTCTCAGATATACATATTTTTTTAGTATAGGGTTACAACATCGGGATGAGTAACTGATCAAAAATTGTTACATGTAACTTCCAAAAATCATTAAGTTATGGCAACCTTACAGTAACTTCTTCAGTTGTGATCTGTGAAACTACACAAATGTGTAACTTTTCTTTAACAGGGTTCACTGAATTTGTAATTTGGTCAATTAAACACAATTTAAAATCGGCACTTTGCAGCTAACTATCACATGGTACACAACACCTTGCTGGAGAGCAAGCTACATGCTGAGACATCTAAAACAAAGCGACTTCAACCAGTCATGCTTGACTTTCCTTTGTTTTGAATGTCCCAGAGCGAAGTTTGCGCAGGTTTTGTACCATGTGGCTGTAAGCTACAAGGGGCCTATTGGCTAGTCAGTCCATGATGTTGGTTTTTGTTTTGGGGCTGATTACCGGTATATAAGCATACTACTGACAGAATTATACTGACGTTGAGTTCCACAGTACGGTTAACCTTCAGCAATCCAGTTATCAAAGCGCCAGAAAATTCTGGCTGTTTTAACAGGGCTCTTTTAAAAACAAAATGACTGACTGAGCTTTTAGTAAGGCCGCAATTCAGTGGCAATAAAAATGGGTTGCAGGGCTCGAGACTAACAGTAGCCAACTAGCCAAAGATACCAGGTTTTGCATTCCTACTAGCCACTTTGGTTAGTAAAAAACTCGGAAAAGTCAACAGTTCCATGATAGAAATCAATATATTTGATTAGTGAAAAATAACTTTTGGATAGTAAAATCTGACATGTCACTAGCTAATAAGCCAAAAAGTTAAAAAGTTGGTGTCGGGCCCTGGGTTGGCTGTTTTAGCATGGTGGCTTTATGCATGGGATTCACAGTAGTTATTGAGGAAAAAAGAAAACTTTCTTGGTCAACATTATTACAGGTGCAGGAATCTGCTTCTTTCTATTAAATGACTCAAACTCCCTTGCAACTTTGCCATTAACCCTAACCAACATAGTGACAACATCTTCTGTATGAGCATAAGTGCTAAAAACATCAGCTATCGCTTGAATAAACCAAGAGCCTTTCTTCAAATTGCTCCACGATACATATCCAGGTACGGTGGAGTATGCTATCAACGTGTCAGCTTCAGCGGGAAGAGTTTCTGGCTCAACAAACCTCTCGAGCTTGTCTGTAGGGAAGGCTGCAGTAAGTAGCTGTTCAGTGGTTCGCGTGACGTGTGACTCCTCAACAACATGTGCGCTATCTGTCACATCAGCACCATGATCATAATCACTTCCACGACATGCTTGTATGAAAAACAACTTTGGTTTGCCGACAAGGTCTTTAGCCATGTACCCATTGAAAAATGCAAGCAGATCAGGAATGGAAATAAGCACTCCATCAACACCGTAAATTTGTCCTTCTAAACCATGGCTGAGAAGACACACCACCATGGAATCTGCGGCATTGTGATCAGGCATTTTAGCAAACTGGAACAGAGCTTCCTTGAGCTGTTTTGCAGTTTGATTTCTTAAAATTTTTACCTTGTACTGCAGTTGATTAAAAAGATTTTTAAGCTTTTCTGCATCTAGGTCAGAGCCACCTCTTCTTTGAAGATATTCAAAGTCAACATTGTTCACAATTAAACACCAGCCGTGAGGTTTACTTGCCATGGGGTACACAAAATCTTCATCGGTACTGGCCAAGACATTCTTTTTTACTTGTGACGAAGTTGGAACATTTGTTTTTACTACAACATGATCAGAAGGAAAAGGACGGCTGTCACCATCATTCAACTCCAATGAGGTGTTACCTCTGTTTCCAGTAGTGGAACTTGAAACGTCTCCTGGAAAACACAAACAAGAGTTATTTCTTTGCGAGACATTCATGATCAAAATGAAGGGGTGGGCATAAGAATGGGGCGAGGGGAGGGAGATCTGCACTCGGCTTCCGCTTGTCATACCGTATACCTTATTGTTACTTATTTTCGCGGGACTTAATTTTCGCAATGAAAATCGCAAAATTAAAGATCCGCGAAAATTAATTTTAAAAGTTCTCTATTGTATTTTTTATGTTAATTACGCATTTTTGGCCAAATCGCGAAAATTTAGTCCCGCAAAATATGCCCGTTCCATTTTCGCGAAATAAAGTTACCGCGAAAATAAGTAACAACAAGGTACTCAAGGTTCCTGATGCTTCCTTAGTGATTGCTGCCTAGTTTGCAGTTCTCTTGCAAAAAATTGTGCCACACTGTAAAAAAACTGTCCTATTTCTACTGGTTCCTGGCCCTGCTACCAGCTTTCTATTCTCCTGCCTTTGATAGACTTTCTATACAATACTATGCTCATGGCATCATTGATGTCAAAAGAAACAATATCTATATAGGAACTGTACAGTTATGGTAAACAGGGGCGGATACAGGGGGGGTGGATAGGGTGGATATCCACACCCCATTTTTCAGTTAAAAAAAAATCGAAATGTCACTTTATTTGAAATAGAAAATAAATAAAGAAAGAAAAATTAGCTCTCGCTCATGTCTGGTTGTTGTTACGCCACGTTTCGCCGTCTGCCGCCACTTAGGGTTAGGGTTAGGGCTAGGGTTAGGCCCTAATGGTCTGCCATCCACCCCCCCTTTTGAAATCCTGGATCCGTCCTTGGTAAATTACCAAAAAATAAAACCTTACATCTCTTCAATAAATCTAGCAGACAGAAATGTTTTCACTAATTAATAAGTCCCAGCAATACCTAAAGGTATGAAAAGCCCCCCCCCCCCCCCCACTATCACCACCCCCAAAATATGTTATGGGCAAGCTTATTTTCTTCCAAATATATGTTGTCATAGTATGTTCTGATACTAAAAAAAATGTTTATTTAACAGAAGCTGAGCTTTTCTCAGACGGTAAAAATTCTTCCTTTTAAAAAACACCCAACCATGCAAGAAAGAATACTACAGTTTTGAGAATGATACTGATTTGCTGGTGGCTTTATAATTAAATTAATAATTACCTGAAGAAACTGACTCATTCGCCTTCAATAAATCCACAAGGTGACTTTGCCCGTCAGTAGTAGAAAGTGCACGGCAAAAAACATCGAACGACTTTGGCCCGCGGCGGGGAAGAGTGTCAAGTAATTTTTCTACTTTAGCTGAACGGGTCGGTTGTGCCTTGATGATTTCAACATCACTTTCCGTTAAACCACCTTCTTGAAGAAGAAAATTTAACAGTTGCGTGGCTTCTAAATCTTGTATTAGTGCGAGCCTGTTCTTTCTCAGCAAATCTCTGTGTTTTTTTTCCATTTCGAAATGATTTTCTGCTTTCGTTTTTGGCGCAACTTTTCTTGCAGGAAAATACAACGCCAGAGGAAAATGTTTCTAATGCGGCGTGCAATTGGTTGATTTACCGTGAAGAGCTATCAGCCAATCAGAGACAGTTTTATAACGAGGTCGAAAAAAATCGTCGTACTAGTTGCGGTCAGTGGTAAACACCATGAGAACAGTACAATTTTGTGTAAAAACATGGCGGAGTTTCATGCATGTCATGGAAGTCTGGTATTTCTGAGCAACGAAAACCGTAGCGCTCGAAGGCGAAGCTCCGCCGCAGAATTTAACAATGGCCTGATATTCAGCAAGAACCCACTGAGGGACAATGAACTATTCGAGGTACGGCTGGACCGTAAAATCGGCAATTGGTCAGGTTCTTGGGCCATTGGTGTGACTTCAGGTGATCCCAGCGTTATGGAAATTCCTTCAAGTTCAACGGGACTCAAAAATGGCTCGTGGATCATGTCTGGGATGACCATTCTAAAGGATGGGTCTTCTTTTGTGGAGGAGTATGGCCAAGATCTTGATGAACTTAAAGAAGGCGATAGAGTGGGGGTTGAGAGGAAAGCTCACGGAAGTCTGCATTTCTTTGTCAACGGTGTTGATTTGGGAGTAGCGGCTACAAATATTCCTCAGAATATTTTCGCTGTAGTAGATTTGTACGGCAGATGCGTTGAGATATCAATTTATAAGCCCTACAACCGCGTATCGGGTAAGTAACTGCAGTAATGTCAACCTTAGCAACCACTTTTCTCTGTGTCTATAAAACTATAGCTACCTGATATTATGATTGTTTACTGATCTTGGGTGGTCCTTTAGATATTAAACTGAATATAGAAAATAAAGGATGTTCGTAGTAAAAACGTGATATAAGACTCCTATCCTATATTGTCTATTTTGTATTAAACTCATTTTATGATTTAAAGATGTGGACAGAACCTTCAATGCAATGGCATGTTTCCTTTAGATAAATATATTGTTTTGTTAATAACAAAGGGATTTTTTTATCAAACCCTTCCTTAAAGATGAATTCCAGTCCTTACTGCACAGTCTCGGCTGCAATGTTTATGCGAGCCTTACACGAAGGAATGTTTATAAGCAAAACTAAAAATTCCGTGACAAACTTACCTTTTTCTTCATTATTAATGCCAGATATCCTTGCAGAACAAATGATAAAAAGTAGAAGAACCTTGACGATATTTCAGACCGACGTTTCAGTTCATCGGGAATTCTTGAACGAAACGAACCGTAATGGCAGACTAAAATCCTTCATGTATGCTGTCACCGAAGTGTAAGGTTTCAACGAATTCAAAACAAAAAATGAAAACAAAGCCAAATCATCTTTAATGGAGAATAGGAATATTGGTGCCCTTTGATCTACTTCTAGTTTTACATTTATTTCCATGCTAAATTTCATGCAAAAATCAATATCACATATCACAATATCACATTCTATAAAATGGATACCCCTTCTAGATCGGGAGCCCAAAATCCAAACCCTGTTGGGCGGCACATAGTCGTATAGGCATTTTGGGGGAGTACCCCCCCCCCCCCCGGGCCCCCCTGGGCTTTTAGACCATTCCGTTTTATATCCCCCACAAGTATTTCTGAATGAACTTTAAAGGTCATTTCTGAGGAGATTGCTCTTGATCCATCCTTTGATCTTTTGAGTATTTTTGAAGAGGTTCAGAATGATTTTAAGTGACTCTTTTGGCCATCCACAAAAGAGGTCCTGCAGTGAGACATTTTAATCAGGAAATCTTTTCTTGGTTCAAATGCCTGCCTATGCCCGGCCTACTACCCCCTCCCCTCCTCCAGCTATAGATACATGCTGTGAAATCTCACAATATAATTTCTTTTTAAAAATAATGGGAAGTGATTTTCACAATGAGCTGTTTAAGGTATAAGAACAGTTACCTATTTCCATGTCAGCATCTTTCTGTAGCTTAAACACAACCCCGACCTATTTTAAAGCACTAAATGACTGGGCTTATCTGCCCAACGAACTAAAGAGACCAATGCCGCAATTGATTTTTAAGCAAAATTTAAGAAAACTTCTTTTAAATTGCTTTTTATCTTAGGTTTTAATTATAAATATCTTAATATTTATTTTATTGTAGCATTTAAGATTGTCAAGTTCGCTTTTCAATTTTTTATTTTTTATTGGTAATTTTTTTTTGTTTGAGGACCCTCCTGAAAACCACTTAAAGTGATTGGAGGCCTCCTCATTAAATGTTTTATATTATTATTTATTATCTTAATGTCACTGTGTTCCAGGTCCGTCTGCATCAGTCTCACAAACTGTTCCTTCAACTGCATCAGTGTGCTTTCATCCTCACTGTGGATCCTTAATAAAACTCTCCAACAATAATAGAACAGCAGAACGACAGAGACCAACAGAAGAATTCAAAAATGCCGTGACTCTTACAAATATTCCCCTGAGAAATGATGAGCTATTTGAGGTAAGTGGGACAAAATCAAATATAGGATGTTTGTTATTGTTCTTTTATTTATTTAATATATATTTTTTATTTGCTATTTTCACCATTCCCATAATACACCTTGATTAACCCCAAAATTCTCGCATAAACACTGTTTTCAATTTCTCTTGGGATATTTTACAATCATCCCAAGAGAAATTGAAAACAATGCAGGCTTACCGTAAATGATCTAATAAACACCTGGGGCGTCTATTAAATTTTTGGGGTCCTAGGGGAGGCGTTTAATAGATATGAGGTGTTTATTAGAGAGAGGCGTTTATTTCAATTTAACAGTTGCAACGTCAACACAACTAATAGGATGGGTAGTTTTCTACTGGAGTAGGATACATAACAGAGTTTGTGAGTAGGAGACTAATCTAATCTGCGCTGATGCAAAGCCTTGAGATGCCGTTCATAGTTCGATATCATCGTTTTTTATGGTCATCGGGGTTACCATGTTGGCGTTATTGGCCTCTTCGATGTCCGAGTCAAGCAAAAAACTAACTTTATTGCGTGAAATTACTCTATGAAGCATTTCCTTGGTTTCTGAGATGATTCCTGGAGGGGGCGTCTATTAGACACAGGGCGTTTATTAGAGAGGGGCGTCTAATACAAACTTAACACCTCAGAGGGGGCGTTTATTAGATAAGAGGCGTTTTTTTGAGAGAGGGCGTTTATTAGATCATTTACGGTATGCAAAATATTTTGGGGGTTTAACAAGGTGTATTATAGGGATGATGAGAAAAGCAAATGTTTTCTGTTAAACTGAAGCAGGAAGTCATGGGTTCAAGCATTGGTTGACGTCACTGTGTCGTGTACTTGGACAAGACACATCACTCTCACAGTACCTCTCTCCAAGCATAAGTGTAAATTGGTTCTGACAAATTATCAGGGCAACTTCAGTTGATGAAACACATTATGCAGTTAATTTTTATCTCAGTTAATTTTTTTAACTAGTTAGTTTTTTTCTAACTAGTTTTTTTTATATACTAGGTTAATAAGTTGAAAAAGCAATACACCTCCCCTCCCTTGATGTCTCATTACCCCCCCCCCCCATCAAAATGCATACATATACAGTGCTAATAAAAAACAAATCAGAACTTTTGTACAAAGCAACTAAGAAAGTCAAATTTCTCCTCTTCAGATTAAAATAGAATGTGTGACTGAGTTGTGGGCAGGTTCTATAGAAGTGGGTGTCACAAGTCACAATCCAGATGACATTGTGTTACCACCGACCATGACAAGTATGCCGACAGGAACATGGATGTTAAGTGGAACATCGATAATTGTGAATGGCAAGGAAGCAAGGAAAGACTACTCCAGTGTCAACCTAGAAACACTTAAGGTACTTGAGCTTTGTACTGTTGCTCTCATCACCAGCAAAAATGTTTTGCTGTTTTATTATTAATTTTGATCCTCCTTGTACATCTTCCCATGGTAGTCCATGAAATACAAATACTAAAAATTACAGTATATGCAAAATAAATGAAATCCCTGCAGTGGCTGTGAATAAAATGGGTTTATAACCCTTGACCTTTAACCTTTGCGATTCTGAGCATTTGCATCAGAATTGCAAAGGTTGTGGGTTCAAAACCCGTTGAAGCCCAAATTTATTTCAGGTTTTATTTGGAACTTCTCAGTTCACTAAAAAAATGACATTATTTTTGACAATATACTAAGTTCTGAATGTGATGTTCTGAAATATCATACCCCTTCCACAGAAGGCCTTTTGGTTTTAATCCCCCACCCCTTCAAATGGAAATTCCAGTTAAGCCCCATACTTTCCTTGAAAAATTTTGGCTTTTGAGATCCCCACTCCCACCCCCACGGAATTTTCATTGATCTTCCATGGGGTGGGTATGGATATTTTCTGGAAGTGCATTTTTATTTTAATTTTATTTTTGTTTCTTTAGGCTGGCGACAATATTGGAATACTGAAAAAAAGTGATGGAGCTCTTCATTTCTTTATTAATGGTCAAGATCAAGGCGAGGCGGTCAGCAATCTACCTGCTAATGTGTATGGTGCTGTTGACATTTATGGTGCAGCAGTGAGGGTATCTATAGCATCAGGCTCTCCAGTACAAGAACAAGACATTGCACATTCTAATAGTATGTATGAGTGATTTGTTAATGCCGTAAATTTAATGATGGTAAGTGCACAAAGCTCTGGATCCAGTGGACTTGCGTTAGGGCATTGCCTTTACTCTCTTGGTGCCTCAAATTTGCTGACACTAAGTAACTGGGATAATCTGATCTACATGCATGGCTAACCTGCGACTTGTATCTCACTCAGGCAACCAATTCATTTCTCGTTATGTGGAAAACAGAGAGTTATGCTTTGCTAGTGAGCAACTAGACTCAACAGGAAGCTTTTATTATATTATTTCATAAGAAATAATTTTTATACCTTGTTTTTTTTTTCACTTGTTTAGCTCTAACTTACAGCTTTTATTAATAATTTATTCTTATTATTACATTCTTTTTATTAATATTTATTTTTAATCCTTTTATTTCAGATGAAAATATAGTTAATTCCTTGAGCAATGCACTTGTGTTTCATCCTCGCTGTGGCTCATCAGTGTCATTATTTAATGGATATCGTAGTGCGCACAGGCCTCGGTATGTATAATTATTATAATTGTTTTTTTGCTCCTGCTGTATAAAATGTTGTTTATTTTGTGATGGTAACAAACTGTTAGTGATGTAGTGAACCCTCTTGCACTGCAGTGATAAAAAATTCAGTGAACAATTTGGTGTGTTGTACAATTGTTTTGCTACACGTGGATGCATTTAGCTTGTAATCTATTTGTTCATAAGTGATAACAGAAAACTCCTCAAAACAGCAGAGACGTTTAATTACCAGAATACTCCCAAATGACAATGATGCTGAAACACAAACTCTACAATGATGGAAAACTCCAAAAATCTCACACCCAAAACCCTGCAAATTGTGGGCATATTTGTGCACACAAAATTACTTGTACAAATTTAAAAATGTCTCTCCAGGGGCAATCACACACATTAATCGTATGTCATGCCAGACTTTCATGCAACTGTCTTTATAATACTTAACAATTATTCCATGAGTGCCCATTGGATATGAGTATGCCAACGAGGTGCATATTGCCAAGTTGGCTATAACTATCTCATATCCAACAAGGGTGAGTAGAATAATAAATTATTGTGTTTAAAAAAAACATCCAAAGAATTACAATATTTGTGCTCCCTGGGTGTTCTTGTTGACTCATAAACCTGCCATATTTATGGTCCATGGTATATGAGTTCATATACCATTGCCTGTTAGCCAATCAAAAACTCAGGAATTGCAATAAACCATTGCTTGTTTTTAATATAGTTTTTTATTGTTTGCCTTACACGACCTTCAGAGGCAATGAAGAATTCAACAATGCTGTTGTTCTGACAAGCCGGCATCTGAATGCTAATGAACTTCTTAAAGTGCGTGTCGACAAACATTTAACAAAGTGGGCGGGGTCACTTGAGATTGGTGTTACTACCCATGATCCTGAAACATTAGAGTTTCCATCAACAATGACAAATGTTCAGCCACCTGGTACATGGATGATGTCAGGGGGGAGTGTGGTGTGTGATGGCGTCACTAGCATTGAAGAGTATGGGCCAACACTGGATGAAATCAAGGTATAGGAAGCTTTATTGTGGTTTTCAGTGATATGCGAACTCTGAAATTCAATCCTCAACCAATAGTTTACGCTTTTTGCTGCCATCATTTTAGCAGAACTCTCTGGAAACAGAAGTTCACTTCAACCGGGTCAAAACGTCGTGTCCGTCAGATGTGATTGGTAAATTTCAATCTATTTTGTTTGTTTCTGTTTTTCATGGTTCGTTGGCTGTTACCATATTTATAATTGACGGCAGCAAAAAATGCAATGGTTAGTTGGATTTTGAATTTCAGAGTTCGCATATCACTGGAAACCGCAATAAGGGTGTCATCTGACTTTTAAAGTGTGTCTAGAAGCATCCTGAACACTGTTGAACTCAGTTGTCTTGAATCCCTTACTGTCTCAAACATAAGAAACATAGCAGAAAAGGGTTGAGAGAAATTCCAAATCATCCTGCGTGTTTTTTTTTCACTGTTTCTTTTTAAAATCTTTCCAGGTTGGAGACACTGTTGCTGTAGTGCGTAAGGATGATGGTTCCTTGCATTTTTTTGTAAACAGCACAGATCTTGGCTGTGCGGCACAGGGGGTGCCAGCTAATGTGTATGGTGTGGTTGATCTGTTTGGTCAATGTGCACAAGTCACTATTATCTCAGAGACACAGGAAAATGGAGAGATTGATATAACCAATGCACTTAATGGTAAGAATTAACAGTTTGAGTTTGCTGATAGTGTGTTTCACTTATTAATTATTTTAAAAGACATTTGCGCAAAAATCTTCTAACATTGAGATTTTTTCTAAAACTTTAACAACTGTGAGATATTGGGTCACTCCTGAGGCCTTCCAAGGGGATTTCTTACGTCTCTTTGTTGCTTGATTCCAACCCACCTGTCACCCTATTTGGTGAGGGGGAACGTTGTGGCTGTTGCAAATATATTTCAGTGCTACTTTCTGTCGGCTGACGGTGCTTTGGAACAAGATTGTCGCTACTTTTTTTTAGCTATTTTGGAGAAATGTCCCCTGTCGCCAAAACCCCTTGGAAGGCCTCACTCAAGTCTGAAATTAAAAAATTTTGGAGTCACGCAATTAGTTGCGGAGATAAGATGGCCAAAAGACCACCCTAAATCTAAATATATGGTAGCAGTGCCTGTTTGTCCAAATTGTTGCAAATAAATCCCTGAATTTGCCTGAAATGCAATTTTCTCTGCCAAACATTGTTTATGTGGATCTAATAATCAAATTGATTCAACTGTTAAGGTTATTTAAAGCAAATCTAATCATTTCGCATTTGCACTCGCCTTACAGCTGCAGGATGGCAGAATTCAATGCCAGGTGGACAGAAAACTTTTTTTTTTAAACTTCTCACATCGATTTTTTGTTCACATTTTTACAATCTGTCGAGCATTACCGGTGTAAGAGAAAATTGCCTATCAAAAAAAAAAATGTGGGGGTCACAGTAAACCACACGCAAAGTAAACGCAACAGCTACCAGCCCTGTGTGTGTTTAGATAGTTTACTCAGCTTGCATGCTTGATGCATGACATTTGTGAACAATCTGCTAGTAGATTATGCACCAATCTGTAGGTTGCACTGATTCTCAGAATTAACTGTAGACTCTTTGCCAATGAGAAGACACGTAGTGACTACAATGTATAATAGTTTTATTTACTTGTAATTTTCATTGCAGATGTTTCAGAGGTTACCATTATTGCACAAGAAACACAGCAACCCATAGAGTGTCCTTTATCGATTCCATCGCAGGAAGCTACTCCAGCCACAAATGATAACTGTTTTAAGTTCAGTTCCTTTCACGGTGGTCAAGTAGCTGTGAGTCATAATTGCCGCAGCGCTGTACGCATCAACCCTCTGTGTGAATTTAACAATGCTATTGTAATGAGTCACAGACCTCTTAGAGACGATGAACTGTTTGAAGTGATCGTGGAAAAACTTGTTAGTCGCTGGTCTGGTTCAATGGAAGCAGGTTTGTACCAATAGCCAAGCATGCACTGTAATTTGCGATATGGTCATTAGGCCTGCAGGGCTACAAATAAGTTTTTTTCACTTGAAGGGACATATGTTCTGGTTGGACACGTCAGATTTTTATTCATCGTTGCTGTAAAATGGTTTACTATCACAAAATTGTCCGAACATCATGTCCGACCACACTTGGGATTTAGTCGGACATGACCAAATTTTGGTTGGCCAGTGTCCGATGACCGACTGTTATAATTTTGCAGCCCTACACAGGTCTGTAGTCTAACAAGCCTTTAAACACTGGATCACAACTTGTAGTCATTTACCTTTGGGATCAGAATAGTGTTCACTAATTTAAGAGAGGCGTACAATTATATCTCTGCTAGTAGAGTCTCCTTTTCCATTATTTTCTGACGGAAAGAATAGGAGACACTGCTCTGACTTGTAATGATTTAAACTGAGCATGTGTTAGAGTTACTAAGTGACCAAACAACTTTCTGCATGTGATCATATGTCATACTACTACTTCATAGATGCCAAGTTTTTTTTTTTTTGGTTGTTAGAGCGGTTTTCACTTGAGTGTCGAAAGTTATTCGCGTTTACTTTGGTTTTGCATTCACTACCCTCTGTGATTGGTTTAAAAATTTCGCGCCACTTTCTCGGCCAATCAGAAGTAAAACCAAAACAAATCGTGACTCGCTTGCGCACGCTTTCCCGCGCTTCGTGCCAACTGTAACATGTATTTGCTTCGAGTTTTGATTGGTTCACTGGATTGTCTGTGCCCTTTGTGATTGGCCAGAGTAATTACTTTGGTTTTGGTTTTACGACACTCAATTGAAAACTGCTCTATGGAGTGAGAAATTGAATTGCCCCTAAGGAGCATTAGTGAGACACAGAGGGGGTAACTCCCCCAGAAAATTTTCAAAAATGTAAGTTGCAGAGAAGCAATTTCCTTCATTATGGGCAAGCGTTTGTTGTTTTTAAACTCTTCCCTACTCGATTAGCGTTCATTTCTACCAAAGTACAGCTGAAAGTATATCTCTTTATTTAAATTAATAAGATTTTTTTTTAAGCTTGTATTTACAAAAAGCGTATATTTTGTCTGAATGGCGTGGTTGCGTGAGATTGGGTCAAAAGAGTGAGTCTCACGCCAAAAGCGTGAGACTTGGCATCTATGCTACTTATCCTCATCAGGCCCATGAGGACTCTTGAGGCCAGAATCATATGTCATATGTCACATTTATATAAAAGTGTCTGTGGGCTCAATAGCCATCTGCATTAAAATTAAACAGCATGCAGATAATTAGTACAAGTATGTGTACAAAGTGTTTTTTGGAGCAACTGGTTTCAAAAACCAGTTAGTCTCATCTACACTACTGGTAACCATGCCAGAAAAGCCGACCGCCACCTGACCTTTATTACAAACTCAACAAAAGCATACATGTACATCCTATAACACAGGGAAAAATTGCACAATGGCAAAGCTAATGCAAAAAATACTGCACAAACTAAAAATCTTAGGGCGGGTGGGTGGGAAAAGGTCAGCAATGGCAGACGCAACAAAAACAACTGCCCGCCAAAAGTCACATGACCCTTTCCCAGGTCCCAGCGTGTGTGTGATAAAAACATTTTCCACTTATTTCGTTTCACATCAGCCAGTGAAAAATAACACTTAGTTTCATCTACAATAATGTCTCAATATGACAGAAAAGGAGACCCTGCTAGCAGATAATCCAGTTATGAGAGGTTAAAGGGTACTGCCCACCTACAGGAGTTGTTTATTAGTCAGTAAAGTTTGAAGGTTGCATTAAATATTGTGTGTAGTGAGATGTAACCTCCATTTTTAGGCATCTGTGTGGCAAGATTGCATAGGTGTAAAGCATGGAGGGATAGTAAACTTGAAGTTCTCTTGGCTTTGTGAATCTAATAAAGAAAGTTATATTTACACAACACAACTTCAAACATGCTCTTATATTACCAAAGGCAGAGATTAAAACATAATAATTTTATTATGTGGCATTGACAGGTTACTACCTGATTAGCCTCATATGCACAGAAATACTTTTTTTTTATTGCAACACACAAAAACATGTTATAATACATACTTAAAATACTGATATTACGATACTTATATTACAGGATGATGTTAACAACATTTACAGTATAATTGCTTCCGCTACTTACAATACTGAGACAGCTACATTACCTTACATTACAATACAATAAATACCTTTACTTCCTTACTTACAATATAGCACAGCTACTTTACACTACCTACAATACTAATGTATCTTCTTTCATTACTGACACCTGTAGTATTTTTGTGCAGGGGTACTTCCCTGCACAAAAATGCTACAGGTTTGAGACTGTTCCAAACTTTAGCCAGGCCCCAGTTGTTCGAAAGCTGGATAACGCTATCCACTGGATAAATTGCTATCCAGTGTATAAGTGTTAGCAAAACGTACTACGCTATCCACCGGAGAGCGATTTATCCTGTGGATAGCGTTATCCACCTTTCGAACAACTGGGGCCAGGTGATCAGAGCAGTGTTCAATATTTCAAATTTTGCCAACTTTGAGGGAGGCACGGTGGCCCAATGGTTGGCATTCTGGACGGGTGTTCAAAGCACGATTAAGTATGGTAGTGTTTTTTTTTTTTTTTTTTTTTTTTTTTTTTTTTTTTTTTTTTTTTTTTTTTTCCCAAAAAAATTTTTTAATTTTTTTTCAACCCCCCCCCATTTAAGCCCAGGCCAGGGTAATTACTGGTACATTTTGTTCTTGGCTTGACACTTAACTCTTGTAGTGCCTTGGTCCACCCAGGTGTATGAGTAGAGTGGAACCTAGATTTAACAAACCTCTCTATAACAAAGTCCTCAGTACAAGTGATATTCTTTGCCCCAGTTATAGTACATATGACAAAAAACCTCAATGTAACAAAACCCAGATCCCAGCCCCTTCACCCTTTGTTATTTTGAGGTTCCACTGTACTTGCAAATTAATGCTGGGGGATAACTCTGTGATGGGCTAGCCTGGAATCCAGGGAGGATTTGAAATACTCCTAGTCTGTTAATGCTACCGAAACCAGGATATGGGACTCTTTGGCCCGATTCAGACTTACCGTTCATTGTAAACCTTACCTTTATTGAATTTTCTTAGTAACTGGAATGCTGTTTGTGTGTAATTAAATCTTTGTTGCTCATGTTCGGACAGGAATAACAACAGTCCCTCCTGAGCAGATGCAGTTTCCAGGCACCATGACTGATCTTGTTAGTGGGGCGTGGATGGTGTCTGGGGCGTCTGTGCTGCAGAATGGTATCACAATCAAAAATGGGTATGCCTGTGACTTGGACAAGTTAGAAGAAGGGTCCCGCCTTGGAATAATGCGTAAATCAGGTGGATCATTGCATTTCTTTGTCAATGGACAGGACTGTGGGGCAGCTGCGACAAGTGTTCCATCAGGTACTGATTTTGTCAGATATTTCAAAAAACTTCTAACAGTATGTGGTGAGAGGCACGGTCGCCTAATGGTTATGCACTGGCCTCTGGATTGAGCGGCCCAGGTGCGAGCCCTGGCCAGGGTAAAATAAAATGCTTTGTGTTGTGTTCTTTTAGGCAAGACACTTTATTCTCATTTAGTGCCATCTCCACCCTGGTGTATAAATGGGTGCCAGCAAATTTAATGCTGGGCGTTAACCCTGCGATGGACTAGCATCCCATCCAGGGGGTAGAGAAATACTCCTAGTCACTTCATGCTACTGAAACCAGGATAAGCTCCGGCCTGATGGGCCACTAGGTTCAAACACAAACTTTACCTTTACCTTTCTACAGTATGTGACTGTAACAGTTTTATTCTAGAGGGCATTAACCTATCCTCTTTAAGGTGAAAATTTTTAAATTAAGGCAAAAAATTTAACAAGACCTAAAAATTTCCCAACAGGAATCTATGCCATGATTGACTTGTATGGCCAGTGTGTTCAGATCTCTGTTTATGATGAAGATTACAGAGGAGCTCAAGTTACACCAGTCCCTGCTGAACAAGCAACAACTGAGCCTGTTCCTGTCACAACAGAAGGAATAGCAAGTATGTCAAAATAAAAAATCTCCTTAATGTCTGCAGGCCTTACAGTGTAAGGCCTGGTTCACACTAGCGACATACGGCAAGGTCACACAAATGCAAACAACACCTCACAGTGATGTTTTATGTCACCAGTGTGAACAACATAACATAAGACATACCTTATTATAGGAATTAACGCTCATGAAATTAACGCGAATTTCAAAAATTTGCGTTAATTTAAGTCGCGTTAATTTTTGTTAACGTTACTTCCGCGCCGCTAATTAAGTGGAGCGTTAATTTCCATGACCTTAATTTCCATTATTTTGGCCCCAATTTCTCTATACAGTCCAGACGCTCTTGACCCTTAGGAAAAGGCATTATTTCATCAGGGTGGAACTCTGCTGGTATTACTGAAACTGTGAAGAACACTCGAGGCGATCAGATTCCTTTGCTTAGCCCCTACATTTAAGATTATACGCTAAGTGTTGAAATAAACTAGTTCCTGCTGTCTCAACAATTTTTTTCTATGTGTTCGTCGCGTTAATTTCCTTCATTTGAAATGTTACCCCCTCTTTCGCGTTAATTTCCTTTATTGGGCAGCAATTTTCCCTTCAACTCGCGTTCATTAAAGTCGCGTTAATTTCCAATACCTTAATTTCCACAAGCGTTAATTTCCTATAATAAGGTAGTTGGAAAGAATTGAACTTTTCTTTATGTCGTTATGTCCATGTCGTTATGTCGTTATGTCAATATGTTGCTAGTGTGAACCAGGCCTAACATTCATGATATAGATGAAATGTTTATTTTGTCACAAATCAAACCCATGGCCTCTCTTGGGCACTCTAACCACTGACTGAAACCGACTGACTAACAGACCGAAGATTTATAGTCAAGAGTGCGTTTCTCTTAAAAGTGTGGTGTCTACTTACTTCCTAACACGCTGTATAGATTCTTGAATGATAAAACTAAATTAGAGGTTCTTGTATGTAATTATTTTGTTGTGACTTTCCCCCAGGTAAAGTTAAATGTGGCTTCCACTCGTGTTGTGGGAGAAACATTCGATTGGTGAACAACAAGATGACTGCGTCAAGATCTACTGGATTCAACCATGGCCTTGTGTTCAGTGCAAAACCACTGGAAGAAGATGAAATATTTGAGGTAATAATCCAATATAAGCAGTACTGTGTATTTCCACTGAAGAAAGTGTTGGGTACAGACGTTCTTGATGCTGAAGGGAGTTTTCTAATAGGGTAAGGTAGCATCCCCCCCCCCCATCTTCCCCTCTAAATAGAAAAAAAAAACTGGGTTTTTTATGTGCTCTGAGAGAAAAAAACCTCTGATTGGCTGAAAGACCAAGGAACAAACCGTCACACAAATGGAAATAGTCATGTTAATTTTAATTAGATCTGTATTGTTCTTGACGATCTGAGAAAAAAGAGATTTGGCAAATGACTGCAGTCTAATTTTAGTAGGCACTGGAAAAATATAGAGTGTTTAAAAGAATCAAAATCACAGCATTGTGGTGTAGGTGGAGTTGGTATGGCCAAGTGTTAGATTACCTGCCAGCGGCATGTTGCTGTCCAAGCACCACCCCCCCCCCCCTCTCTCTTTTTCTGATTCCCCCTTCCGTTAGATAGACACAAACGCTTCTTAGCATTTCATTGGTCAAATCAAACTGTGCCTGTGCTAAAGCTGACGAAGCCATGTTAAGTATGAGTCAAAAGCTTTGCCGTGATTTTTTTCTTTTCAGATTGTTATAGACAAAGTCACTGGCAGTCAGTGGTCGGGGTCAATAGCTGTGGGGATCACAACTAAAACCATCCCACTGTTAGCTGTGCCTGCCTCGGCACTGGAGCTGCGAGATGGAACATGGCTGATGACAGGCTCATGTGTCATGAAAGATGCTGTGATTGTTAAAGAAAACTATGGTCACAGTCTGGACAGACTGCAGGTAACTCTTGGTTTATGTTAGAACAAATGCCGTTTGCAGCAAATTCTCGTTGTCGCAGCAAAAGGGAATCATGCAGGTAGCTGTGCTTTGAACTGTCAGCCAACTTTATGGTCATTCTTTAAAGCTTGGTTTTGAAAGTAATATATTAAACACGAGCGACAGTGTTTCATCGGAATATCCAAAGACCGAGAAGAGAGTTGAAAATACGACGCGCAACGGAGTATTTTTGACGAAATTATAGGTGTTTGGATAGCCTATGAAACTTTATCTCGAGTGTTTGATATTTCTCCTCAATCAAAACAAAAACTACGGAGAAAATGGAACATCAAAGTAAAAATCTATGCTAATTAAGACCGGGTATCCTAACCTCCTTCACGGTTATGATTTTCTTTGTTTTAACTCGATGAATTGTTAGTGGGTTTGAGAAGGTTTACTGAATACACTCAGAGCGTTGCTAACGCGTTGCCTTTTGGGTTTTTTTTTTTTTTTTTTTTATAAGAACGTAGATTCTTAGTTGTGGACGTAGATAGATTTCCGCTTGTTGTTTCACGCCGAAGAAAACAGGCGAAAATCCCATCGAGGCTGGTATAAACTAAAATTTTAGGAACATTGTAGTTTACCATAAATTCATTCCACAGGCCAAGACGAGGATTGGAGTACAAAGACAAAGAGATGGAACTTTTCATGTGTTTGTTAATGGCGAGGACCAGGGAGTCGCAGCTATGGACATCCCTCAGGTGAGTTGTGTACAAACATTTCCATCCCACATTTTCCATGAAGAACGATGCTGGATCGTTTAGCCGGTTTTTCCAACATAGCCAGTTTGATTTAACTGTTTAACCGTTTGAGCCGGGGCCCAAATATGTCAGGAGTCGCTTAAGTTAAGCGTCCATCGTTGTAATAATAATATGTCTGTGTTTTTCAGATCGTTCATGCAGTGGTGGATGTATATGGCATGGCAAACGTTATCTCCATATCAAGCCCTTCAACAGGTATGATGTACTAACCACTTTCTTTCAAGTTTTTTTAAACGACGTCGTTACAAAATTTATTTTTGACACGCAAAAAATGACGAGGACTGTTATAACACTGACGTTCTGTTTTTGTTTTCGTCCGTCCGTCCGTCCGTCCGTCCGTCCGTTTGTTCTTCGTTCGTTCGTTAGTTCGTTCCTTGTTACGTACATTCGTTCGTTCGTTCATTCATTCATTCATTCTGCCTTAACAGTCATTATTCCTTGGTTTTTACGTTGCTTTTTGATCAAGCCCTTTTAATTTACGTTTTTTTCTTCTAATAGATGTTTCTCCTTCAACTGGAGTATTGGTGAATGGAGAATCACACTCTTCAGTTTCCACAGTGATTGAGGTAAGGAAAAAATACAAAGCGTGGTCGTTTGTTTAACACATTTACTACATAAGTTTGTATTTAGTTAACACTTTTACAATCCATCTTGCCTTCTTTTCTTAAGGCCTGGAAAAGCGAGGAAACATGTTTCCAGAAACATTCATAGCGCGCGCATGTTTTCCCAGATGTTTCTCAATTTTGCCATACGGGAAGCATTGTTTCCAGCATCAATTTTTGTCTCCAAGAAGCAAAATTTGCTTCTGTACCACAGAAACACTCTGTGACAAACTGTCCAAGTCATGTTAGCCAGTAGCATTTTGTTTATTGATATCTCAATCGATATTTTTCAGTTGCAAGATCAAGACAAAGAAGATGCGAGAGAATCCATCACCAATTTACAAAAGTAAGTTTCGACCTCTTGTAGCGTGGTTTTCCTGTGTCACATAGGGTGTGTGTGTGTGTGTGGGGGGGGGGGGGTGTTTCATGTTCAGTGGGTGTCCTGTAGTGTGGTTGTCCCGTCCTGGGCTGTTTTTATTTATCTCGTATTTTCCTTCACCAGATTTCTTTTCCATAAGAACTGTGGTCAGTTCATTTCACTAGACAGTAACCGTACAACTGCGAGAAGAGTGGATAGCTACAATCATGGAGTGGTGTTGAGCGAAACACCTCTTCCAGACAATCACCTATTTCAGGTTAGTGTATAACTTTATAGTGTCTTTCACCCGAATTTCTATGTGTTACGAGTTTGCTCAGCTCGGATATTGGCTCAAAAAAAGCTACTGTTTTCAGTGACCAATCAGAAAAACGATGCTGTGTACTCAGCCAATCAGGTTCCAAACCAAACTAATCGGATTTTGGCTCACGCTAATTTTCCCGCGCTTTCTGATCGTTTCACGTTTTTCCCGCGCTTGTCGCAGCTTTTTTTCCCGCTCACGGTTACAAGTTTTCCCGCGCTTGGCACTAGTAATGCTTTTTCCCGCGCTTGTCGCCGCTGGTTATACGTTTTCCCGCGCTTGGCACTTGTAATACTTTTTCCCGCGCGCTTTTCGCCGCTGGCCACATGTTTTCCCGCGCATACCACTGGTTGTTTTCCCGCGCTGGCGAACGATAACGTGTTTTTCTAGGATTTGTGATTGGTCGCTTTTGCTGTTTGCCTCTTTGAGATTGGGTCTCTCCCACCCCTTTGAAAATTTTGACCAGTTAAACAGTGTTAAACGCTACCCAATCCCCACCTTCTTGGAGCAGCTGATAATTTTACAGAACAAATTTCACCCTAACTCTACCCCCCTCTTTTTCTAGGTGTGCATCAGAAAGTTGAACAGCCGCTGGACGGGGTCTGTTATGATCGGCGTCACAGCTCAAGACCCAGACTCCTTGACTAGTCTTCCGAGCACGGCCAACAGCATCAAGATCTGTCCTTGGATTGTTGTTAATAACGCGGTGTATGTGAATGGAAACAAGGTAAGAAGGTATCTTTAAATTCATTACTTGTAGTGTTTTACGGTCAGTTGATCTTACAAATTTTTCCGAATTGCAGGTTAATGACAATTTACGCCGAAGTCTT
Source organism: Oculina patagonica (assembly GCF_052425735.1). Lineage (NCBI taxonomy): Eukaryota > Metazoa > Cnidaria > Anthozoa > Scleractinia > Oculinidae > Oculina > Oculina patagonica. The sequence goes on from NC_135763.1 coordinate 33,808,881, forward strand.
GACAGTCTTCAAGAAGGGGACACGCTTGGAGTCTTGATTGACAAGAAAAGCCGGTTACACCTGCTAATTAATGGAGAGGACCTGGGGCCTATTGCCCAGGCCATCCCCGCCAGACGATTCGCAGTGCTTGACTTGTACGGGTGCTGCGAGGAAGTGTCTATTGTAACTGCTGATCATGGTGAACGTGGGCGCGTCTGTATGGAGGAAACAAAGGCTGAGAGAAGCTCGGGTAAGGAAGCACTTCATGTCGAGCTTACTGGTTCGTCCATTATTTGAATCAAGGATATGCCAACTGACACAGTTGAGTCTCTAAAAGGAAAGTGCCGTGATTGATCGACATTAGGAGCCCATCATCCTGGAGCGTGCAACTCCTATGCTACGTCTATGTCACAACGGTTTACAAACCAGGTTTTTTTAGACTCCCTCCCGGGAAAATGTGAGTAAAATACTACGGAGTACGTGCGTCATGTGATGACGCTAACTTCGATTGCTGGGAAACAGGAGTGCACGGGAAATGGGAGTTTAAAAATAACCCGTTTGCAAAAACGCCGTGACATGAATCCAACACAGTTGCACGCACCGGGTAATGGGCTCCTGTCAAGATCTTATTTCCTTTTACAATGCCAATGCGTTGTCAAACAGAGAGGTTTTAAGAATACAGATGTTGATCGCTCATGGCACGAAAGGGTTAAACAAACTGCTAGTCAAATTATTTTTTTGTTTCTCGTTTTCCCGGCGAGTACCTTGAAATGTTTATGACTTTGTGATATTTGTCTGCAGGAGAGCACAGTAAAGGACCGTGTGATTACAGACAGCTCTGTGACAGATTCCGTGCTAGTCTCGCTATACCAGGTCAGTATTTATGACAGCAGCAAAACTATGCATTCTCCACAATACACGAGTTATGGTGATGTTCAAGCTACAGTTATCACGCCAGTAATGTTGGATTTCTATCATCTAGGACTTCTTTTTTTTAAGCTTCTTGAAATTCTGCTAAAATTATGTGTCACTGCCCCTTGTACTTCCTCTAGTCTTTTATTGTCTTTAAAAAATCTTATATATGCCGTGAAGCAGCAGAAGGGTCGTCTGAGTTTTTTCTGTAGCACTTTGCTCCTGGTTTGTTGTATTATGGGAGGGGCGGTGGCCTAATGGTTAGTGTGCCGGACTCCGGATCGAACGGTCCGGGCTCGAGCTCTGGCCGGGGTCACTGTGTTATGTTCTTGGGCAAGACACTTTACTCTCACAGTGCCGCTCTCCACCCAGGTGTATAAATGAGTACCGGGGACATAATGCTGGGGGGGGGGGGGGGGGGTTACCCTGCAATGGACTAGCATCCCATTCAGGGGGGAGTAGAAATATTCCTACCCACTAAATACTACAGAAACCGGGATAAGCTCCGGCAGTATGGGCCGCATGGCTCGAGGCTTCCCTTGTTGTAATCAGTTGCTCATTAAGGTATCATAATCCACAGATGAATATTTCAACACGGACTGCAAGTTGAATGTATGTTACTGTCAAGCCTGTCACGAGGCCCGTGGTGAAAAACGGTACGCTGTCAGCGGTGATCCACCATGTCGGTATGCGTTGCCTTTAGGATGGTGTCAGTTTGCGTTAAGGTGAGCATGCGCTGATCTGATTGATTGTCTTATTTTTAGTCGAGTCAGAACTACTCTCCTTCACAGCCAAATAACAGCTACAAAAAACATAGGACTGGTTCATAGAGAAATCTCTTGCATCTAATTTTAAAACATTTAATTGTTTTTCTTTTATCTCGTTTAGAATTCCTCCAAGAGTCGAAAGCTATCACGTGTTCGACAAATGGCACGTGGCATTTTACGGCACTATGATTGGACGGCTAAGAAGAATACTTGATCTTGGAGATATTCCACTTCAAGGTAAGAAAACAATGAAAACAATAATCCTAACCAGAGTTCCAACCCGGACGGTTCGATCCTGAAGTTCTACAAACCTTGCTTGCCAAGTTAAAACCCGTGATTTATCTCAGTTTTTCTGGAAGCTGTTTCTTGTCGCTTAAATCCTGGCCAAACGGAGATAGTACGCAAGTAGACGCAAGTTTTTAAATTGCGTCTCCGTTTGGCCAGGACATAGTTAGTAGTTGGTAGAGGTCCCCTTTACCAACTATGCCAGGACTTGCGATGACTTACGTTCACTTTGGTCGAAAATCAAATTTGAACGCTAGTCAACACAAGTTTTTCACCGTTTGGCCATCAAACGCAAGTCAACGCAAGTCAACGCAATTCTTGCTTTTTACTTCAAGTACTGAATTGCAGCGCGCGCAGTAGCATTGAAATGTTTTTTTTTTTGACAACTTGTGTGAACTTGCAAGTAAGCTTGGGATACCATTTGACCGGCCAACGCAAGTCTGTAGGCAAATTCAACTTGTGACAACTTGCGTCCAATTGTGTTACCGTTTGGCCAGGGATTTAGACTATTGGGTATATTAAAGTTGGCATTCGTTTTTCATTTGACAGTCTTTAGCGGTCAGCGGAGGAGTGGCTCATCAAACAAAGAAAACGAGGTCCCCCAACTTTGCGTGTCCCCAACAATCCTATGCGCATGTGAAACACAAGCCAAGAGACAGGAGTAAGAGTATCTGATGTCATTAAACTTTAAAATCTGACCCACTTTCTCAAGGTTATTCTTTCATGCAAAGTTTCATGTTTAAAGTTATTACATGCATTCTTTTGCATCATTTACATGTTAAAGATACAGTGCTTTTAAACTTCGAATGCTATATACTAACATAGTGGAGGCATTTTTGATAGTTCTTTTCCCAAGTAACACGTGGAAAAACGGGCGCTCTGACGGTCTTTCAAGTTTTATTTTGCGAGCTGTGCAATTGCTAATATTTGGTTTTGATTTACAGCCGCTTTCTACATCCATCTTTCGACGTGCTGTTTGAAATGAGCCAATCAAAACCGATGCATACCTTAGTTGGTTTCATGTAAATGAGCCCACAAGTTCAGAAGGTCATGCTCAGTAGTGTGCTGTGATTGGCAGATTTGGATCCGTGTTGTTTGTTAAGCACGTCGAAAGATGGATGTCGATAGAAAGCCGCTATGCACGTGATACTGAAATCGGGTGTAAAGCAAGCGAAAACATTGCTAAAGGCGAGGGTAAATGGGAATTTGAGTGAAATTGTCCCGGGGGGCTACTCAGAAACGTTTTGTACGGGGAGGCTCCGCCCCGAAGTCCAACCCCTTACCCTTTTATATATCATTTTGACAGAAAAGGCACCCCTTTCGTATACCTTTTACTGAAAAAAGGCACCCCTTTCATAATACCAAAACACATGACAAACGCCTAAAGCCCGGGCCAAACGAGGACGAGAGTTAATGAGAGTTCAAACTCTCACTCTCGTTTGGCATGGAACTCTCATGCACTCTCAGCGACTCTCGTGCGCTCTCATGCGCTCTCATCGCCTTTGAACGTGTTCAAATTTTTCATGAGAGTCGATGAGAGTTTTCTCTCGTTTGGCCCGAGTTGATGATAGTCGATGAGAGTTGACGTAAACTCTCATGATAGTCAACTCTCGTCAACTCTCAACCTCGTTTGGCCCGGGCTTAAAACAAGAAGTCTTGATGTGTTTTTTTTGTAGCGCTTAAAAAAAATTAAATGACTGATACCTCCATAAGGTGCGTCTGTTCGAAATCTTTTAATTGAAGGCCTTTTTAAATACCTTAATGAGCGATATCCCGTACCCTTTTATATACCTTAGCTTGTGAAATTCCTACCCTTTTTTATACCTGAAGCATGAAAAAGGTACCCCTTTCGGGCGAAGCCTTTACCTAAAACTTTACGTTTTAGGTAAATGTGATGTCGTGTAAGTATATGAAAGGGGTGCCTCTGCAATAAAAAGTACAAAAGGGATACCTTTTCTATCAAAATGGTATATAAAAGGGTAAGGGGTTGGACCCGGGCGGAGCCTCCCCGTACAAAACTTTTCGAGAACCCCCCCCCCCCCCCGGGTGGAAAAACGACCTTCAGGTGTACTTTGCCTTAATGACGGCACACTTTAGTGACAGTTTTAAGATTTGTCCGCGTTCTCTGAAACTGTTTATTTTTCTCGTCTTCTAGGTACAGGGATGGCACAACAGGTAAAGTTTATCAAGCTCAAGTGGCTCTACAGCTACTCGTGAAGCCTGGGTTCTACAGAACGGGTCGCAGTCATCGTGACGTGGACACCAACGAGCTGCTTGATCAAAACATTGGCACGGAAAATCTGGAATGGTATCTACAGAACCAAGGATCAATAGTGCTAACTGCACTGCTTATTAAAATTGAGCCGACATAAAAACGAAAGAAATATGAAGTGAGACTACTGTATGAAGTAATTGTAAATTTATTAAGACCGATACAAATTCAAGGTGTAAATTAATAGCCGTTAATATGAAAATAGGTTTTATTTAAACTGGTGGTGTATATTGTCTGTCGACAAGATTTGTGGGCAAATAGAAACGTGTTCAGAGTTTTACATATAGTGCAGTTGACTTTAACGTAGTCACCAACAAAGATGTTATTTCTGTTTTAAGAAATATTTTAATTGAAAAGCATAAACACCCGAAAATAACCCGTCCACCAAACGGAATTTTGGACCCAAAATGTCATCATTTAACACAAGTACCCCGCTGATTATATTGAGTCAGTCTTCGCTAAATGATATAATTTATTGGAATTTAACCCCCGGCCCCCGATTGTATAGCTTGTGTTGTGCCTTTTTTTTTAAATCCCCCCACCCCCCCCCTCACTTCCCCGAAAAGTAAAGTAATGAATAAGTCGAAAAAGCCTTTTGGACAAGATTAGAATTCCTAAATTCCAATTTTTCTGAATGCGCCACAATTAAAAAGAAAAGGGTTCGAGTAGGCATTTATGTGGCAAACGCTTATTTATCGGCACCAAAGGACAAAGGATATTTAATAATTTTCAAATTTACCTTAAAGGTGTTGATAAAGTTTGTGCAAATTTGCAAAGGCCGAGTTTTCGGCAGTCCCAATTTGTTGTTCCTCTAAATAGCAACCACAACGAAAAAAAAAGAAGAATGGGTAAAAAGTCTTATTAAAGTACCCTCAGTGTTTATATTTTCAAAGTATTTTTCGTTGAACTTAAGTAATTATTTTTTGAATTTGTTATTTTCCAACTTAAATTATTTGCGTTTGCAAAGTTTCTAGCAAAAGGTGCTGGAAGATGAATAGCCTATTTCACTCCCACAGACCAATTTATGGATGGGAAAAAACTAAAATAATTTCTTTAAAGTAATATTTGAGAACTGAAGTTTTACGATTGAATCTTAGTTTTTTTAAAAAAAAAATGAATACTGGAAAATAAAGATACAAACGTTTGAAACTATACTCCTCAATCTGTGATGCTCGCATCTCAATACCAGTTGCTTTTTGGTCATTTTCCATTTTGGTTCGGTTAGTTTATGAGAGCTCGAAGGCCTGAAATGGTTCCCTGAATTCTGTATCTTTTTATGTTCAGGCCCGCAGTGCTTATTTTATGATCCAATCCCGCGTGTAGAGGGCTATAAATTAAGAAGTCTGCACGCAGGCCAGGGGCGGATCCAGGATTTTTCTTAGGAGGGGGTGTACCACTAAGGAACGCAGAAATTTGGCAGAATACCAGTTCCAGGTTGTTTTAGAAAGCCGCAGGTCATCTGGGGGGGGGGGGGGGGGGGGAGGGGGTACGCACCTCTAGATCCGCCCCTGCAGGCAGCTAGCCTTTTCCATGACTGTGAACCACGAGTCCTTCCAATTCCATTTGGATATTGAACCACGCATCTCCGAAGAGCTCCCACGTGACGTAAGTTTGGTATGGTATTTCAGAGTTAACTTTTGTGTCAAATCGTTTTATTTTATCATATGTCACCTTAAATTTCTCAGACGCTCAGTCCTGTCCAGACAACCCCTCCGAGGATAAGCCCACTACAAATACATAACGGCACTTTTCGATTGCATGAAACCTCGAAAAAAATCATGGCGGAAGTGACGAAACGTACCGTGAGAACACCTTGCATTGGCGTACAGATCTCCGATGGCTGATAAGTTTAGGGGCACTTAATGGAAGATCACATTTATCTGAAATGTTTCTTCCAGCCTTCAGTGGTATTAAATCAAGTGCTACAAATTCAATTTTCCCCGACTTTTCTTCAAAATGACAATTTTTCCTGACTCAAAATAAAATTCCCAGACTTTTCCCCGACCTTCAAGAATTTTATTTTTTCCCTGACCAATGGCAACCCTGTCTTGGGAGGGCTCCTCTAAATTAAGTCCTTATGGTATTTCACGGAGAAATTGATATTAAGGCCCCGTCCACATTTATCCGGATAAATTGGAAAACGGAGAAATTTGAAAACATTGTATAAAATATTTTCCGTCAACACTAGTCCGGATAAATTTTAAAACGCATTTACTTTGGTCAAAAACGGATAAAATATAAAATACGTTTTCACTTTGAAAAGCGTTTTCGAAAAGTTCCGTTTTCAAAATGTTTTCCGTCCAACCTAAAACGCAAAGCCGGTGTTTTCAAATAAATCCACTTTGAAGAGCGTTTTATCCGTATTAGTGTGGACGGTTGGGCAAACACGAGAAAAAAAGATGCGTTTTCAAATTTATCCGGATAAGTGTGGACGGGGCCCTAGTTAAAGCGTAACCTGAGAGCGGGCTCACGTTTAGCAGAAAGTAACAACTATTTTCCTTTTTGTTTGTATCACTTTATTTGGATAGTGGCAAAAGATATTTATCTCCAGAGAATAACGGGACAACACCGTTCTGTTCTCTTTACATTGCAAAACTGCGCTCATTAAAATTGCTTCATTCAAGAATAATTGATTTATACATTCCCTATGATAAGTAATTTGTCTCTCACTGGCCATTCAAGTCCTTGCCGGACACCCTGTTGACGGGTTTGGCGAAAATAAAACTGTTGTGTAACAAAACCCACCAAGAAAGTGTCCTAACTTGAATTTGCTAGTGTGAGGCATGAAATACGAGAAAACTTGTATAGCTATGCATGTACTGTACTATATTGACAACTCAACTAATATAGTCTTGACTAAAATCGAGTGAGCTTTGCCAGAGGAGATAAAACTGGCCCAGGATCACTTTGGGCGTGCTTAAGACTGAGAATTCTAAATTTATAATCTTTGTAGGCCCCAAAATGGTCTCGCACGTCAAAATTCAATTGTAAAGACTACATAAAAACGAAGTTCTCTTTGCCAATAAAATAACTCAAGTTGTATTTCTGTACAAACCTAACCTCTCAAAAGCACCAATTGCCACACTATATACAAATAGAAATAATAACTAACAATGATAATTAACGTCTTGGCTCCGAGAATTGTAGCAAATATACCACAGACAAAGTCGTCAGTAACTGGCGCCATGCGTATTTCTGATAACCTATATTACTCTGTTCAACCAACACTTGAGAAACAAAAATTTAAGCCTGTTACGACTTCCGGTGTAGGTGTTGCAACTGAGCAAGTGTGGGGTGACATGAAGTCTGATAAGATGACCAGGCTTGGAGACTGTCACATCCCAGGGACTACTATCTTCCTACGGGGACTCCTTAATTTTCTGTCAATCATGAAGCTCACTAGCTGGACCGGTAGCTTGTGGTACGACACCTTTCACCTCATTACATGACATCTACAAAGAACTCACAAGGATTGCCCATAGCCATTCTAAAACTGTTCCTACTCGCCGAGACGTTTTCGGGTACTTGATCAAGAGGCCTCGGCATCATAGCAATTCCTGGCATAGGGGGACCCCCGGGCATCGGAGCACCTACAGGAACTCCTATAGGAACTCCTATAGGGGGAGCCCCTGGCATGAACTGTGGTGGCTGAGCTGATCCTTCAACGCTGCGAGCCTCAAGTTCCTTGCTTTTGCTTTTGCCTTTACTACTACCACTCTTCTCACTACTGCTTCCACCGCTGCTCCTGTGATCGCCATCTCCACCGTTATCACCTCGTCCTCCGCCGCTCCTTTTAGAGCTGCCACTGGCACTGTGGGGGCTTTGACTACCACTATGTGCACTGTAAAATGATGGGGCGTATCCTGGTGTCTGTGTATCCACCATGGCTTGGGGAGGTGGGTAAGTAGGCATTTGAACATATCCGTAACTTGGTGGCCCTGACATCCACGAGATACCTTGTTGGTGTGTAGGGAGGGGTCCCAGAGTGTCGTTATCACCATCACCTTCATGTTCATTAATTGAAAGGGCAGCCATATCTAACAATACAGACACAAAGGAGAAATTAAAGGAAAGCATACACAAAACTGGGGTGGGGTATCTCTCTAACCTCCCACTTACTTAAACCTGTTTTGAATTACTGTAAAGTTACGTGGATAAGCTGCACTCGTAGACAGCCGCACCCCTTAATTTGAGAAAAGGTGCAGCTTATACATGGATTTTACGGCAACTCAAATCTATTTCAATTTCCCTTGAAGATTCGAGTTATCGGGGGATTCAACTGTGCAAGAATATACAACAGTTCAAACAGGGTACCACGTAATTTTATCAAAACTCCTTTACTCTATCTAAGAGGATCGATTTCATTACATACATGAAGCACGAGCTACATTTTGACAAAAGGTTTACTCAAATGTTCTGGGTGTCCTGAACCCCCCACCAAAAATCTGTTGGGTAGCAATAATAAAACCACAGACTTACTTCCACAAAGATCTCCAAAAACATAATAGCACTGTTCTGAGAATGTGATCTTGTTTACAGTGTGACGAATAAAACCAGCCTGAAAACCAAACAAATACAACGTTTCAATCATAAGAAACTACACGTCCTACTTAATGCAGAGGACTCTGCTTATTTATTTAATTATATATTTTGCTTAAAGAAAACCATCGATGGCCTGGAAATCTAAAATTGAAGAAGATGGAATTCACAAAAACACAAAATAAATATTACCTTTAAAAGATTGCAGGCATACTTTCTTGCTTCACGTCTGTCTTGAAAACCTTCTACATGTGAATAAAGCCAGTCTACTACATCAGATCCTAAAGAAGCACAGAAATAATCAGTCAAGTAAAGCTACTACTACTAAAAAAAACTGCATAATGCAGTTTAAAAATATTTTACAATAGAATTGCTATTCAAGCAGTTGTTAGCTTACCTATAAATGCATTGGGGATAGTGATTTTGAGCCACATCCTGTCTCTAATATCAAGACCAGAGTCTGGAGCGGCCATCGTTTTAACTATTGTGGTCATGTCTGTGTTTACTGAGAGTCCTTCTCCTTCTTGAAGTTCAGTATATCCTATAACAGAAGGTGCAAAACACAACTAAATAAAGCCAACTGGACTAAACGAATATGAAAAGTAACATAGTTTAACTTCTGGTTTTACCAAGGGCACAGGGACAGGTGCTCCCCACCCCCCTACCCCCTTCACAGGAGTAAAGTTAATGATAATGATGATGAATTTATATAGCGCATTTTTCATGTGTATATGTTCAAATGCGCTGTACACCAGACCACAACACCGGGAGCTTCGTGCCCTACTCTTTCGAATAGTGTGTGGGTCTCGCCCTGTTATATAAGACTGAAGATACAGGAGACGGGACCTACGGTATCGTCCTTTTCCGAGAAGAAGAATGTCTAACAATTGCAGATGTAATTACAAAGGCAGCACATCCCTCAGTTATTTAAGACCCTGAGTGTTGGTCCGGTCTGGGATTCGAACCCACGACCTCCCGCACAGCAGTCCGGAGCTCTACCAACTGAGCTAACCAGGCGGCGGTTCACACCAAAGTTCACACCAAAGCACTTTAGGGCCTAAGCAGTTTAGCAGTTGACAGCCCACACAACCATCACAATATCATTCTGCACTAAAAAGCATTTTTCCAGTAACTCAAACAATATTAAACTATCAGTTAACAAGGCAGAATGTGTTGTTCTAGAAAATATCCATACTCCCCTAGCTGCTTGTTTGGTTCGAACTCCCCCACCCATCTGGAAATTCTAGTTCAGCTTCATACTTTCCTTAAAAAAAATTTGGCTTTGAAGACCACTACCCCCTCAGAATTTACAATGACCTTCTGTGGGGTGGGTATGGATATTTTCTTAAACTGCACAATAGAATAAAGAACCATGTAGCAACTCACTGTCTGATTCTGGTAGAGAACTTGTCATTGAAGAGCTTGTCGATGTTACTGTGCTAAGGGACTGACTGTTTGGCTGTTTTCCATATTGAGCTGTTGGTCCAAACTCTAGAATTAGTAATTAAAGATGTTCTTATGTTAAAAGTTCAGTGAACAGAAAAACAATAAATAATGTACAATACAGACTGCTGTACAAAAAGAGTAAAAAGCCGTTGAATTTGTACTTACGAGTCATTTGTGTGGTATGTTGTACCCATGCTGAGGTATCAATTGGACGAACTGGTTCACCTAAAGAAAAGAATTTCACATGAATTGAAAGTAATTTCTTTGCCTCTGTTTGGACACCAGAAGGGAAAAGAAGCGGGCGCCAAGAACATTGGGCGGACGATAGAAAAAAATTAAACTTTCCGGGGGGAAAAAAAAACCCCCGGGGGGGTATCGCAAAGTAAACAAAATTATACTCTCTTGCTTTATAAATATAATGCCTTAGAACTTTATAAGCACAGTCCTTTCTATAAGCTCTTGAACTTGACTCATCAATGATTTGCACATTAAACTTAACCCTTATAGATCAACGCACAACCACAAACAAGTAGACAAAAAAAGAAAGGAACTGACCAAAAAGGAATTGCTGACTTAAGTTCTCTCATCTAGTTATATACAATGTGTACAGAGGCTGGTAAAACTGCCTTCGATATTGATTTCAGAGCTTAATGGATGAGGGAAATATAGCACTACCTGTACTCTTCAATCATTTAGAGATGAATGGTTGAGTGTTACAAGACAGGAAACAATTGCATTTCTTCATAATAGCCTTAGGTGCAGATACAGAAACAGCACAGAGGAAGTTGTCAATCCTATCTTGAAAAACTTGGAAAACTTGAGATAATTAATTAACAATCATTTAACTTACTAGGTGGTAATGTGAAATATCCTTTTGGAGTTGGATCCCAGCACTTGGCCACTGTCAGAGTTATGGGTCTAAAGGCAATACACATACAATTAGAAACATGTGTTATTGGATAACCTGTTATCAACATTTTAAATACAAAATCATGTAGTAAACACTTATGTATCCCAGATGATATCTATGTACATCTGTCTGCTAGCTTGAAGGCATAAACTACTGTTACTAAATCCTGATTTAAATGTTACTCATGGAATCGCAAATCGTATTAAAACCATGTTTTATGAGTTCATTTGAATGGGCATATGGAACAGATGTATTATCATCAAAAAAGCACTTTGAACTTGACATTTCCTTTAGAAATCTGATGTGACCACATGTCAAAAATAAATTAGCAAAGTAATTCAAGTGGCAAATTAATTATATAATTAAACACTTGGAGTAAGGCTTTCAACCTAAATTATTACAAGTTGTTACCTAAAAGACACACTAAAATGCTGCACATTAAATCCTTACCCTGGCTTATGAACCATTTCTCTTAACACCCTTACAGCATCATCATTGCTCATATTTTCAAAATTGACATCATTGACCTGTAATAGAGAAAGACCAGAGGTCAAAACAGTACATGCCTCTTGGCATTCTGGATGCCATGCCTCAGCAAAATGTTCTAGAAGGAATGGTCTTCATTTAATTTTGAGAAAAACAAGAACAAAGCACTATTTTAAGCAAAGGGGAAACATTTCACATACCTGTAGAAGCATATCTCCAGGTTCTATTCTACCATCCAAATCAACTGCGCCCCTTTATAGGACAAAAACAGAAAACAGACTAAAAGATGAACTATGAATAAGAAAACAAACATTATGCCTCATACGATTGCATGTGATAAAATTCAGCCATATAGAATTTAGTTTGACAAAGGCACAAAAAGGAAACAGGAATTAAAAGGAACTAGCCATGCTTTTAAAAATAATGCAAATTACTTCATTTCCTTCCTCTGTTGTGTATACAGTAATTAAAAAAAGTAACAGTATTCAAACTTACCCTTTCATGATAGAACCAACATAAATTCCTCCATCACCTCTTTTGTTGCTTTGACCGACAATACTAATTCCTAGAAAATTTACTTTTTCTGCAAACAAAAGAAGATATATCATTTAAAAAGTAAGCTCAAGAGAATTGATCTCAATGACAACAAAAAGAGAACATATTTTTGCTGAAGTCTTACCCATATTGAGTGTGACTGTAATGATGTTGAGTGACATGGTTGATTCTGTAATTGTACTGAATGATGAACACTGTGAAGGAAAAAATAGTTATGAAAAAGAAATGAATTTAATAGACACACTACACAACTAAGCTTTCTTTTGTACATTATATTGGGAATTTTTTAGTCACAGTGCTAAGATTGACACATGCGATTTCTTGCATGATACAGGTAGCTTTCGAACTTTCATCTAAATGCGGCCAACAAATTACCATTTTATTTCATTACAGACTTAAAAGTTACAAGCACATTCACTAAACAAGCTGTCCAATTCTTGATCTCTATAAAACTTTTCTATTTTGGTATTTCTCTTACAGAACAAATAGCATTGCTAAACCCGCTAAACAATTTAGCATAAATTCCATAAATTGTTTCACAGGTAAATGTAAACAGGAAATCCATCAAGAGTGAGGCTTAAGTCTTGGTTAACTCCTAAATAACTAAACAGAGCGCTTAAGCATCAGACATGTCAAAGCATCTTAAGTCATCCTAGGTATCCAATAAAGCAATCACTGCCCTTGATGCTTCCCTTTTGATAATATGCTAAGCGCAAAGGTGTTTGTATTTCTTTCTTTTTAAAAATTCCATTCAGTATCTGGTATTGATCACTCTTAAATAGTCAAGACAAAGTAACCATGCTTACTCTTTGAACTCTAGGCATCCTAGGCCGCCTTCTCCGCCTCCTATGTCTGCCTCTAAGAAGTTGAGATCCTTCTGTGGTGCTGGAGAACCTTGAAACACTGCAAACACAAAAAACAAGAATTTAATCCCTGCCAATGGTGTTATAGTTACCAAACTAAACTTAAGAGCTATTTCTTGAAGCCACAGATTTAATCTTGTTGATAACTAGAAATGTGGATGGAAATTACCTGCTTTGATCATCTGAAGAATCCTGATAACTTGTTGTTTCAATATCACTGCTCATCATGGACGCACTCTCATATCTATCACCTTCATGTCTTCCTCCTGATCGTTGCCGACCATGGATCACTATAACACAAATAATAACTTTACATTAAAAGCCTACAAAACAAAACACAAATTGGCTACTTAAAAAAAGAGACTTACAAATTAAAGAACAAAAGAAACACTAAAACAGTATATTTTGAATGTTTACTATTGTTATATTACCTTCATTTCTGTTGATATGTTTTTCTCTCCGCCTTGACCCTCTTCTGGAACTAACTGTGGAATCTACTTCAGAATCAAAATCGCCAGCTGTAGAGTGTCCTCCGTGTGGGCTTAACGAAGACACAAAAAGAAAGTATTATTAAGTGTAAGGGTTCCTGATAAAAGTATCAGCCATTATTTGTAAGAAGGAAAGCAATAGATCGGACAGAAATCAGTATAAACCACTAAACAGTATTTTTTATTTTCTCTGCTCCCTAAATTGGTAATGTTCTGCACTATTCACTTATAATTTACAAAAAATGTCAAATCACAGTCCAAGCTATTTGTAAGACAGTTTCGCATACATGTAATTTGTGCCAATAACCATGTCAGATATTTATAATCAAACAGCTGGGTGGCTTGGTGGTATATAAACAGGTACTACTGGCAAACTGATGGGACAACATATCAAAATACCAAGGGTATATAATATTATTACCTGTGATGGACTAACATCCATCCGGGGGGGGGGGGGGGGGGAGGGGCAAAACTAACACAAGGCTTCAAATAAAATATTTTTACTATACACTATACTCACTGGAATCTCCCCGAGGCTAAAGGGGTTGGCATAGGGCTAACAACCCTATCTGTAAAAATAATTGTTACGGAAACATTGACAACAACTTCAAGGCAGCAAGACTTGGGAGAGGAGGGACCCTTCAATCAAGGGAGTATGACGCGATGCAGTGAAAGCCGGCCGGAAGCTATGTTGCCGACTCCCCTTTTTACTCCCAAGAGAATACCCCCAGGGAAAGAGAAGGAGAGGTCGCCCCAAGAACAGCTGGCGTCGCGACACGGAAGCAGAGCTAAAGTTAATGGGTTTCGCTTGGCAAGATGTTGTGCGGAAAGCCCATGGCCTATGCTCCACCTGGAGCGATGGGCCTAAGTAAATAATACTCACTGGAAGGAAGGTGGTCTTGAATCCCCAATACCAACTGTTCTTGGCATGGGAGGATGCAAATCAGAAGTAGCAGATATAACGGACTGTTGGTCATCCCTACCAGTGTCCGACACACTGCTTGTGTCTGATGTGACAAGCTAAAAACAAGAATGAAAGCTATTAGAATTAAAAAAAATTACTACAAGTACTAAAAGTCTGAAAAGAAGGGGCTCTGACTGGGTGAATTGTTACAACACAAGACTTCGCAAAAACAGTAACAATGCGATATTGAGTCTATTGTGAAGAAATAAAAAACTGTCACTCTATTTTCTGTTGGATGCAAACACTTGTGTACTGACGTAATGAGTATACAGTGAAATCCTGATTGCCTGAACCTCTCGATAACTTGACCCAAAAGTTGTTTCCCTTCCCTCTGTCAAACCCTACAATTATTGGTAATTGTGAAGAACAGCTCCCGCTAACCGACTGTCGGTCGACTGTCAGTCGTTTGTCGGTCGTCTGTCGGCCGACAGTCGGCCGTTTGTCGTCCGTCTGTCGGCCGTCTGTTGGCCGTTTGTCGGCCGGCTGTCGGTCGTCTGTCGGCCGACAACCTGCCGACAGGTTTTGGCTATGATGTCGGCATACTGTCGGCCGACAGCCGGCCGACAGGCGGTGATGTGTCGGTAAGGTGTCGGTAAGATGTCGGTAAGTTGTCGGTTATACGGTAACACTAACCTTTTTGTTTCTTTATGTTTTTCCTCCGTAACGGACCCCAAAATTTATGAGAAATTGAAAGGAAAGGTATATACTCCTAAGTTTCGGTCATCACAGCCTAAAACTAGCTTCTGCGCTGCCGAAATCGACCGGAGAATTTACGCGAACACAGCTACTCCATTTTTCTCCGCCATATTGGATTGGTTAACTTAGTCTCATTCTCCCTCGGAAGGGGTCGCAAAGGATTCTAGGGCGACTTCAGCGAGTGCGTGTGTGGCAACCCTCCAAGTTGCGACCATTTTAGTCGCCATGGCGACTAAAATTTTGGCGCTGGCGACTAAATTAGAACGCAAGTCGCCAGCTCGGCGACTAAATTTTACGTGACCTACGCGTCAGGAGCTTGAGCGAACTGTCTTCTGGAGCGAAAAATAAAAACGCGCTGAGCGTTAAGAATTCATTTTGTAAAGCTAATTGTAATGGGATTTTTACCTATAGAAATGGAGACTGAATAAAATGAAATGTTTCACGAAAAATAAAGGAATTGCATTCACTTGAGTTTGGGATGCGACGCGACGAAATTCGTTCCACTCGACTGAACTTTGGCACGTGAAAATCTTACCTTGAGGCGTGAGACTACGCACGCAATCTGAACATTTGCCTTCGGAAAGAAAAGGAAAAGCAAAAGCTTGGAAAGCTCGACCACAATATATTTAAGAAACATCCAGATGTATTGGAGAAACGTATTTTGTTAAAGAAAATGTAAGACAAGCACTAGAAATCTAATCAAAACATGCGCGGTAATATTTATTCTTTAAATAAAAAAACCGCGATGAAAAGCGGCTCGTAGTTCAAGTAAATAAATTTGACTTGTGTGAACGAACCTGGGTTAATTGTAGGATATTTCATCGATAAAAACTATAGTGATTGCCTTCAAACTTGTGAATTTTTTTTTTCGCATTCTGTTTTTGCATTCCGTTCGCAAATTAAATTTACAACGACAAACAAATTAAGCGTTAACTTTTCTGTCCATTTCAATACGCAGTCTTTTTAATTTCCAGATGAAGTTTTATGTTGTTTGCTGACTTTGCTTATTCAAGCAGAAAACTTGGTTGAACATTTAAAATGATCATAAGCGATGTGATAAAAATAGTTTTCACTTCACGGGCTTAGGAAAAATTTGATACCGCCAAGATAAACAATAGAAAACTTTCCGCCATTCAGCTGCAACTGAGGATATCTTTTATTTTAACTTGATATAACCTGGGTCGTTTGATATGTATTTATTTTGTGTGAATTACAAATTATATATAAAATATTTCTGTGCTTTGTGAAGTGACTTTTTTAATCTTAATTTTCATCAAATATTTTCGCGGGGAAAATGGCGGTAAAATACACGTTTCATTCATACATGCTCACGCTTTTTGATGGGTTGATTTCACAACCAGCTTTGTGCGTCAGTGTTGAAGAGTCGGTCGACTAACAGGAGAGCTTGAGTTTTATACTCTTAGCAGTTGCTATGTCTACATTGAGCCACGGAATTAAGGAAGACCTAATTAATCTCCACAAAGAAATAACAGTTGGAGGCACAAGCCTGGCATTGCGAAAATATGTGGAAAACCTGCAAAAAAAAGTACGAAAGCAAAGTGGAGCAAGATTCGCCCTGCGACTTAGAAGTGTTAACAAAATTGAGAAAAGATGATTTTGGTTCGGCCCTTGTTCCACAGGAAGAACTGAAAGAAGAAATGGAAGCTTTAAAAGCGAGTGCAGATGGAAACTGTCTCTTCAATTCTGCGTCAATTTTAATTGAAGGTGGCGAGTCTGCTAACCACGTGCTCAGGTTATTAACCGCAGCGGAGCTCTTCATGAACCCCCAATATTATGCCAACCATCCGAAATTGACTGCTGCCAAAACGTTCTCGAGCTTTTCTGACATCACTTTGTTTTCTTTGCTCTTAAGTGACAGTGGACAGAAAGAGTTTGAAAAAAAAGGTAGCCGGGTGGATGCCATTCAAGCAGAGGCTAAGGCAACTTGTAGATTGGGAAAGTGGGGCACATTTTTGGACGTGATGGCACTAGCAACTGTGTTGAAGCGACCACTTTTCTCTCTTTATCCCTTATTTGAGGGTAACAAGGGGATACGGCCACTTTTGAATGGTCTGTTACAACCCCGTGTAAAAAGTGAGAAAAACAGTGAAGCATTCTACATATTGTGGTCAAGAGAAGGAGGATTTGATAATCGGCCTGGTGTGGTATTTCAACCAAACCATTTTGTCCCTGTCATTCCCCACCTCTCAAGAACCCAGCCAAGCATGACCGCTAGCAAGGACACGCCTTCTCCTAAAATTAAGGCGTCACCCTCATCAGGAAAGCAACAAGGAATCTCTGCATTCTTCCAGCCTAGTAAACATGCTATGAAGAGGTCTTCTTCTGAGGCGGGTTTAACGTCAGTTAGTGAGCATGGTAGCGTCCAGAGTGAAAAGGTGCCCAAGAAGCCAGTTAATACGATAAGAAAATTCCAAGATTCTTGGAAAGTCGAATTTCCATGGGTTATTCATGACGCTGGCTCAAACACTATGTTTTGCGATTTTTGCCAGAAGGCTGGAGCAAAAATTGCTGGTAAAACCGATTTTGTTTCTGGTTCAAAAACATTCAAGAAGGAGACACTGAAGAAGCACGGCGAAAGCCACAGTCATCTACGTGCACGTGATTTTGTACTTAACGAGCAACGCCCAGTGACTCAGGGACCACTGTTTAAAGGTCTCAAGAGAGCTGCTGAGAAGATAGAGGAACAAGCATTTCAAGAAGTATCAGTGAAAATGAACACGGCCTACTTCATCGCTAAGGAGGAACTGCCGTTCACGAAGTTTCCTGGTCTGCTCCAGCTTCAGCAGAAAAATGGCATTAAAATGAGTAATACCTATGCAAATGACACAAAATGCGCGGAAATGGTCTCTACTGTTGCAACTCTAATAAAGGAGGAAAATGCCTTCAAGCTACAAAATGAGGCAAGGTACATTTCTGTTATGATCGATGGTGCCACTGATACCTCCAGCACGGAAAATGAAATTGTTTACGCAAGATGCGTAAACAACGGTCATCCAGTCAATCTTCTTGTGGGGCACAAGCCTGTGGAGCACGCTCATGCAGAAGGTAAGTTCAAATTCAGTAAAAGTACGACCGTGAAAGTAAGGTGTGCTGTATGAAAACACCTGTATGAAATTAAAAAAAAAGTCTTAATAAAAATTTTAAGGGACAAAACATTATCTGTATTAAACAAGTATTCAGATTTTAGATTTTTCACAAGAGTATTTAGATGTTACATTTTTTCACAAGAACATTAATTTTGCATCTCATGCACTCCTTCCTTGGCACTTCCTTGGCAGGTCTTGTGCAAGTTGTTGATGGTTGTTTTCAAGACCTTGGGTTCGAGCACTGGAAAAAAAGCGTGATTGGCTTTGGAGCGGATGGCGCCTCTGTCAATCTGGGAAAACGCCAAGGTGTCGCAGCCTTGTTAAAGAGAGACACCAGTCACTTGATTGATATCCACTGCCTGCCACATCGGTTGGAACTCTCAATGCTTGAGTTGCAACGAGAATGTAAATTTGTTCAGAATGTCTATGATATTTTGCACCTGGTGTGGAAAACGTATCATTTTAGTCCGAAGAGTAGAAGGGAATTAGATGCATTGGGGAAGGAGCTTGGACTGGATGTTCTCAAGCCTAGACCTGTCAAAGGCTCAAGGTGGCTTCCTCATGTCAGTGGAGCACTGAAAGTGTTCATAAAACCACAAAAAGATGGAAACATCACTCGTGATCCAGCCCAGTATGCAGCTGTTCTTACGCACATGGAACACCTTGCCACAACATCAACCAATGCTGATGTCAAAGGAAGAGCTAAGTTCGTCATAAAAGCCATGAAAACGGTTTCTTTTGTAAGCTTTTGTCACTTCCTTGCTGACTTGTTTGAAGTTCTGAGCAAGCTCAGTGTTCAGTTTCAGCGAAATGAGCTCATCCTCCCATGTGCTGTATCTCTTTTGGAGGAGACCGTCTCAAACATCACTCTCCTCTGTAAGCGCCCTGTTTCAGGTGGAAGGCTTCACACTTTTTTGAGTAGCTTACAGGCTTCTAACGGTTCAGCTTCTTTCATGTTTCAAGGCATCATTCTCTCTGGAGATGCCAGTGGTCTAACAACTGTTGAGATCACTCACACAGGTGGTGTAGGGGCCCAGATAAAAAGAGCCACAGACCTCTGTTTATCTGGATTGAAGCAAAGATTTGGTGTGCTGTTGCAAACTGCTGACACAGTTGTGCCTTGTGGTCCAAACCAAGCTGTCAAAGACATGTTGGTCTTTAATCATGATGCATGGCCCACAAATCAATGTGAACTCATTGATTTTGGACAACAGGAAATTGAGCGTCTTGTCACATGGTTTCAGCCTCTGCTTAAGAGTAAAGGTTGCTGCATCGCAGCCATTGCATCCCAGTGGGTATCTTTGAAGATCCTAGTCAGCACCCAGTTTAAAGATAAAGGTTATGTAGATCTATGGGCCACGCTCTTGACGAAGACACCATACAAAGAAGATCTGAAGGATGTTCTCCACCTGGTCGAAATTCTTCTGGTGCTTCCAATCTCTGCTGCACAGTGTGAGAGAGCCATTTCAGCCCAGAACAGAATCAAAAATGATTCACGCTCCTGCCTGGGTGGTCGAACACTGGAAGAATTGATGCGTATCTCACTTGAGGGCCCATCCCTTGCAGAATTTAATCCTGAATCAGCAGTGAAGGAATGGTTCAAATCCTCAAAGAGATCACGAAGACCATTTCTTCAATCTTAAGTCCATACCACACTTGGTGTTTAAGTGTTAGTGCAGAAATATGGATTTCTGTGTGCTGGCTGTAGACTTGCATTGCAAATAAGTGTAACTAGACAGAGTATAAATTGAAGATCAAAAAACCTTTATTTCATTGCATGAAAGTTTGAATTGTTTGGATTTATCAAGCCATTCCAAAGTGGCTATTTAAGTGTGATTATAAAATATTAAAAAATCAAGCAAGAGTTTATAATGAAGACCGTCTGAACATTTGTTTTTTTGATATTTGTGATGTAACTTGAATCTTGTAAATCAATGGAACTATTTGAAGGCATGTACATTTACATTGTTTAATTGTAAAAATTTATCGAAAGCAAAAGCCAATCAATTTAAAATGACTGAATGAGAACTGTGATCAACTCACAACACTGAGGCTAATATGTACTTTTTCATTATGATCAGAAGCTATTCTCATATGATGATCAACTGTTGCAATAAAAGCATGTACTTAATTCAACATTATGTACTTCTTTCACCTTACTCCTTCAATTTTTTAGATAATAAGATTATTATTAATTATTAATTAATTAATTATTAATTAATTTGTTTATTAATTAATTAATTATTAATTAATGCATATATTTTGGCGACTAAATTTTTTTACTGGCGACCAAACCTGAACAGTCAGTGGCCAAATGGCCACTAAGGAAAAAAGTTAACTTGGAGGGTTGTGTGGAGAAGTTTTTACACAGTTTTGGCCTGAGTTTTGGATAAAATCATCTTCGAACGTGATTTCATTGCTTGCCTTATGGACTTAAAGTTACGTAGGTGATATATTTATAAGAGATTGAAGTTTGTATAAAAGAAAATCTTGGCGAGGAGTCGATTTGTTTTGTAGTAAGTACCGTAGTACAATGAAATACAATGTTTATAAGTCTTATCTGTTTTAATCGCTTTCTGCGTCGGGTTTACTTCTGTGTTTACTGCTCAGTTTTACAGTAAAATGTCTGTTTTGGGAAACTGTCGGTAACCTGTCGGTGGGCTGTCGGTGGCCTGTCGGTAGTCTGTTGGTAACCTGTCGGCCGACAGTTGACCGACAGTCGGTTAGCGGGAGCTGTTCTTCACAATTACCCAATTATTTTACCCCTGTTTTCTTGACTCAATTTTCATTTCCCTTGGAGGTTCAAGAAATAGGGATTTCACTGTTATGGTATATGAAATTGTTGCTGTAAAATGTGGCTCTGGTTCACTCAAACATGCAAAACATCTCAAGCACACTCATCTCTCTTGACTACATCATGCTATATAAACATTCAAGTGCACATTCTGAAGTGCTACTGCTGCTAAGGATAAAGGATTGAATGTATTATCCAGATACAAAGAAACAGTTAGATTGGTTTTCTCTAGATCTACTATTTCAACACCAATAATCTTCAAGTTTCTGGAATATCATCAATTCAGATTACAAAACCTGAATTAAGTTCACAAAACTATCACTTTATAAAACTGTAATTTACCGGTGCATTAATTTAGATATCTTGAGTCTTCATTGTTATATGTGTACTGCTTCAATCCCAGCAGAAATTATTTTTAATTTCACAATTTACAAATTCAATATAAAACAACTTCAAGCAATCAATTTACAAGAATGAATTGCACCAAAGTTAGGTAAATCTGAAGTTTTAAGGCTAAATAGTATTATACTGTATTATATTGTTAATTCAGTGGTATTTCTACATTAATGATGCATTCACAACAAGCCTTTGCAACTGACGGTGTAGATCATCCAAAACATGTTTTTAAAACTAAGAAGCAATGCCATTTTCTCAGAATCTTAACTAGCCATATCTATCTAGCACCGATGTAGTTATGATTTTCATTTTCAAAAAAGATAATACATCACTATTTGAATGACAGGAATAACAATTTCTTTCAGACTTCTGCAGTTAATACTCTCATTAAAGGCGGGTCTTGTCAGTTTAAAAGCTCTTATTAATCAAAAGAAAGTAATCAAATCACTTTGTGAACAATACAAAGGCACCAACATATTTTATGCTTGTGCAAAATATTTTTATTGACCATTCAGTGGTTTGAGCTTGTGTGGATTTAAAACCACCAGATAAATTGGATTTATTAACACGGTAAAAAGGATAAAGTCTATTAATAATGAAAAAGAAATTCAGTTTTTGTCAGTTAAGTTTGAAAACTCTGCTTTAAGGAAATAAAACTAAATGTTTCATGATTCCCCAGAAAAAAGTTGAATGATCCAGATCAATAGATACTCTTGGTGAAATTTCAAATGAACATATATAACTATGATACTAAGGTGAAAGTTTTTTGCTTCTTCAAGGTTCACAGGCATGCTGAAATTAAAAATCCTACCTAACACCAAGCCAGTCAAATAACAAAGACCTTTTATTTTTATGCAGCCTTCCATCATTTGTCCAAGAAAAATCTTAATTGTTTTAATCTATCAAAAGGATGTTAATGAGGGATGCCAACAAAGTCATTAGCACATCCATCCAAGAATGGAATACCTTGCCTTAATGACAATGTTGAACACCCCCAAAAACACAACTTAACAGCTGGACAAATCTCACTGTAGTGCTTCAAAAAAACAGTGTCAAAATCTACAAAACATAACCAAACCTTTGGTATTTAATAGGTGTGTAAAATACCTATCAGTGGTATGAATAAACTAATCCTTATCTAATCCTCGCCTTCCATGTGATGTGAACGTGAATTGTGAGATTTCAATATTGAGTAATGAGTGTTTTTACCAGAACATCTGTCTTCGATGCATTTTTCTTGCCATCACATCACTCATGTTGTTATCAGTTAATCGGTGTGTGGCCAGTCAGCCACGGATCCGGACGAATACAAAAAATATTTTGGATTATAAAAAAAGAAACCATGAAAAAGCAAACCCTATTACGTGCGTCCATTTGATTCGGTGTTCATTTCACCTAACATGAATTACTCGAATTTACGTTCTAAATTTTTCTGTTCGCGTAATCCAGGTTACTTTTCAAACGGTTTTACTCGAGCAGTGCACCCGAGGGCAAAGAACTACAGAGAAGAGAATAGACAACTGCACTTTGAGAATAAAAAAAAATCTCGACAAACCTTTGAAACACCATCAGTCTTAAAGTTGACGGCAATTTAATGAATGGCCTTCTAATTGCAAATCTCGTAAGAGCACTTTGCTTTTAATGTTACAGAGCGCTTTCGGCATTGGTTTAGAAACTTCACTTGAGCAAATTACATTACTTCTGTCACAAACAGGGAAAGCAAATCGCCGGTTGTTATACACTTGGGACTAAAGGCCGAAACGCGATTTCGAACAAAGAATCGTTCGATTTGCGAGACGATGGCAAAAGAGCAAAGTGTTTACATCTACGAAACAGTTACTGGTTCTTGCGTATAATCTAGATTAAATCTTAGTTCTAAACAATTGACTCAGTAGGAACTCGATGTGGTATAAATAAAAGATGAGGTTTTGTACATTCAGGAAACTTGATTATTGAAGACAATCGCGAAGCCAATATACTTTTCGAGATAAAAAACAACTACTTATATTTGAGGTTTAGGTCCTGTAGTGCCAGTGATTTCAACTAAACTTTAAAAACAGGGTATTAAATACAAGTCATTGTGTGTTTATGTTCGGAGCTAATTCTATACTCCACAGTAGCGTTTCAAATAATGGCCGTAAAACAAGATCATCCCTAAGAGATGTATAAACATAGCGTTTGGGCGCCATACGGATATCTGTCCTTATAGGAATGACCAAGGACGGAAAACGCACTAGAAAGCAAGGGAAACCAGTTTTTGTATAAATTTGGGACGAAAAAAGGCAATCGCACGCTATGGTCGATCGCGATTGAGTTGCAACCTTAGATAAACTGTGTTCCCTGCTACGAAAATATATCAACAAACCCGATCTTTTAGTTGGCTTCGTTCGGTAATTCATTTTGGAGGTTATGGTATAAGTTGTGATTCGATGACAAACGGCTTACCCAAGCAACGACTCTTCCATTAAAGCACGGTAAATTCGTCTCTTCATCGCTTATCTCTTCTTTGACCACACTGCAAAATACAAATGGAAAATTATCAACGAGAGATATCAGTTACAGGCAAAACGCTATCAAAAGGTTGGCTGGAATGCATGAAATCTGCGCAAAGAAACGACAGAACAGTTCCCCCTAGGTCGCTCGAAATTAGGGAAAATTGATAAAACAAGCAAAAGGTATGTACAGTCGGTGGGCACAGGGAGTCTCTAATCATACAGCTTGCTTGCGATTTGTGCCCAGTTTGCTTATAAAGTATGAAAAGACACTTCATACTCGAGAGTGTATTTAGAAGCTCGCGGCATAGGAACGGCTTCGCAGTGTTTTTCAAAACAAACGTATTTCACGATCTGCTATACAAATATAAACCCTTTTCGAAATCAAAGGTGTTCCGCTTGAGAAATAACTGTAGAGCGAGAAAATCAACGTAAACACTGGCTTACAAATGAATCTACATACAGCGCAGACTAGGTACACAACTCACCCGAAGTCATCGTCCATACTCTTGAAGAAAAACTTGTAGCTCGGCCGATTGAGGACATTTTTGAAATCAGAAAGAGTTACATCTGTAGGGCTTTTAGGAAGCTTTACGAGGTACGGCGTATCTTCGTCATCTATGTGGTATATAACCTTCGTTTCGTCCATTTTCATCAATACACTCTTCACCACACCAACATGGACAAGAACTTCTGTTGCATGGCTGGCACGTCAATCACTATTGGTCACATGGTCGGTGTCGGCCAATCAAAGCGCGGCGAATGACAACCAACTCAGACAAAAACACATTCATTCGAAAAGATCAGAAATTTATGGTTCGCGCGGATCAGAAGTATTTTCCTGATCTTGCCGGCGAAAAACTGGCACCAACCTTCTTAAAATCTGGGGATAAAGCGAGTGGTAAGTATTGTATACGTAGACACGTTCCTGTCAAATGGTCGAGAAATCTGCTTCACGCGAAGCCACGGGTCACGATTCCGCACAAAGTCCCGCACAAAGGACTTCCGACCCGCCGGTTTGGAGTCAAAATGCCGCAAAATCGTTTGGATCACTGCGCTAGTTTCATGCTTCGCTAGATATCTAAATAAGGCTAGCCAGCGAGTTCTAGAGATTTGGCCAACTTAATAGTATTACCGTGCAATAAGAGTCCGGGTATTGCGCATACATCACAAAGACAAGAGACAGGAAGCTGTCAGTGAAGAAATCTCTGGTATTTGCGCTACCCTCAAAATAAAATAAACACCTTTATATACTCAAAATATGTGTATATTTGCGATAGGCTGTTAATTTAATGCAAACTGGCACACATCGAAGTGTTTACCCTGGCGTGTTGACGAAAAAGTGTGTTTGAGTACTAAAGTATATGGAATCAACACGCTCTGTCGCGGCTTGGTTTGAGGTTAATTGATCCGATTAGTTAAATCCAAGATTTTAATCGCCGAGTTGCGTTTCCTGCCGGGTAGGTCCGAAACGGGAACTGTCTGGGTCACAGAATTCAATAAGCACTTCAACTCAAACTGAACACCTGTTTATGTTTTAAGGAAATGCCGTCAGTCGATTTGACCTACAGTCCTTGAAAATAACATCTTTTATGCTCTTTTCAGTTTGATTCAGATTCAAGGCTTTTTTTCGTACCGTCCTAAATGTGTACGTGCTTAGGATGATCAAATTTCCAACAACCTGCAATTTAATCAGGAAAATATTTTTTATTAGTTGCCGTCTCTCCGCATGCATTTCCATGGCCCAGGGATAACAGGCAAAAAGCCATTTCTGAAGTTGACCTTCAAAACAGTTTTCTACTTGAACACCCCCTCCTTCCCCTCCTCCCCCAATTTCCTGTGAATTTTACACCAGTTTACCACATTGCTAAATTAATTGAATTAGTGGCTTTAAAAATGCATATGTACCAAATATAGAGGATAAAAACAAATTGTGACCAAAACAGATAACTGGTAGCTATTCACAAGCCAAACTTCAAACAAACAATTTTTTGTTAGAGCAGTTTTCAATTGAGTGTCATTATTGCGGTTTTCGGTGAAATGCGAAGTCTGAAATTCAAAATCCAACTAATGACTGCGTTTTTCGCTGCCATCAGTCATGATTATGGCGACAGCGAACAAACCATGAAAAACAGAATCAAAATGGATCGAAATGTACCAATCACAACTGACAGACATGACCTTTTGACCTGGTTGAAGTGAACTTCTGTTTCCCGAGAGGTCCGTTAAGATGATCGACGGCAGCAAAAGGCATAAACTGTTGATTGAGGACTGAATTTCAGAGTTCGCATATCACTGAAAACTGCAATAAACCCAAAGCAGAGTAATCACTCTAGCCAATCACAAAGTACACAGGCAATCCAGTGAGCCAATCAAAACTCCAAGCAAATACATGTTCATGTCTCAGGCAGGAAGCGCGGGAAAAAGGCATGAGTAAACTCACAATTGGTTTTGGTTTTAGCTTTTGATTGGCTAAGGAAGTGGCGCAAGAGTTTTAAACCAATCGCTTAGCGTGGTAATGCAAAACCAAAGAAAACACAAATTTCTTTCGACACTCAAGTGACAGTGAAAACTGCTCTATCGCCACACACTGATACAATCTGCGTAGCATTGGTAAGTCAACAGTCTTATTTCTTTCCTTCTCGCGAATGCTCCAGTTTTTAAAACAAACTAAATGCAGCAGATCTGTTTTGATCTGTATTAGGGGATGTGGCACCAAAAGAAAAGCTGAAGTTATCAGATCCTCTTGTTTGTTGACTAGGACCGGCATCTCCAAAGATGGAACAGCCATTGACTGCAGGTGACATGCTTGTTCCAAAGAACCCTGCACCCTCACTACGTTCTCCTGACACTGGTGGTCCAAAGATGTTTGTTGTCTCTCCAGTCAAATGAAATTCACCACCCGTCCCTGTAAAGAAGGTGCACTGAATGAAAGCTCACTGAATCATCCAAAGATTTGACAGATTGGAATTAACCTTCACTGGAAACTTCTGCAGGTATTTTGATCTGATAACAAATGTGTGGTTCCAAAAAATGTCCATACTCCCCCACAGAAGGGATTGAAAATTCCTGGGGGTGGGAGGGATATCGCAAAGGCCAAAAACTTTAAGGAAATGTATGAAGGTTAATTGGCATTTCCAGAGGGGTGGCAGGTCGTAGGAAAAATCCCTTCTGTGGGGGAGGTATGGATAATTTATGGAACTACACATTGTGATAAATATAACCAAAATTTGTATGTTTTACTTTGACTGTTATGTTTGAACAACTTCTAAGTGATTGAGTTAGAAGAAGATAACTATTTCAACATACATGAAGTATAGGATATGTTCAAGATTACTCCAGTCTAATTAATGTGAACATATTGATAGACTGGAGGCCTGGAGGGAAAGAATTTGTTCCCTTTCTTGGTTTGCCAAAATGTGTTGATTCACCTCAGGAAATTCCAGTTTAGCTTCATGCTTTTCTTTTCCCCACCCCCTCCCTTTTTTAGAATTTCTATTGATTTAGTGGTGGGTATGGATTTGTTAAAACTGCACAAATTATTGCATTCATAACAAGTGGCTGAGCTGGCTTCACAACAACTAATCAGATACATTGAAATCGTTTCTTTATTCCAGGTGACATTAGATATCGTGTTTCAACTTCCATGATGCAAATAACTGTCCCCGATGTTTGTTTTTCAATTTAAGTCAATTTTAAAAAAAATTATAATCCTACAGATTATTATTTAATGGTAGAAACCTGAGCTCTCACCTCAGTATAAAATCCTATAAGCTTACATTCGCGTGCGAAAATGAAGTAAAGGTATCAAATGGAGTCCCACCCCTATTCCCATCCTCTTTTGAGAAAGCAAGGCTCAGAAAACCCAAAGCAATAATTGATATTAAAAGTAATAAAATGAATCAAGAAAGAAAAGATAAACAAACTTATCTTGAGCAATAGTTCTGTTATGAAAAGTATATTGCAGAACAATTTTTTCTAAGAATTAAGCCCCCCTCCCTCCCTCCCCCCTCTCTTCCCAAAACACACATTTCTAAGTGTCCCTAAAACTTCTTGCAAAGTTGTATCATCCCTTGTGGTATTTTTGAAGTGGGCTTTACATCCATAAAGAATTTTGAAAAATAAAACTTGGTCTGATTTAGTTAAAAGATTAACATTGATGGGTAAGGGGACTGGAAGCATATATCTTCATTGGAATTATAATTCTGGCTGGAATGTAGCTTTCATTTTCTTCTAGTAAAATCAAGGCTTGAAACAGTCATCAAATCCTAATCAGTCATTGATACGTCAATGTTAAAAATTTATGTAGATCAGCTAACAGACAAACAAAAATAAAGTTTAGGGCTTAGACACTCTATTTTTTTGCATATGCTTTGATAGCACATACAAACTTTCTAAGATTGCCCAAAATCTTTACATAATACCACTTCATTTTTTATCAAATTTAATACTCCTAGTAATTTCCGTCTCTTTTTGAAACCTCTAAACCCTTCTCTAAATTTTAGCAGGAAATGCTTAAGAATGTCCTGCAGTGCAAATACATTCAAAAGCCTATCACATAAATTAGTCATGCTATTATAAACATGGTTTTCATATTTTATTGCTGTTTAGTGCTTTGCTGATGGGGTTTCAACTTGCCTATTCATTACAATCAATGATACTTTTGCAACATTTTTGAAAAAAGTCCAAAATGAGTGTTGTAGTAAGTTCTGTTCCCCATGCGTTTTTTTAACAATATGTAGTTTCATAAATTATCCATATCTCCCCCATCAACCCTCCAAGTTAACTTTTTTCCTTAGTGGCCATTTGGCAACTACCTGGTATCTATTTATCATGTGAAGTCGCCAATAGAAAAATTTGGTCGCCAAAATATTACAATCTGTAAATCTACTCACCAAAAAGCATGAACAAGATTTACTGCAAAATTTTTCCCTTGAAAAACCCAATGAAAAAAAAAACAAAAAGAACAACTACCGGTACTTTTTCATAGTGAACCCATAACATACAGAGCAGATTTCAGTTCAGATGATAATTTGCTTGAACCCTCCGGAGCAATCCTCTAGTTTGTAGTCGCCGGGCTGGCGACTTGTTCTACAATTAAGTTACCAGTTCCAAAATTCTAGTCACCATGGCGGCTAAAATGGTCGCAACTTGGAGGGTTGCCCATGGAAGGGATTTTTCCTATGACCCTCCACCCCTCTGGAAATTTCAATTTTAAAAGCTTCATACATCTCTTAAAGTTTTGGCCTTTTAGATTCCTCCCACCCCCAGGAGTTTACATTCCCTTCTGTGTGGGGAGTAGAACCACAAATATTAAATCCTATATTTTTTCTGCAGTTACAATATTAAATATTCATTGCTAAAGTAACATTCTTCACAGTATATCACACAAAGCATTTTTACTAACCAGTTGGTCCTGGAATATTCCTTGCCTCTTGCATGTTGAATAAGAAAGGTGCATTCTCTTTATTGGCCTGAAATTCATCAAACAAAAACATATATCTACATGTATTCAATATTTCTGACATGTTGATAACTGCTAAGTTGCTATGTTTCCTCATAGGGGGGGGGGGAGAAAGTCAGCACTTTTCTTTGATGGCATAGTGGTGCCGGGAAACAGAGCAGGTCTGTGTCAATCAAGCCGTTGCTAAGAAGGGTGTCACCCAAAGTTTTGTTTTTCTCAGAAAGATTTAAATATCAAAGACTGCATGCTTGTGAAATGCGAATGGTGGTGGTTTTTATGTTGATGTTTCACGCAGCTGAAATGTTTTTTGCATTTTCAGCCAGATTTCTCACCTGATGTTTTACGTCACTGAGAATGTTTTGGCTGCAAGGAATAACAACCAAAAAATTGAATTACGGTAATTCGCAAGCCTTACTTTTGCCAGACTGGACACCGTTATCACTGTTTGTTGTTTTGATGCTGGCAAACTTCAAAGGAGCAAACAAAATGCAAATAGCTATTGTGTTTTGTGAACGGTCAAGACCAAAACATGCAAACTAAACAATAAACTTTGTCAAGCTATTCACTATGCCCTTAGCAACCATTCGATAGCTACTGCACACAATCGGTTTTTTGGCACCGCTATGCCGCATTTTTGAGTGGTGTAACAAAGGAAGTTTCTCCCCTCCCCCCTGATTCTTTTACATTACTTGTACCGGTACTTAACAACAGGGTTTTTTTTCCTTAAAAAGTTAAAGTTTCTCAAAGGCAATGTTTCACTGCTTGTTTGACAGATTGAAATGATTTTGGAAATATTTTGCTCACAGTGTTAAGACAACTTTATCATTATAACTGGAAAAAAATTTTACTTAACAGGGAGCATTAGAACAATGCTGAAACTCATTAAAAAATACCGGACTGTAGCAGTCTGGAAGTTTTTTCCTCTCTTGT
Organism: Oculina patagonica; assembly: GCF_052425735.1. Classification (NCBI taxonomy): domain Eukaryota; kingdom Metazoa; phylum Cnidaria; class Anthozoa; order Scleractinia; family Oculinidae; genus Oculina; species Oculina patagonica. The sequence continues at coordinate 33,839,226 of NC_135763.1, forward strand.
TTGATAAGAGGTAATATGTTCAAATTATTACAGAACTATTTTCTCGAACCCCAGTACCAGAATGCGAATTTCTGCAAGTTTGCCTATGCAGTGTGACCATTTGAAAAATATCAAACGCCTGAACTGCATGGTCCCCTAACATCCTACTTACAAGCTTCTTACCTGATCATTCTCTTTATCCATAGAACTGGAGTCAAACATTGGCCTACTTTGAAAAAGAAAACCATCTCCAGGTGACTTGGTGAGCTGCTGGATCATGTTTGAGTGCATCTCAAAGTTGAATGGACTGTTGACCACTTCTGAGCTTGGAGTAAAACCAGTGCTGTGTTGGCCAGCTGATGTTGGTGTTGTAGGGAAGATTGTCTCTTCCTCATTATGATGCGACGCAACAGATGGACTTTTGGGTGCAGCTGTGTGATTTAAAATAATGCCTGATGTACTAAAGACTTTTGCTATATTGCTCACTGTTTGAATAATAAATAGATTTAATACTTATTTTATAATCTGTTGTTCCAAGTTCATGTGGCAACTTCAGCAGTATATATATATCATGTGACCATTACCATTATTAAGAGCTAACCAAAGAGTGAATAGTAGGCTAACCCGAGTGCGTAGTTGGCTAACCAGAGTGAAATTCTGCAAGTCTGCAGTCTGCAAAATGTCAGACAGCCCAACTTCGGAACATGGAGTGATTTAATGGGGTGATTTAATAAACATGTGGGAGATGATAGTGGATCAGAAGTTGCCACTTGTCTTTCTTCCTACCTTATGCCTTTCTGGCCCCTTTTGTCCCATGTTTCTTCTCTGCCCCCCACTCCCACCCCCCTGTTTTGTTCACAGATTTAATTTGTCCTGTTCACACCATAATCCAAAGATAAGATAAAATTGTGTTGTTCTGTATACTTATAACACTATAGATTTATGCTATAATGAAAATAAAAGTAGAGAAAGGAACAACTTACAGCAGTTCCCTTTTTCCAATGCATCAGTTGAACTTGGAAGGTGTGGTTGGATGTTGTATTCATTGTGAGTTACACTTGTTTGATCTTCTGTAAAACATCTGTTTTGCTGATTGGTGGAAACTGGTAACTGTTCAGAGTGTAGTCTTTCTGGTAGTGCAGCATCATGTTGCTGTTTAGTCCAATTTCTATTCACACCTGACTCCACTTCCATATCTGCATCCCTCTGAGTTTGCATTAAAGGCATGTTGTCTACCTGTGGACTTGCCAGCTGCAATGATGGTCTCACTGGAGTGCTTGGAGGTACATCTTTCAAAAATACTGTTGTTTAGAAACAAGGTTCTCGTTATCTTGTTATAAAGGTCCTCCCCTAATGGATGCTTTTTGGAGGGCATATAAAAGATGGGGTGTTATTAAAATACAAGAGCCAATTTGCAAGAAAGAAACAAGTAATCTCACGTGTGTACAGCTGTCCCGCTCCGCTCAAAAAAAATCGATGGCTGTTCACAGGCTATAAGTAATCATTTGAAAAAATAATGATCCTGCCATGTGTGATGGAGCATAATAAAATTCAAACCTAAAAAATCCTGGGAGTTTTGCTGAGTAGGGAGATAAAAATTAAGTTTGAGGAATACACTTTCAGAAGATCTGAATTCTTCTAAGGGAAATCTTATGGTATTGTTTATTGTTGTTAATTTTCAATTTGGCCATTTTTCATTCAAAGCTGCTCAATATTGCTAGTTGGGGTTTAATTAACTGAGCTAATTATGATTTTGCTAGTGACTCTAAAACTTATAATACCGTCATCTGCAGATTTGTTGCTTTGGCTTTCTCTAGCTGTAGATTTTCTGGCTTGTTCTTCTTTTGAGTCCTTTATTTTGGTAGTGATCTGTTGTAGACAGTCTTCAGTTTTTCTTGTTTCGAGATTTAGGTGGGCCCTACAAGTGGTCAAGGAATGTAACCTGGTGATTTAGGGGCCTCGGAGACACCTAAGATAATGGTATATGCAAGTTTGTGTATAATGTGAGATAATTGCTTAATTGGATGGAATGCTAGTCAATCGTTGAGTACCTGTACATCACATCATCCAGGCTTTTTTTAATCATAGACAATTCACCAGTACCCATTTATACGTGCAGAGACAGGTGTAAGTGTCTTGCCCATGAACACAACAACAAGGACAAAGGGCTCAAATCCAGATTTCTGGATCTGGTGCAAAAATATTTAAATGTGCAAGTACATTATGTTTAATTGGATACAGCTTAATGATGACTGGAATTGAAGATGTAATTCCCTTGTCAGCTGATTCTGAAACAGAAAAATTAAACGCTTTTGTGAGTTTTTTTGTCAAGTATAAAGTCTGTTTGGTCTCCTGTCTTCGTTTTTTCTTACATTGTCATTTGTTTGCACTTAAAAGAAAAACACTCTTCAAGTATAATATATGTAATTATTACAGCCTCCTACAAAGTTAAGGGTCTTCTTTTCTTTTTTTTTTTTTTTTTTTTTTTTTTCCAATTATTTTTCAATGGGCTTATCAAATATTGCGCGACTATCTTGAGTACCTTCTATGTTTTTCTTTTCTTCTTCCATACTTGAAATGCCAGTCTCAAGTTGCTGAACCTTGGATCTTATTGTCTCCACTAAGAGGAGGCAAAGTGAATAAGAAAATGAAAGCGGCTATAAGCCACAAAACTCGGAAAAGTTATTATGAAACAAGAATTATTGAAAACAACACGCTGGCAAATAAAGATTTGCCAAAACAAATGATGTCAAACTTTCCACACTTCAGTTCACTTCACTTAGTTTGATTGTCATCTAGCTGCTAATCGAGAGCAGGCCAAAAGTTCAAGAAAACTGACATTTATGCAATATTTCGGCTGGTAATAAATCAGAAATTAAGCAGGTTAATATATGTAATTTAATTAGAAACGTAGGTACCGTATTTTCTCGATTAAACGCCCCCGGCGTTTATTTCAAACTTGGCCCTATAGGGCCGGCGTTTATTTGAATTCAGGAGTTTTTTCAAGCCCTTTTTGAGTTATTTTTTCAAAATAGCTCTTTAGTCGGCGCGATGGACCTGTAATCAGTGAAGTATGTGGGTTTGTCACACCAATCAGATTTCAGGTACTATCGGAACCAATCAAATTGTAGTTTATAAAGGGGAAGCAAACTGACGTAGTCAGCAATTTCGTTCGAAGTTTTTAGATTAGAAGGAGGCGGAATCGGTGAGTTGTGATTTAACCCTGGATTAAAAACGTTTTTCGTAACGCCCGCCTGCTTACAACGCACACGCCGTGAGCAAAAGGCCCAACAATAACTTGTTATTCGTCTTATTCAAGCGTACGTTTGGAGAGGCTAGCTTTCCTGACCGTAGTAAAAATAACATATAACATTTGCACAAAGCAGATTTAAAGAATAATGTTGTCATTAGTACTTTTGCCGTCCGCTTTGCGAAGTTCGTTGGGAAATTGGAAAGTTTGTTATGAAGTTGCCAAATAGGTTGCGAGTTTGTGAATCAAATTGTGAGCTTCGATACAAAGTTCCCAACTTCGGCCCGAAATTAATAAAACCTTCTATAATTATGTTATCAAAAAGGGCTTTGCTACGCTAAACTGTTGGAAACAAATGTCATAAAAATAAAAAACTTTTATGTTCAGCGAGCCGTAAACATGTTGTCTCGAACAAATTAGTCTGTCGCGTCGCGTCGGCTTCGATTAAAATCAATAAACCATCCAGTTTCATCCGGTTTACAAACGCAGAAGACTTGAAATTGAAGACAGTGAAGATTATGCCTCACAGAAATCGTTAAATATGTGTTTTCATACAAAAAAGTTAAAATTTGACCAAATTTCTACCTGCATAAAATTTATTTATCGCCAAATCACTTGCGTGATCGCTGATGCGAAACGTTGTCTTGCACTTCAAGCTACTTCAACTTTCCTTGACAAGCTCTAAAATCTTCGAGTTCAGAAATCGCCATGACTTTCGAGCAACATGTCTTGTTTCTCCTCAACTACCAAAACTTCGAAAGTTCAGTCGGGACGAAGTTGGGAACTTATCGAAGTTCGCAATTTGATTCGCAAACTCGCAACGTAATTGGCAACTTCATAACAAAGTTTCCAATTTCCCAACAAACTTCGCAAAGCGGGCGGCCAAAGTAAACTGAAATCAACTGTAAAACATCTCGTTCAAATATTTAATGAACCGGTACAAGTAACCGTAGTAGGTATAAGTACAAGCAACTACAATCGATAGCAAAAACAGAATAAGAGCGTGCCATTCCGTGACAGTTTGATATCTCAATTAGTTCTTGTTTGTTGAATAGAATTTAGGTTGTAAATGAAAGAAAATCTTTGTTGAACAGTTCTGACAGGAAACAAAGACTCCAGGTATACTGCGCTTTAAAGAACTTTCCCGAAGAAAGTGGTTTTTGATTTGATGCGTTTATTACTTCGTTTATTATAGTACTTTTCGTTCAATGTCTGTATGGAAACGTGGCTTTTTCGAGAAAAACAAGGGTATCGTGTTACGTTCGTTTTTAAAAAACAAAGGTCTCATGTTACAAAAGTGAGAAAAACAACAATATCATGTTTCAGTGTTTGGCAAAAATCCAAAAGTATTCCGTAACAAACAAAAGTAACACGTTACGGTTGCTACAAAGCTAGCAACAAAATAACCGCTTAAACAGAATAAGAACGTGCCATTTTGTGACATTTTGATAATTGAATTAGTGTTTGTTTTTCAATTAAATGACGAAAATTTACGTATTGAATAAAACAGTTCTGATGTATCAAAATGCACGTAAAAGTTATTTTGTTTGCAAGCAAATTTTGTGCAAAAAAGTGACTCCGTGGGCCGCCATACACAAATGGCTCAACCCATGGCATAAACCATCCCAACAGGACAATCACCCAGTTTCACCCCAAGCCACCCCATAAATTGAAAAAATAACTCCTGCACGCTTAGCGTGCCTATGTTTTTTCTAAGAAATGATTTTTATTCATAATTTTTGACAGCTATATAATTAGACATTATTTTTAAACCATATTCAACCTTTAATAATTGTCTAAGGGGTTGATTTTCAAATACAACTTGGAGACCCGGCGTTTATTCGGGGCCCGGCGTTTAATCGAGAAAATACGGTATTCAGAGAACAGGTCTTATTCTCTAGAGACCCTAAAACACTTGCATGCATTGCATGCCTTTGTTTACAGGTATCGAGTGAAATTCACTTCGCTCACTTCAACTCTTTTCCGAGGTATAAAGAGTTTTGCCAGTCATAACATCTCTGAAACCACTGTAAGTAGTAAAATAATCATTCGTTAATCACCGCTTACATTCTTCTTTGTTTTTCATGGCATCCATTTTTATTTTTGTCAGTTCTTTTGCATTTCCTTTACTTTCATACCGCGTCTTGTACCTGTCCCATATTGCCCCGTACTTTGCAAGGACACTTTGGTTTTCCAACCTACATAATTCAAGAATTATGTTGTGAACTAACTAGGCAGTTTAAAGTGATGCATAGGTTAAAATAAATTCTTCTATACTTTTTCTCCCTCTTAGTATTTATTCTCAATACTCAAGTATATTGTAATTTAGATGATTATAACATGTCAGAAGAAAATTCTAGATGTTTACAAAATTTAATACAGTAGTTGAACCGGCTTGCCTGACTTGCTGAAGTTTTGCAAGCATCGTTTCTTTCTTTTTCTGCAAAGCTTCTTCATGTTCCTGAAGGACACTGTTCGTTCGCTTCAAGCTGTAGGTCAAGAGAATTCAGTGGTATAATTTCTTGATATTTATTTTTTAAGACTGCATTTTATACATGATACATGCACTAATCTCTTTCAGAAATACATTAAGGTTATCTAAAATTTTAACAGAGGGTACTGAAGCGCGGCCGGTTATATATCCCATTTTCCAGCCTATTGTTTCCCAAATTTCCCCAAATCCAAGTGACCCAAATCCCATTTTCCCAGTGAAAATTTGCTCAAATCCCAGTTCCCATTTTACCCATTCAGGGCCCTCTTAATTAACAAACTAGCACCATTAACGCATACAAGAAGAACAAAGTGCAACACTGCATGCATGCTACTTCCAAGTTCTGAAAGTTCTAAGAACAAAAATTAGTAACAATAGCACAGAGGGTCACTCGTGGTGAACACTCAAAAGCTAAGCCCTGGTCACATTACCTTTCGCATATCTCCCTGTTTTGTGTAAACTGTTTGTGTAACTGTTTAGCTTCCTCGTCAAGTTGCGTTGTGGACTTTTCTAGCTCTTCCGTTTGACGAGTTTTCTCATCCAACTGTCTCAAAAGAGCTGAGTTTTAAAGGCAAAAGTCAAATCTTGTTATGTAAATGTTTTGTTTGCATACCAGAGTAGCATTTTAAATAACTGTGTACTAAATGTATGCCACATTTACGTCAGAACTTGAAACATTAAAAGTTACAAGAAATCTTGTTTTGTAGTTTTACCAATATTTTCAACAGTTAACGCATCGATGTCCCAGCTTTCATGTTTTGTGTCGCTGATTTCCTATATTCAGATTGAAATCCGCATAGGAACACCCGTACAAAAGTGTCAAAAGTGACGCAGATTTTGTGGGCGTGCTCATTTTCATAAAAGGTAATTCTAAAACGAAAAGTAGTTTCCTTTTATTTTGCGGTACCAAGCAATAGATTTTTACCGTGAAAGGTACAATTTTTATATGGGAATTCCCTCAGGCCTTAGTTGTCGAATCCATTGCATTACCGAATCAACTACTCTTTTACAATATATTTTTCGAAAAAATCATGTCTTCTTTGAATAACTCCAGCTATGCCCTGAGAAGGAGAGGTCAGCTGAAACTTTACGCCGACTGATGAAATGGGAGACTACGGGCGTAAAATTCCAACATTAGGCCCCCAAATTTAAATTCCCAATTTCTCTCTATCAAGTTCTCGGATAAACTTTGTAAGAGTTTGTGCTTTTATATATAACAAAGTTCACCTTTGTTTCAGGCATGCTTCAGTATTGAGAGCAAAATATACCCGCAACCCATGAGCGGATTGAAAGTTTGATAAATTACGATCAAATGGAGTTCATCTTATAAACTTACGCTTACCTGCATATCGCTGTTTTTCTGTCTCAATAAGTCTCACTTGTTCTGAATTCTCAAATTCTGTTTTGAGGTAGAATTTAATTTAAAACAAGTTTTTTAAAAGAGATGTTAGCTTTTATGTCCTACTTTATTAAAAAGTTTCAAACGTCTCTGAAAACATGCAGGTTGTCTACCATAAGATTATCTATGGTTATCGGCAAAGGGTTAGGCGTTTCTTGTCAGTTTTGGAATAATGAGTTATTGTTAGGTGAAGTTTAAAAGTAAGCTCACAGGAAGCGAGAGCTACAAAAGTGATCTTTTTACAGACAAAGCTGCAAATCGCACACTGAAATTTCCAAAGCTCTTTCACCTGCTTTTTGAATGAGCTGATCAATCCCAGGTGAACATTGTTGATGCTGTGCAAGTAGGCGCTGAGGAATGACTGGGGAATTCAAATCTGAGGTCTGCATCTTCAAGATTGTCAATCTTTTACTGCCACTGTGGTCACTGTGGGCAAAGTTTGAGTTGTCTGTCGCCTTGAGTTTCGTTTTCCTTGCGCAACACGGCGCGCAACACCGGTCCGTGAAAATTTGGCGGCAAAATTTCCCGCCTTTTTGCTGTGTAGGCGACGCCGTGACACACAGTCACCTAGGGGGGTATGGTCGGTATGTCAAACTTAGAAAACTAGCGTGGTGGACTCGGCGTTTATTTGGCTTCTGCAGTTTATTCGAGTACGGTTCTTTTTATTATTTTTGAACAGATATCAGGAAATGGTCAGGGAAAAATAAAATTGTTCAAGGAAAGGGAAAAGTCAGACAATTATTGGTGGCCTGCCTGTGTTCAGTGAAACGTTTCCGAAGAGTACGTTTTGTTTCTCCTACATATTGGGGCTGGAGGCTGCTACTACATCTGACATGTATTTTGAATTTATTTGGTCAGGGAAGTTTAATTTTTATCCAGGAAGGGAAAACTTAATCGCTTACCTGAATTCAGCCTTCCTCCCTTCCCGCCGACAAAGTAAAAAACAAAAGGACTTCGTATTTGACAAGACGCAATTTTTTAAAATTGAAAACTGAGCAAACGCCACGGAAACTTCGAGTGAATTTAATAGCTGAAGAGCAGTGCTCGACTGTAAAGTCTGTAAAGATCAGAGAATGATCAGAGAATGAAAATAAAACCACTTTATACTCGTTCTTTGCGCAGCTCGCCAACTAAAGTGTTCCAACAACCTGCTGCCCAATACACGTACCATCTGGAGCCAAGCAACTAAAAACCCCACTAAAAACAGAATGTAGGTTTTCAGTTTCAAAACATCTTCACAGTTTCGAACACTGCAACTGTTTGACGGTCGGATCGTTACGCCGTCAAGAAAGATTCTATAAAAAGCAACTGAGATTAGCATAGAGGGTCTAGAGGGTGGTAAAGGGTATTTTCGTGATCCGTGATCGGCCCTTTTTTTCCCCCATGAAATGTAAAATGGCTATTTTTTTTTCTAAAGTAGCCGTGAACCGTGATTTTCCAAAATTATTTTTGGCGAAATGAGAAATAGATGCTTATTTCGCCGTGAACCGTGATTTGGCTTTACAACATTGGTCAAACCAGTCCTCATGTATGGTTGCGAAACATGGAAAATGAACGAAGGTGATGCTAAGAAAATCGATGTGTTTCAGAACCGATGCCTGAGGAGGATAATGAGGATTAAATGGCAAGATAAGATTAGTAATAGAGAGCTACTGGAAAGGGCTAACGTGGAGAGGTTGAGTGAAGAGGTAAGAAGAAGGAGATGGCGATTCATTGGACACATCCTCAGACAATGACTGTGTTACAGCCCTGACATGCACCCCAGAGGAAAAGAGAAAGAAAGACAGGCCAAAAACAACCTGGCGGCGCACAGTAGAAAAGGAGAGGTCCAAAGCAGGGTGGCAGTCGGTAGCCCTGGAGAGAGGTGCGCACTGCAGCGCAAGGCAGGAATCGATACATGTGGAGTAGGCATAAATAGATTGTGCTCGGCAACTTTTGAGCAACTTTTGGCTTTTCGAGCAACTTTTTGTAGTACCAGCAACCTAGGGCAACTTTTACTTTTCTTGGCAACTTTTGAGTAAAAAATTGATTTAAAACCGATCCAAACCCGTAAAAGGTCGTTTCATTTCGAAGGATTTTATTAAAACTGGATTTATTCGCTGCAACATAGAACCTGCCGCCGGCCATCTTGGTATTTGCTGAAGTGCGAGTCACTTATGACATCGCAATCAGATGAAATTTCAGACGAGGAAAATGGAAATAATTCAGACATTGACCCCATTGAGGTTGCCATAGACGCTGGGGCAAGTCTTAGTAAACCTGCAAGCGCTTCAATTTCTAGAAAACGCAAAATTCACGTCAAAACGACTCTAAAGAGCAAGCAACTTTTCTGAATTTTGGTGGCAACGTTTTGATATTTGAGCAACTTTTTGGTATATTGTGAAGCAACTTTTCCTAAATTTACTAGCACAATCTATTCATGCCTAATGTGGAGGCCCTATGCGCCAACTTGGCGCCAGGGGAAAAGTGAAGTGAAGAGAAGAACCGTGATTTGTTTTATGTTTTTTGTTATTTTTGACCGCCGTCATTACGGAATGAAAACAAAAAGAAATATTAATATTATTTTTCGTGAATTGTGAAAGGGCCGATTTATTTTTCGTGAAACGTGATCTATACCCCCCTCCCCCACCCCCTTTACGACCCTCCGCATAGAGAAGTGCCATCTTAAAAATGATAGCGCTTTCCCAAATAGTACATTTTCTGTCGGAGGTTTGTCAGCGCCGGAGACGACGCCGGAGACAAACCTCCGACAGAAAATAGCACCACTTTCACAAACCTTCGGAAGGGATACTATATCTTTTTTTTATTTTTATAATTGAATGACAGTTTTCCCTATCCTTTTGCATACTTCAACTTGTGAAATCCCAACCTTTTTTATACCTTATGTCTGAAAAAGGTACCCTTTCAAGCGAAGTCTCCTCGTTTAGTCATAGGGAACCTCCTCCCGAATCCAGGTAAATTTTCTTCCACCACTGACGAGTGAGAAAATGGCAGCTATTCTCTCTTTTTTAACCCTTTGTTCCCAAGGCACTTTCCCTTCAAATCGGAAAGTGCCGGAAAAATCACCCAAAGAGTTAGCCTTTGAACAGGCTCCTCTGTTTTATCGCCGTAAAACGTACTTATGTTGAAATGTCTTATGTTGAAGTCTCTGCAGTCTGCATCCCTTCTTTCAACTACAAAGATCTATCTTTCTCTTTAAAAAAACATAAATTTTTTTATAATGTTCCCTACGAAAAAAGAACTGCTGAAACTAGTTTCTTCCCAGTTTCTTTTCACGAAACGAAAGGAAAAGAAAAGAAAACAATCGAATGAGAAGAAATTTGAATAATGAGATTTTTAGCTGTCCATGACTCATCGCGGTCGCGCTTTATATATGGGAGGGACGCCACAGCTTTTCAGGGTCGCCGCCTTCGTTTGCAATCCGCCGAAAGGGAACCACTCCCAACGATTGTAGTGAGCGCTTCTCCTATATGTTATAAACGGAGTTTGCGACGAAAGAAAGTTGTGGACACCGGTTGAGCAGTTCATGCAGTTTTCTGGGCCTGTTATAGTGTTGTATTAGCGGTGTTTGGAAGGATTGGAAGCGGCGACAGGCGTTTGCGGACGACTGTGGCCATTTGCCTTGTAACTTTCGGCGCAAGTTTCGACAAAAAAATCACCTATTCAGAATGCAGAACCAAAGCCACGGAGCGGGCGACATCGAAAGTCTTAGGCAAGAAGCAGAAGTGCTGAAAGCCCAGATCAGAGTGAGTATTTGTGTTATCACACCATAACAACCAACCCACCGACGTGTGGGAGAGAACCACCGAAGCGAACGGCGACATGATCGCTTTCGAAAAAACACTGGTATTTATGCTCTGTAGAGCTGTACATCGGCGATCTAAACGAACAAAAAGAGCATTTGCGAGTTTTACATCGTTTTTGCCTTTATCTGATGTCGGATGCTTTCTATCAATGCTGTTTTGTTGTTAGTGATCGCGAAATTCGCTCGTCGTTTGGTGGAGGTCGCCATTAGTTATCGCCGCTCAGTGCCACGCGATCCCTGACAGTATTTCAGCATTGTCGCTCAATAATATAAAATGCAACCGGTATTTTGCTGTGAAATTAAAATATCTGCCATCTTACACCATCCCTTTTCGATTTTATTGCGTCGATTTTACGATCGGGGAAGACATGTTGGCGGCAATTTTTTTCTCGCTATTTGTGTTTATAGTGCTCAGCAGATGTTGTAAGGGGACATTTCAATATTCCTAAAGAATATTGTATTCATTATGGCAAAGATCGCCACCAGGGAAAGAAAATATGACACCAGAAGAACTTGATCGTTCTATTTGCAAGTCGCAATTGCAGTATCTTCGATAGATTCAAATGGGGACGAATAGAATATTTGCATGTAGAATTTGGCGATCGAGTATTGTTCGGCCATCACAAGTTAGCACCGTCATAGCTAAGATTCATAGCAGCGAGATCATTAAAAAAAATCTGAAAAAAAACTTCCGAAAATAATGCCGGTGAAATCATACTTTTTAACACGACTTGGTTTTATACGTAGCGAATTTCTTTTTGGTTGGTAATGCTGAAAAGAAATTGGTACATCTGTTGAAATTGACTGCGACGTAAATGCCAGTTTCTTCGTTGTTGTGGATTTTGTTTTACATGCTCTGTAATATTTGCTACATCTTTCTTTCCTTTGGGTAGTTCATGCTATTAAAGTTGACCTAAAAGTGGTACAGAATATCTAATGTTTTCGCGTAAACACTGACTGAATTGCGGTTTGTGTTTCTTTCGCTGCAGAGTATGTTCGAAATTGAAAGCCATTTCTTCTTTGTGTTTCGTGCTCGGGTCAGAAACGGAAGCTTTGTGTTGCAGTAATGAATTTTTAGCGCTTTTTGGCAATCTTTTTAGAATAGAATTCCTTGTATTAGTAATTCTACAACCAATGCATTCAAAGATAAGTTGCCGGGAGTCTGTTAGGGAGTTAGGAATGAGGTTTTCCTTGCGACGATAAAGGTCGACATTAACTACCGAAAATGGTGGGTCTCGAGGTTCGTTCCTCGTCTTTAGGTAACGTTAGGTGTGTCCAAAAAGTTTCTGATCATATTTTTCATGGCATAGTTATCCATTACTTTATTTCCAGCTTTCGTTCGCCCTTTTCCTTCAGCGTTTCGATTCGCCGAACATCTGGTGGGCTTTGCTCGATTCAGATCATTGTTCAACTCGCCTTTTGGTTATCCGTCGGGTTGTGGTCTGCTTGATCAAAGTTGTACTACACCATGGAAACTAGCAAAAGCAGAATTGTTTTCTTCTGGAAGGCTCCTCGGCTAGAATTTAGATTGAAACATGTAAATCAAATGATATGTAACTGTGTGTTTTGTTGTATCAGATTGAGTATTGAACGTTTCAAATGGTAACTTGTATTTTCGTATTTCTATCTCATTGGACTCTCGATGTCTTATATTAACTGATACAGATGCCATTTCCTGTTAACAGATATTTCTAATGCTGAGGTAAAGGAGGAAGTATTTTGATAAAACTTGCTTTTCAGATCGCAAAAAATCGACCTTGATCGCAAGTTTCAATTAGTGTTTACACAGAAAAAAGTTGTGCATTTTCTGTAAACAAATCAGTTGGAAGTTTCTGTTGCCATAATATCTTTTGGTTGGAACACAATTTGTGTCTAAATTTCGAGACGTAATATACATTCTACATTCCTAACTGCAGACACATGTACTTCTGATACTGTTACTTCTAAAAATCGATTTTGTTCACATACTTGATCCATTCTTGAAGCACCTTGTAATATTTAATCTTTGCCAGTTTCAAAGGTTAAGTGCATTCAAAATCATTTTCCTTTCAGCATAAAACAAAATTTTGTTCACTGTGGCCTGAATTGCAAGATTATTTTTTGGCTGATGACAGCCATTAGATGTGATTTTCAAGCCATTTAGTTAAATTTGATAACATGGTTCCATCTTTTGCCATGACCAAGCAAACACAAACATATTACATCATCATCTAGCTACAAGCTTATGCGGAAATCAGTGAAAAACAACAGTAACCTTTGAGGCATGCATATGTGGTCAGCAAATTTACTCCAGTACTCAAAAAACATTCAAAGTTCTACCAAGCTTTTGAATACAATCTGGTCATTTTTGAGGTGCTACGTAACCATTTCCTTGGCATTCAAATAGTTTATCTTTCTAGGGTGATATTCTGTCCGTTGTTATGCGTAAAAAACAAGAAATTTTGTATACAGGTTATGTGTAAGTTGGTCTTAGCTTGCCATGCTAAACAGCTTGAACTAAAAGCAGTGGGAAGCATATTCAGTTTTAAAACTGTTTATGTTGTTAGGAAAACACAATAAACAACAACACAACTGGCATTTTTCTAGCAAGTTCTTTTGAGTCTTGTTCACTGTGGTAGCAAAAAAAAACAACAACAATCAGTTGTCAGTTTTTAGAGTTGGTTTTGTGCATCCACTAGAGTCATCCCATGAGAAGAACCCTGTTGACTAAGCTGCAAAAGTTTTATGCTGCGATATAAATTTGCCCTGAGCCCGGACTGAGTAATCAAATGGTTCATTTTGGAAAAAAAATACCTTGACTAATGTAGAGTGTTGCAATCTGAATCACAATTTTCCTTTACAGTCACAATCTAAAAGCAGTTCCCTTATAGATGGTTGTTTCTTTAATTATTTTTGCTGAACATGTAGAGTATTGGGCAAATGTTAAGAAGTTTCAATCGCTTTTATATTTGAAACATTTTTTTCCAAAATGTCATTCATTTACTTTGCATTTACAAAAAGAACTGTTCTACAACTTTTGGGATGAAACATTAAAAAAGCACAGACTCTGGCTACTTTAGGTCAACATTTGCATAGATGCCAAGTCTCACGCTTTTGGCGTGAGACTTACTCTTTTTGACCCAATCTTACGCAACCACGCCATTCAGACAAAATATCACGCTTTTTAAAAAAATACTACAACTTGAGGAAAAAGTCTTATTAATTATATTCTTTCAGCTGTACTTTGGTAGAGATGAACGCTAATCGAGTAGGGAAGAGTTTAAAAACAACAAATGCTGTACATAATAAAGGAGATTGTTTCTCTACAACTTACATTTTTAATTTTTTTTCAGGGGAATATAACACCCCGACCGCCCTAGAAGTTACCTCCTCTGGGTCTCACTAATGCTCTTTCGGGGCAATTCAATTTCCCACTTCATGCCAGCCAAAAAACTTGGCATCTATGCATTTGTGTTCGTTGAACGGAGAAAAAACACTTTGCACTGCACCCTCCTCTGCCTGTGGCATGGACTCCATAGTCAGTTACACCTTTTCAGGTGTTGCTTGAACACAAATGAAGTAAAATCAGATAGCCCTACTGGCAAATGTTTCAAGTGTAGTACACTGTTTGAATTAAGACAAAGGTGAAATAAGCAAGAGGAAAAAGACATTACAAAGTAGCTTGTTTGTGGCTGCCTGCTGCTGTTAGAAACAATCTGGAAGATTCAGGGGAGTGGAAATGTGTACACAGGCCAATATAAAGTCCCTTAGGCTAAAGAATCAATTTACATATTTGTTTTATTCAAGATGGAAAAGTAATGTACCTTCTCATTAATTAATGCTGTTGCTCTTTATCAGGATGCAAGAAAAGCAGTTTGTGATACATCATTGAACCAAGTAAGTGATTTGGTTGATAATATGAGACTGTGGATGCTTCTTGAGGCGAAAATTCTGTGTCACATTTGGTAAAATTGCTGTTGTCGTAGGTTCTATGAGTTTGTTTTAGTCTGTGAAAGGACTCAGGCACAGGTTGATGTTGTTGTGAAACACAATTGAAGAGTTCAATTGTAGAGTTCAAGTCAAGATGCTTGGAAAATTAATCACATCAATCTCTTTACTGAGCTCTCATTTCTTGTTCTAACATTCTATATTTGCACTTGCATTCTTGTATGCTTTAATTCTTGTATGTTGTACTTGCATAGTTTTAATATTCTTGGAACTGCATTGTCCTTTCAGGTAACACATAATATTGAACCCGTTGGTAGAATACAAATGAGAACAAGAAGAACGCTTCGAGGTCACTTGGCAAAAATATATGCAATGCACTGGGCTAACGATTCAAGGTAGCTGTACAGCAATGACTTTTCATTCTACATAGGTCTCCACCATTACAGGTTGACGCTAGCATTATGTGGGTTGACCTATCAATTAGTGGTAGCAATTCATTGCATGAAAACCTGTCATCGCATTCGTGATCAAATGAATGGCACAGTTGTCAAAACTTAAACTGGCTGCTGGTTAAAATCACCGCCTTCTTTAATTTAGCTATTTTGCCCAGCAACTCATCTTGGCGTTTGTTTGTGTAGTGTTACGTTTCTTTGTTTAGCCAGCTAGTCACATACTAAAGTCAGCAAGAACCCTATACAAGACGCCTTTTCAAGCGTTTTTTTTTTTCAGTGGAGCACAGCCATAGGTTTTTTGATGCAGAAAAGCTGATCAATTCAACTTCTTTTTTTTTCCAGGAATTTAGTAAGTGCATCACAAGATGGAAAGCTTATTGTTTGGGATTCATATACAACAAACAAGGTAAAGATCCGTCTTGTATAACTTGTTCACGAAATGTATCTAAAATGATGACCCAACTCAAGGTATTGTTGCCATAAGGGCCGATTTACATAGTAACACTTTCTTACATGGGACAAGCTTATTACAGGCCTACAACACGGCTTATGACCATTTACACATGTGTGTCTGTTGTAAGGATGTGGTCGGTTGATTGCACAGCACGATGTAGTAATGGCGTAAGCATGTTGCATGTGATAACCATAGGCAAAATCGTACCATGTAATTCACCCCTAACATTGCTTGTGTTGTTACAGGTTCATGCGATACCTCTACGATCCAGTTGGGTAATGACTTGTGCATATGCTCCATCTGGAAACTATGTTGCATGTGGTAAGTTGATGCAGTGTAACGGACATGGATGTACTGTTTGCTGTGTGAAAAAAAAAACTGCAGGACCCTAATGGTAATTGTGGTTTGATTTACCATTTGATTGGTCTGCACAAGATTAACTTGTCAAAGTCAAATTAACTTAACGCTTTCAGATTCTAACAGCAAAACACATTGTTACAATTTATTCATCTTAAACCTCACTCGCTATTAGTGGAGCATACTCTGTATAACATTTAACATTTTTTGGTCTGTAGGTGGCTTGGACAATATATGTTCAATTTACAGTTTAAAAACAAGAGAAGGAAATGTAAGAGTAAGCCGAGAGTTACCAGGACATACAGGTATGTAAAATCAAAAGTGTCTGATTGTAAATACTTGTTCTTCAAGCCACTTAGCCCCAATGAGTAGGAGGCAAGTCAGAGTACCGTGTTTCCTCAAGCCATCTATTGTTTAATCACTGCACTCTGAAGAAAATGTTTGTTCCTTATGCCTGCCCCCTTATAAATAGTTTGTCTTTAATTTGAGGTAATAACATTAAAATGGGTCTTGCCCAAAAATACAGCAGATAAAAGAGCAAGAAAGATTCACTGTCAGAAAATGGACTGACCATGCTTCATGTGAATTCTGTCAGTGCACTTCTCGGAATAACTGTAAGGTGTAGATTTGTGTTAACTTTGGTTTTGTTTTCCTCTCAACAGGTTACTTGTCATGTTGTCGCTTCACAGATGACAATCAAATACTCACCAGTTCAGGAGATATGACTTGGTATGACGAACCTTTTAATGACAAAATATTGAATATCAAATTATAAGAATGAAGTAACTGACCATGTCAGAAACAAACTGATTTGGGTAAGATCAAGGATTAAATTCTCCCAATGTGATAAAAATTTATGGTTGGGAGAATCTTTATGTTGACATGGTCTCGCACTTCTTTTCAGTGCACTTTGGGACATTGAAACTGGACAACAGACCACCACATTTAGTGGCCACACTGGTGATGTGATGAGTTTATCGTTATCTCCAGACAACAAGTCGTTTGTGTCAGGAGCTTGTGATGCTTCAGCGAAGGTACTATTAGTTAACTGTTCTTAGTAGTTTTGACTGCCTTGCATTTTAAAATAATAAAAGGTATTTAGAACTACAGAAAGCACCCTTTGCCCAATTTTGAATGGAAGTACAATTAAACTTTCAATGGAAGTGAAAAATAGTTTGAGAAAATGGGAAGTTTTAGATAACTGATATACTGTCGCTTGCATCCAAGCGTGAACACTCGCCGCTGAAACATTATCTAATTGGGTATCAAACGTGAGATGATTCGTCATCAAACGTTGAAGTTTAGCAGACTGTAATGGAAACTTTCGCGTTCAAAATGCTCACCATCAACACTGAGTACAGGTGAAACTTTACACCAGATGTGATTCAAGTGAACCTGCAAATGCATATCCATACATATCAGGATCAATTTGTCAGAAGAAGTCTTCATATCCAATGTATCTGCCATTTCTAACCCGGAATGTGTTGAACTTTCAGTGTGAAAAATGGCGTTACGGTCTGGCAAACTTTAACGTTTGATGACAAGTCATGCCATGTTCAATACCCTATGTTTCGGTGGCGAATGTTCATGCTTAGATGCAAGCCACAGTACATCACAGTCTAAGGGAAGTAAATTTGAGTTTTGAAAGTGGGGAGATTGAGATAACCATGTTTAAGATAGCCAGGTTCAACTGTAGATTGTGAGTTGAAAAAAAATGACTGATCTGTCAAGGTATTTAAAGCAAATGGTGTCTGAATGCCATAATGTCGCGTAATTAGCTGAATGCCAAAATGTGTTTTGTTTTTGTGTTTTTAGCTGTGGAGCATACAAGATGGCATTTGTAAACAAACATTTACTGGACATGAATCAGATATAAATGCAGTAGCAGTAAGTTTTGTGCTGTTTTCTTCATGTTTTCTTCATTTTAGCTCACTGATCTTTCTTATTTTCAATCAAACTTGATTTTTTTTGGTTACTCATGGTGATTTCCTTGATTTATTTCAGTACTTCCCCAATGGATATGCATTCGCCACAGGATCAGATGATGCAACCTGTAGGCTGTTTGACATCCGTGCTGATCAGGTGAGACTTCATGCGCCTCTCAAATGAACTCTGCTTTTGTGTTTTTACTGCTGTCAATCATCGTGGACCTCTCAGGAAGCAGGAGTTCACTTAAGTTAACTCAGATTGTAACAGCTGTTCAGTGTGTTGCGATTGGCAGATTGTGATCCATTTTGATGGTTTATTTTTCTCAAGGCTCTTTGATTGCCTTTAGTAATTGTGATTGGTGGTAGTGAAACATGCAATTCCTAGAAAGGTTTAATTGGAGTATTCAGTGAAATGCGAACTCTGAAACGGTTTAGGCTTTTTGCTGCTGTCAATCATCTTAGCGGACCTCTCAGGAAACATAAGTTCACTTCAACCAGGTCAAAAGGTTGTGTCTGGCAGTTGTGATTGGTAGATTTTAATCCATTTTGTTAGTTTCTGTTTTTAATGGTACATAGGCTGTCGTCATAATTATGATTGGTGGCAGTGAAAAACGAAATCATTAGTTGAATTTTGAATTTCAGAGTTCTCATTCCACTAAAAACCGCAAAGAAGTTCAGAGATTGCATGCTACTGTAAGGCATATTAAAGCAGGGCTTACAAGTTGTAGTTATTTACTTTTGCCTGTATCTAGGACCTTTGCTAATGCACTGTTAATTGTTTGATCCATTACAGGAGCTCATGGTTTATGCACATGACAACATTATCTGTGGAATAACCTCCGTGTCTTTCTCAAAGAGTGGCCGTCTGCTATTGGCCGGTTATGATGATTTCAACTGCAATGTGTGGGACACACTTAAAGGGGAGCGAGCAGGAGTTCTCGCTGGGCACGACAACCGCGTCAGTTGCCTGGGTGTCACTGAAGATGGCATGGCCGTGGCCACAGGAAGCTGGGATAGTTTCTTGAAGATCTGGAACTAAACTTCTTTACTCCCCCTTCCCCTATTCTTCCTATCCCTGAGAGCAAAGTTTTAGTGTTTATATTTTATACATTGCGATATAAGTTGTGGTTCTCGTTGGACGGTGCACAGCCTCTGGCTACACTCATCGGTGTTATCATTGCACCGTCCTTCAACAAGTCATTGTATTTTAGATCTTACACCCTAAGACAGAATTTGTGACACTCCACTTACATTTCACCAAAAGGGAAGTTTAGGCCACCTTTTATCGCAAGAGACGCCTAGATTTTTGCCAGCAAAAGTTGCGCATTGTAATGAAATCATCAATGTAAAAAAAGAAGAAATTGTTGCAGAACTAAATAGTCTATAGGATAAAGAGGAGATGTGATTTATGTGTTTGGTTCACCTGAATAATTTACCCCCAGGCAGAGAGACGAATGAGCCCTTAAAACAAAACTCTATAAAAGAAAACTATAAGAAAGATTTCTGCCAACAATTATAATGCGCACAAGTATCATTTTTTTTCTTTCCTGTTATTTGTATCTCTGCGCTTGTCGCGCCTGTAATTGTGAATAATAATCAGATTGACAGTCATATAGTGTTGCCGTATTATGATGCCGTAATGTAAAAAAAAAAAAAAGATTAACGTGCTTGCAGCAAGGTCAGCTGGAAAGTTACACTGGACCCTTAAACTTTTCGCTTTTGCAGTCATTTGTTGAGTTATTATTACTAGGAATTAAAAATAAAGAATGTGTATTTTTAAGGGAGATCTGAATAATATGTCATGACTGCATTGTAGTTTCAACTGCAGTAATGTTTTCTGCTACACAGACTAAAGAAAATCTGTGATCTTGTTACTGTGAAAAAGCAGATTGAAGGAGACTGCATATGAGATTCAAGGAACTGGTCCTTGGAAAACATTAAAATTCTCCCATGACGAATTGTGCAAATTGTATGAAAAATGGAGGAGAATTTAGCTACTGATCTGCCTACATTGTTTGGAAGGTGTAACGTCCCTGTTGTGAATTCAAAATGTTCCCAGTGCTAACTATTCCGGCTTGCAGCTGCAATCGTGTCATAGCTAAGTAAATCATAGGGTTTGTAAACTGTTAGCAGTCGAAGGCCAAGAGGTGTAATTCTGGTCGTAAAACCGACTTTATATTGTCATTGTGAAATGTGAGTCAATAAAGATGAATTCTTCAATGTAGCCAGTCTGGTTGGATCTATTCATTCTTTTCCTGTGGGCTGTCACGCAAGTTCATGAAGCTGTGCCTTACCGAGTGTTGCGTGACTATGAAAGTGCTACGTACGAAATGTACTGATTTTCAATGCGATGCCATGAGGCGAGTGGCCCCTTGTATCAACCGAAAAGCACTAGGAACTAGGTGCATAAGCTAATTCCCTTTGAGTATCCCTTTGAGATGTGTCATCTTGGTTTTGGGGAGGGGGAGTCGTTCTTTGGTTCTTCCTAGGTGTGAAAACCTGTAAAACTCGCCAATGACGTAAAACAAAGAACGACACACTGCAAAGAACCTCGAAACAATCAATGTAGAGCAAGTTTACCCTTTGCACCCTGCTTCATTATCCGTGCGTGTCATTCTATATGGGATCATTTTGCGGTCTGGGATTATTTGCTGAGCCGTACAGAACAATGGCATTAAAACAAAACTTTTACAAGTTTTTACATTCTTTGCAACTTGTATCATCAGCAAACTGTTTCATTCTCGTCCCCAGAGCCGCTCGTCCCTCTTATCCGACAGAACCTGGGGCGAGGAACACTTGTTCCGGCTAAGAGTGACAAGCGGCTCTGGGACGAGAAGAACTATGTTTGATTTCGTGCTGTTAAGGGTCTGAAGTGAGTGTTGTACTTTATCAGTTATTAGATAAATTTGGCTCTAAAAATAAACGTAGCCATTACTTCTGGAAAATCTAACGATCGAAAATAAATGTAAAAGTGAACAAAAATCAAGCAGAAATCAAGGTCAACTCAACACCAATTCGCCGCGTACTGAACACAAAGCAAAGTACATCGGGCAGTTAGAAAGGGCAAACACAAAGTATAAAAGAGACTACAGTTGAACCCCGTTATTTCGAACCGTCAGGGGAAACCAAAAATAGTTCAAAATAGCCGATAGTAAATGACTGAATGGCAAATTTAAGGGATGACGGGGAATTTGAAATAACCGAGTTTGAATTAGCGGGTCCAATTGTATTTGATGAATTAAGAATTTTTTTTAAAAAGGGAGATACACAGAACAGCGGTTGACCCAAGGAATTGACGTTGCTCACAAGTTCAGTACAACGCAGCTTTTGTTGAATAAAGGTCCAAGGAAGAATAATGTATTTGGAGCGAATAGTCTATAAAAATGTAAAATTTCCTTTCAAACAGCTGTTGGCTCTCAGTCGCCTCCCTCTTTCTGGGCTTCGCTTTCGTCACCAGTCACACGCGCTCCCTTTGTTATTGAGCTTTATTGCAGCGCGGAAAACGCGAAGCGCCTGAGGAGGGGGCTGGGCCTAAGGAGCCTTCCGATTTCTAAGGCC
Source organism: Oculina patagonica (assembly GCF_052425735.1). NCBI lineage: Eukaryota > Metazoa > Cnidaria > Anthozoa > Scleractinia > Oculinidae > Oculina > Oculina patagonica. The sequence goes on from NC_135763.1 coordinate 33,860,826, forward strand.
CGGTTCAGACGCCGTACTTTTCATAAGCTGAACTCAATTCGAATTTGGACCGACCCAAATTGACAAAAGTACACCTCTTGATTCAGACGCCGTACTTTTTGGCCGTTCCGAGGCCGTTCCTAATACAGTTCCAATAAAACTAGTCAAAATACATTATGATAATTTATGAATTAGGATCGGCACATGAAAAGTACGGCGTCTGAATCAAAGTCGTTCCAAAGGCGTTCCACAGGCGAAATTCTCGGCCAAGCCAGGCGGGAAGAACGGGTGAGCCGTTCCAAATTGAAATGGCCGTTCTAATTTGATTCAGACGCCGATCTTTTCATGTACTTAATTCGAGGAATTAAGTTCGGCTCATGAAAAGATCGGCGTCTGAACCGGGCCTAAGTTGCCTTTGATTTGACGACAATTTTATGCACAGCAAAGAAAGTGACTTGTTGATTATATTTTACACGTCGACAAATAACTTGACAACAATAATGTACCATGATCTTGTTTTATTCCTCTTACTATCAATAATTTAAAATATACCTACAAGATCGACCGGGTTAATTCTAAAACGACAGCAGCGTCCACAGATTTAACCTTTGTGGATGCATCTATACAATAAATTCGATTATTTGCAAATTTCTTCTCACAGTGCTGATTAGATACCGTAAAATTCTTACAATCTGAAACAATAAATCCTGGGCTTACTTTTGTTCCAAAGGGTTTTTCAGTGTGATTTTTTTTTAGGGTGTGGCTTATTTATCCGACGAAAAAAAAGTTTTAGGTGCAAGGATCATTAAAAAAACTCCAAAACAACAAAAACAAAACTGCCGCCTGCCGATAGTTAACTGAGCTTTAAAGGCCTCTGAAAATACTTCAACGACCTTACGTGGTGAGGGGAGGGATATAAAAGTAGTACTACAGTGGATGGCTGCTAGCATCCGGGGATTCAAGTTATTATTCGGGGGGGGGGGGGGGAGTATTATCGTAGGTTTACGGTAGCAGAATGTCTTCATTGTGAAAACAGACATTTGTCGTGTTCACGAAGTCTCATGGACGTCACTAACAATATTTAACATTAACGCATGAATAAAACGTCCTTCTGAAGATCTCGCTAAGCAACTACCGTATTTCACACCGTGAATGCGAATCTGGTACGGTTTACAGACCAAGCTTTAAATTTTCTAGCAAAGCAATACAAGACGAAAATCAAGTTAATCTGCAAATTTCCCTATATATGAATAACTACGTTCTTCAAATTTTATCGTGTATGAATTTACTTACACCTGGAAAAACTCACTGAACTTCAATTTGATCCGTGTGTTTCAAAGCACTAAGAAACTTGCTGTCACTCATTGGTCAAAATTAAGGCACGTGGTACCTCTCGACTGGGAAAAAACTGCAGTAGAAAAACGCATGCGTATCATGAACGGTTCACGTGCTACGGACCAATAAGAAGTACTCATACGATAAATGACATCTAAAAGCACGTGACCATCGTTTGATCAGAAAACGACAGTGGGACAATTCTTAAAGAACGCGATAACAAAGGTTTTTATCGTCTAAATAGAAACCCTTCGCTTTAAAACTATTACTTAAAATGTCGTGCCTCGGACAATTATTCCAGCCTCATGACAGTTTTCAGCCTTGGGCCACTAATTCACTATTAACACACACTGTCCTAAGACTAAAACTTAAACAAGTCGAAACAGCAAGTTAAAGTAAAGACTAAGAAAATATAATTCTACTAAATTTTGTTGTACTCGCTACGTCAGCATTAATTATGTACTTTCAAATTAAAAATCGATTGTAATTCTAGCTGCCCAAATTCACGGCCCTTTTTCAGGGACTATGGGCCACGTTATGAAGTCCTCGCAAAGTTTTTCAGAAGACACGCGTGTAACGTGACAAACACGCGAGTTTCTGTCCCGTTCCGGGCGTGATGCTATATTTGACAACACTGTCTCTGCTCCTCTGGCCAATCAGAGTAAAGATATCACACCTCTCCAGTCAATAAGTCCTCTACTTATAAACAAAACTAAACAATCCGATATTTCCCCTGAGCTCACAGGTTCGATCCACTACGGCGTAAAGCCTCAGCTATTTTTCCTATTGCAATTCTTCTCGACTCAGAAGAGATGATGTATTCTATTTCCCGCAAACAAGCTATTCTTGTATTGGAATCGTCCGTACATCTACACGGAAGCCACCACGACCATGAGGTGCCCGCTGTCGGCCGCACTGTCCAGGAGGTCTGGGGAGACTCGTGCCAAGTGCTCGTGGGCGAAATCACACGGCGGAAAAATGTGGAGAACGTAGCTTGGCTGAGGGGAAAGAAAATTAAACAAAGATGTTTTACCAAGGCTTTGAGTTAATGTTGAGGTATAAAGTATATATCAGAGATTGTCAGGGTAGGCAGCTATCTTAGCAATTTTTCATATTTGTTACTAACTGAGGACTGTATTATTATTAAACCACTTTTAAAATTCGTTGGTCGTAATCCATCTCAGCGTTCCCATTTCTTAAACATCCTTTTCCCTTTTTGGTTTACAGTGAACTCTCGCTTAACGGGAGCCTCTATAAGACGGACCCCCGGCGTCGGTCCCGTCCCTGCCGTTTTTCATTCATTTTGCTGTAACTTAACTCCCCATAAGACGGACACCTATCTGAGACGGAAGACGGACAGTTTGAGCTGGTCCCGACGATGTTCGTTTTAGAGAGTTGATTGTATTCTTACCTTAATGAACTATTATTTTGAGATTACTTTCTAACTTAACGGCATTTTATACATTCAACAGCAACGAAAAAAATACCAACAGTCATAAGTTTTACTGTGTTTAAACGAAGTTCTTGATGCTTGTTCGCATATGAGACAAAGCTCCCGCAATACAATCGAGTTGTGATTGAAGAACCTGAGTTTGAAACTGCTTTTTCAGTTTAGTGCAATATTAAAATCCTTACCTGTGCGCTTCCTGGCCTGGCCACATTAATGATCCCCGCTGCCTGCTTTATCTGTAAGTAGTTAATAAAGCCACTCTTCAAGGCGCGTGTCTGCTTGTGAACGTCGAGAGGATCTCTGCCGCACGGGAGAGCCAGCAAAAGACAGTGATCTTTGTCGGACTGTTGAGAAAACCAGTGAAGAAAACGTTAACCGAGGACGCCACAGAATTGGCAAAGATAAGGAACAGCAACATCCAACGAACGCATTCTCAGAACTGTAAATGATTTTGCTTCGCGTTTTGTGCTTGTAGGTATAGTGTGCCTCAAGGGACTGTTTCACGGCTAAGTAAATTTCATGTTACTAAATTTCGTCAAATATAAATTAAATTTCGCGTTTTTGAAAAAATCGCGAAATTTAATACTCGCGAAATATAGGACACGCGAAGTTTAAAATCGCGAAATTTAGTATCGTACTGATAATATAAAAAATAATGAAACTCGATGCGTTTCATCATAGTTATTCCAACATGACTGAGCATCATGTTTAGGAGTTGTTTGTTTAATTTTGTCCGTTAGTAATCTCACACTCTACCAGTCGCACTGTTCGAACTGTTCTCTGCGCCAAGTTCTTCAAAATCTCGCTCTTGCAGTCGTAGATGAACCTATCAGGTATTTAGACTGTTGAATACCTAATGTTTTGTTATGAGTACCGGGTATATTGTTTTGTTTGCTGTTTTTACGATGACTTTCATATTAGTTATGTTGTTACAGTTTCGAGGTCAAAACTTCGTATTAAAGAATATATAAAAATCGCGAAATTTAATACACTGCAATTTATTGTACTTTCCTGTTAAAATCGCGAAATTAAGTACTCGCAAAATATGGCCCTTGATTTTTCGCGAAATTAAGTACTCGCGAAATTTAGTGAGAATAAAGTACTCGCTATGCAACTAAATGTTGGCAGAGAAATTACTTCTACTTCTAAATGAAAAAAACCATAGCTTCATTGCAGCCAAACATGTCCCCCGGGCGTTACAGGCAGACAAGAAAAACTGTTCCGCCGGACCATATTTCAAAAAACCTATATCGCAATCCGTTTCAATCTTCGACACTTTTGGCCATCCGTTCCTTCTTTTGAATTTGGTGTGTTATAAAAATATTCCTTCACTGTTTTAAGAAGTTATTTTAACATGTTTAGCCGAATTTGATGGTCATTTCCTATGCCTTGGTTTGGCTAAAATCCGTGACACGGTCCCTTTAAGTTAAGCGTGAATGTTACAGTTGTAGTAAACACAGATAGCAATGACAACAATGATGTAAATGTGACTTTGTCACGTACTTGCATTCTCCTTATGACTCCCTCTAGCTGTGATGGTTCCAGCTTCATCCGCTGAGCGATCCTGATGGGCGGGGGCACGCCTCCTATCCCATTGGCGGGCGCCTGAGGTAGCGATACCTCTGCCAGGCGGCCGTTACCCGCCAAGTAATGCATCTGAACTGCAGCGGAATCATTCTTCAGGGCAAGCAGGCCCTGCCAGACCACTGGATACCGGCGCAGAAGGTCCAGAAGGGTGTCGGTGTTTGGCTGCTGTACAGGGGGTGGGGTGTAATCTGGGTGTGGTGGGGGAGGAGGGGGTAATCCTTGGGGAGATGCCAAGGTTGGTACTGCGGGTACACCGAGAGGGACACCCGGTGAGTGAACTGCTAGCGGCGGAGTGGAAACGTTGGGTGGAACCACGACCACAGGGTTCAGAGGTATCCCAGCTGGTGGTACAGGGCTGAGCGTGGCAGCAGGAGAGGCAACCACGGGCACGGTACGGCTCCCGTCGTAAATCGGTGGCTCGTAACGTACTGGCGGCGCGGGAGCCATGTCATAAGGTGGCCGGACCATCTGTGCAGGGAGCCCGTCTGGCGGTGGACCAACTCTCGGTAACATCTCCGGGGGGAGATAGCCTTCTACAGCCTCTCGAGGAGGAGGTGGGGGTGGAGGGGGAGGGGGTGGCGATTCACCTTCAGATGTCCGTCGCCGTTTCGCCTTCACAACATCCGTCTTTTCCCAGTCTCCTCTCCGCTCGTCTCTGTGCGACTTACGAGGCGAACGATTCACAGATTCGCGTGAAAATTCTCGTTCTTCCTTGCGAAGCCTTTCGTCAGAAGAATGCCGTCTCGGTAGTTTCTCATTTTCAAATTCAGCCCGATCAAGCCTGTTATTTTCAGGGACAGCAGTGTCTCTGTTTTCAAGTCTCTGCAAGTCAGTATCAGAACTGACCCTTGTTTTATTTACCGGCATGGCTAAGTCAGCTACCGCCTCCTGACCAGCGGCTTCCTCCATACGAGCAGTCTCCTCCTCCAGCTCCCGTTCCTCTTCTTCTTCGCCTAACGAGCCTCGAATACGTTTGTGTTTCTTCCGTTTCTTTGCGTCCTTTTTCTCCTTCTTTTTGATGCCTTTCTCTTGCGGAGGCGAGGCTGGAGCGAGTTCTTTCTCGCCATCTTTAACACCGATTTCTTCAGTTTTGGTACCATTACCGTGCACCCGCCGCTCGTCCCAAACGCGTTCCTCAGCTTCTGCCTCTTTATCCTTCAGTGCAATCTCCGCCTCTCCGCTTTTAATTTTTCTCGTTTTCTTCTCCTCAAAGACTCTTTTCTCCTCTGTTTCTTCGCCGTCGCTGAGCGCTTCTTTGCCTTCAACAGCCTCACCCTCGGGAGATGGCGACCGGGGTTTTCTCTTTCTTTTCTCTTTCCTCTTCACACGTTTCTCGTCTTGCTCGATGTCGCGACTTGACGGTTTACTGTGTAACGACGCATGGTCGTCGTCTTCGCTGTAACCAGCTCTCTCTCGGTCATATTCGTCGGGCACTTCCCGAGGTCGAGCGTCTTTCCGAGCACGTGATTCCTCGTACGAGTCCGAGCTGCTCCTATCTTCTCGCCAGCGTTCCTGATTTTCGGGATAGAATCGTTCATTTCCGCTGTAATTTCCGTCTTCTCTGTCCCTATCACGGCCACTTCTGTCATGTCTCTGTCGGCCTTGCTCTTTTTCTCTCTCCCTTTGCTGACTGTATTTATAATCCCGAAGCTCCTGATCGTAATCATCCGACTCGTACCCACCCCCTTCGTAAGGCTGACGGTAACGCCCATGCCCTCTCTTGTAACCGCCGCCCTCAGAATATTCATACTCGCCACCTCCTCTTTGCCAGGGTCGTTGATTTGACATGTCCCGTCTCATGTTACCACGCCCTCCTCCTCGGCCTCGCCCTTCCCACCGGTTATCGTAATACCCGCCTCCTCGGCCTCGGGATCTCGGAGATGAAGGCTCGTATCTTCGGCTACTGCTGCTGCTACCATCAGACGGAGCGGAGCGCTGCAGTGCGTCGAAGAAGAGTTGGCGACTGTCACGGCTGACAAACTCAACCTGTGTCATAACAGAGAAAAGAGAAAAGTGAATTGTTAAAAGACGTGTGCAGTGTTTTCTTCTTCTACGAAATAAATACTAATTTCTGTGGAAATGAATTTGTCATAAATAGGTTGATTTTATCACTTGTAAACAATCTAACCAAACTGACAAAACCTTGGAACAACTGCTGTTTTTCTTACTTGAAACATGAAAACAAATAAGCAATTCCCTCTCTCCCTTTGCAATGTTGCGTAACATGCAAAAAAATGGCTTCAATTGCTACCTACTTTTGCTTACAAACTGAAACGCATTGCACAAGGAGTCATGGGCACATTGTGCTATCCAACACTGAAACGGGGGGATGGGGGTGGGTGTGCCAACAGGTTTTGTCAATGATTGTAGCTCCACACAAGCTCAAAGTCATGGTCCAAAGCTAGCATTTTAGGGCAAAAACCGCGAAGTTGTTTGCATACAAAATTAACTTTCAAAAATAAAAGGTAACCTGAGAAGAACGTGGTTGCGATTGGGGAAAATTTTAGACAACTGATGACGGAATACACAATTCAGGCTGGCAAGCAATATTAATTGAAACCTAGAAAAACTTATGCAAATTGTGAAAACAGCAATCACAAAACGTTTTAACAAGTCACACTTGTCCATAAAGCCATGCTTACCCTCACACGCCGTCCAAACATCGACCTGCCCTTCATTTCTCCCTGAGCGATGCTAGCAGACTCAACGCTGTCAAAACTGACCAGGGCCTGTTCTCTGGGGCGGTTCACCACCACCCTGGTGACACGCCCATATCGACTGAAGTGTCTCTCGATCTGCTGGTCGTTCAGTCCACTCAATCCTCCCACCCAGATGGTGTTGATGGGCGACACCTTGCCGAACCCAACCTGAAACACAACATTCCAACAACAATTAGAAACAGACAAATTGGGAGAATTTACATCTACAATGGAGGTAAAAAATACAGTAGAACCACAGTAACTCGAAACCGGATAACTCGAACAACCCGGCTAACTCGAACTAATTTCTATTTCCCTTGGACCCACTTTTCAGTCATTTTTACTCGGTTAACTCAAAAATCCCACTAACTCAAACTGTTTTTTGTTTCCCTTCAGAGTTTGAGTTACCGGGGTTCAACCGTAGTTGGGTGACTTGTTAGGTGATCATATCAAACAACCTTTTTGTACGTCCAAAATGGGTTTGGCAATGTTCTTGTTTATTTCTTAAATGGAGAACTTAAAGATGATTTCCAGTCCGTACTGCGCAATCTCTGCCTGCAATGTTTGTGAGTCTCACAAACAGAAGAATGTTTACTAGCAAAAATAAAAATTCCGGGGCAAAACTTACCTTTTTTTTCATTATTAACGACAGAAATCCTTGCAAAACAATAATAACGAGTAAAAGAAGCTCGACGGTATTTCAAACGGACGTTTTAGCTCATCGTGAATTCTTGAACGAAACAATCCGTAATGGCGAACTAAAAAACTTCATGTATGCTATCACCGAAGTGTAACGTTTCAACGAATTCAAAACAAAAATGAAAACAAACCCTGAGTCTGCGCAGTACGGACTGGAAATCATCTTTAAGAGTTAAGCTTAGTTTTACCACAAAAAATCAAATGCTTGTGTCTTGAACTGTTTGCTGAGACCACAGTTGGGTGGTAAGAGTGCATGAACTTTACGCCAAGAATGTATTTTGTTACCTTGACTCTGTTGCGTCCTACAAATTCTCTGTCCATGCGCCTACGTGCCTGGATAGCACTGCTGAGGTCAACAAACTGGATAAAGGCATATGGATTGTTACCAGCCTGTTTCTTAATATCCACATCCTGCAATGAAGCGAAAAGTGTTAGACTTCACTTCAACATGTGGGAGGTGCATTGTCAAAATGAGTAGTGCATTGGACTACGAATAGCGAGGCGCGGTGGCCTAATGGTTAGCGCGCTCGGCTCCGAGTCGAACGGCCCGGGTTCGAGGTCTGGCCGGGGCGCTGCGTTGCGGCAAGACACTTTACTCTCACAGTGCCTCTCTCCACCCAGGTGTACAAATGGGTACCGGCGAATTTACTGCTGGGGGGTAACCCTGCAATGGGCGATTCCAGAAAATATCCGTACCATACCACGGACGGCTTCCATATTTTAGCCCCCCCTTGCCTTCGGAAATTCCAAAATGCGTTATCCCCCCATGCCCTCGGAATTCCATAATCATTAACCCCCCCTCCCGTTCAGATTTTTCATTTTTTAGTCAAGCTCTTTAGAATTCCTGTCAGGGTTCGCAAATATGCCCAATGTGGCGTATTTTACATCAAATTATTTCAAATGACTCGATCTGTACATAGAGACAGTCATTATGACTCAAGAGATTCTGGGATGAAAATGTAAAAAAATAAGACTTTTCTCCTTACCCTTGTTCAACAGATACAACATAAATTAATTTTACATTGCCCCAAACTGGTGCAGAACATTAAAATAAGAATATCGTGTGATGCACGTGTGTAAACTCGGAAGATAATACGATCGAGTGCACTGAACATATCCGCCATCTTGGATTTGAGCCTTCACGGTCAGCAGTCGCTCCCAACCCACGTGCTTCAAAATGGCTTCTCGAAGCGTAGCAAAAGAGTTTCCTACTCCACTGAATGGACTAAATATTTGTGGATCCGCTTTGACAAGAAAGCAAAGAGCGAATGAAGAAGTTCATCAATGTTAAGGCATCTGGGGCTTGATGTAGAACCCACATTTTAGCGATTTTCTTTTGTAAATGAACGCAAACACATGCCTGATCGATCGATACTTGTCTTGTATCCTGCTTCCGCTACGCGGTCGTCAGTTCGTGCTTTATTTGAGACTTGGTAGTCCACAAAATAAGCATTTTTAAGGAACACACTCTTGTTTTCTCCTCTGGAAATCCAAGACCTGGAACTCCCTCATGCCTTTGGAATATCCAATCGTAAGTATCCCCCCATGCCTTCGGAATTCCAGTTCAATGAACCCCCCCTTTCCCTCCGATTTCCAAAAAGCCGTCCGTGGTATGGTACGGATATTTTCTGGAATCGCCCAATGGACTAGCATCCCATCCAGGGGGGAACAGCAATACTCCTAGTCGATTGATGCTACAGAAACCAGAGTTAAGTGCTGCTCACTTAACCATCATGATCAAGTTTTAAAACACTACAGCAGTCAAAAATGGCCAGACAAGTTTTTGTTTCTATATTCTTATAATAATGGAAGTTGTCTAGGACATTCAATAATCATAAAACATCCTTGCTTTACATACTAACCTTTTAAGTTTGAAGTTCTTGCAAGCAATTTTAAAGCAAGATGTAAATTGCTCAGTGTTTCCTTGCAACTTAGTGAAGGATGTTGAAAGTCTTCTTTAACATTTGACGTACTCACCACAATTTCTCCATATCTCTCAAATGCCTCCTTAAGATCAGAAAAAGTCGTCGTCTTTTCAATGTTTCCCACAAAAAGAGTTCGAGTACAACCAGGATCAAACTCATCATCCACCATGGAACTGGCATGCGAGCGATGGCGTGGAGGATGATCACTGCTCTCATAACGATCATCTAAGAAAAAAAATACAGTAATCTATGAGAATCAGTGCTCTCTGGAGTTGATTTTTAGTGGAATTAAATATTAATTGAGTTTAATGGGGAGTGGTACGGTACGCTAGGATCCGGTTTCCAGTTTGTACTTTCACTTTCTTCGCTCGGTCACCGTTCGCTACGGTCGAAACACGTAAATTGTAAATTGTATTTCTTTTCTCATTTCATTGGGAAAAAGACATGTCTTCGAGAAAGAAAAATAAGCGCACTTCTTCTTGCCCTGGATGTCATCTCCCGAAAACAGAACACGGTTTTGGGACAATGAATAAACATTGTAATGGCCCTGATGTCAGCGACGCAGAGGAAAGCATGGACGAACGAGACATTAATCATACAAGCTGTGAACCAACCTTGTGAATATTGCAGATCCATCTCTGCTCCTAGAAACATCTTTCCACGGCACGCTTCAAGAGCTCGCTCAGCATCTTCAGGTCTAACAACAACAAAGAATACTTTAACAACACCTTTAAGACTACCTGTGCATTCAAGGTTGTTCTAGTATATCTCTCTTAAAAGTTATCGGTCTGTTTATAGACTAGTTTTTCAGGGATGTAGCTAAGAAAAAACTAAGCTGGCTCGCTTAAAAGCCCAACTGGCAGTATCCTCAATATCCTCAAAATTATGCTAAGTCTATTGTTTTCTAGAAAAATTTTAGCCAGTTATAAGCTCTTTTACAGCCGGCTCTTAGCAACATCCCTGAGTTTTAAGGAGGAGGGTATGGTAACAAATAACTTCAAAAGTGGCTATAAGCCACTAAACTCTGAAAAGTTATTATGAAACAAGAATTAAAAACAACAAGAAATAAAGGTTTGCTAAAACAAATGATGTTTAACTTCAGTTGAATTCACTTAGTTTGATTGTCATCTAGCTGCTAATCGAAAGAAGGCCGAAAGGCCAAGAGAAAGTGTTCCCATCTGTTGCAAATTAATTTCTCTTTTATTATTACCTTTTTGGATTTTGAAGGTCAGGAAAATTAATACTTATTGGTTATAAGCTGAGCGCTTAATTTTAGCTAACATCATACTTCAGAACTTGTCAATTAAATCATGCAACGAAATTGGGGGTTCGGCTTATAGCCGAGTACTTCCACCGAAAAAAAATTCTCTAGAGGCCGTAAAACACTTGCACGTATTGCGTGCCTATGTTTACAGGAATCGAGGGAAGGAGGGAAGGAGTGAAATCACTTCGCCCACTACAACTCTTTTCCGAGTTAAAAAAGAAAACACAAATATGTACCTTCTAAAGTGAACAATAGCATATCTGCTGGAGCCCTGGCCATTCACAAATATACGAGACACATCCCCATGCTTTTTAAACTCATGGTAAAGGCCATCACGGAGACTGCCATCTAAGAGGTTAAAGGAGAAAGATAGCTTACTGACAGAAAGGTAAAAAAATGTTAAGAATGGTAGGTAAACAACAGAAAACAACTCAGACCAAGTTGCAGGACAATTGTACATAAAATGTACTTTGAATTTAAAACAAAAGTTTGTGAATTTTACTGTCTCTTACATTATAGGATTTGCGCGGCAACGTTTTGTTTAACTCCTAGATTCTTAAAGCTATGTGTACAAAACAGATGGAAAATTCATTGAAAATAATACTGGTCATATTGATACATGTTGGAACATTTCCTTCAAGGGGGAAGCCTCAAACCATGCAGGCAATACTGCCGGAGCTTATCCCGGTTTCTGTGGCATTAATTGGCTAGGAATATTTCTACCCCTCTCTGAATGGGATGCTAATCCATTGCAGGGTACCCTCCCAGCATTATTTCACCGGTACCCATTTATACCCCTAGGTGGAGAGAGGCACTATGAGAGTAAAGTATATTCCCCAAGAACACAACACAAGTGACCCCTGCCAGTGCTCGAACCTGGACGGCTCAATCTGACGGAGTCTTGCACACTAACCATTAAGTCACCATGCCTCCCTTTTCCTACAAGTGTTATGTTAAAAGTACTGGACCAAAAATATTGATATTGCAAATACTGTAAACAATGGTTCTAATAAGACTGCTGAAGAATGTACTAATTTACCTCCTGATCGCAATGAAATATTCCTCAAACAGAGTGCTGAAGTTCTGTTTGTGCTTGGTGGGGCTTCTGAAGATGGAGCAGTTGCATGAACACTTTCACCTCTACTGCCCTCCTCACTGCTACTGCTGCCACTGGAACTGGGGGACTGACTCCTACTGCGGCTACTTTCACTACCACTTTCACTACCGCTGGAGTGATCTGGACTGGGATCTTGATCACGATACGCTTCTAAAGAATGAAAGAAGTAAATCCTCAGTAACATTACAGTGACAGCTGTACAGTCAAAGACATGCTTCAATTTTTGGTTGTTTATTTGAAACTGAATTTCAAGATTAGGTTTTCCACTCACTTCGGAGTTTCAGGGATGTAGCTAAGGAAACACCGAGCCGGCTCATGTGAAATTTCAGTCGGACTTAACTTCTTTTTCAGCCAGTCAAATTAGCCAGCAGCCGGCCCTTAGCGACATCCCTGGGGTTCAGGGGATAATTTTTTTTATTCTGCAAAATGCAATTTGGTTGGTTTTCATCAAGAGATAAGGTAAAGCTCACTTAGATAGAGAAATAAATACGGTAGAAGCTGTTTGATAAATAACAAGGTATTATTTTCACTTTGAAAAGGGTAAACACACTGTATCATAACACACAAGCATAATAACTGTTATTACTTTACGGAGCAAATCGAAATCTTGGAAAGCAGGGATGGCCCGGGTTCGATGTGGCCCGGGTTCGATTCCAGCCCATTAACATACGTGGGTTGAGTTTGTTGTTGGTTCTCGTCCTAGCTCTGAGTGTTTTTGCCCCAGGTTCTCTGGTTTTTCTCCCTCCTCAAAAACCACCACTTGTAAATTCCAATTCAATCAGGTATCGGAGGGCCACAGGTTTGTCAGTCGCAAGTACTGTTATGTGCAACCATTGTAAAATAACGCCAATTTATTTTACATTTGTATTTATAAATTTAGTTTTTTACATTGTATTTACAACTTTGAAGCTCACCAGGTTTATGAGTACTTCTACGAGGTTCTTGACCATGACTGTAGGGCTGCCTTCGATGATCTCTACCGCTACGAGGTCTGGCTCTGTTTACACTGCCTCCACTTCCACTTCCTCCTCCGCTTGCTACCCTTGGGGCTGCACCCTCATCATCACTATAAGCATCTTGGTAGAAAGTCTGCGACCGCCCACTGTACCTCCCGTCAGAAGCACTGCTGTTGGGAAATAAAGCAGAAAATTAATATCTTTAAATCACAAGGTCAATTTATTTCACTTTTTCATACATTTTCTGATCTTCTACAAGATAATTTGGTGTTTCTCATCAAGATTTCTTCATGAAGTGATTAGTATAGGTTCCTTGTTCTCATACCCTATCTGTTAGAATTCCCATAAAAATGTAGAGGGAGGTTATGAATGAAATGGAAATTGTGGTGCATTGAAGACTCTTACAATCACCTTACAGGATCTCACTGTGATAATGACTGTTACACATTGGATTGCATATGAAAAAAAAAAACGCAGTGTTGTGCTGATCTAAGTACCAACAGATCAATTAACAGAGTTAGGAAATTATTGTGAAGTATTGCATATTTGAAAAATTTATACTCATTTAAAACCTTAACATTAATTTTCTCTCAAAGCTAAAGAGATTTTATAGAAATTGTCCAAAGCTGCATTTTACAGTCAAATCCAACAATTGCTTTGAAACATCCCCAGACAGAAGTGTGAATAGTGTACACGTACAGTTATGCAAAAAGGGAGGGGGAGGGGGGAGTATAGCAAAGTAGGAAAATGTTACTAAAATTGTACAAAAAAGTATAAATTAAGAGAAAGAGCAGAGCACAGGCTTTTAAAAGCTGAAGCTGATTAATCTTTGAGTTGAAATGCAGATTCAAAGACCCCAGTTCCCACAGCATGAAGTGTCTAGGAGCATTTCTACTCCTCCTGGATGGGATGCTAGTCCATCGCAGGGTACCCCAGCATTAATAAAAAAAGATAATAACAATAAAAAAATGTGTTTTTTTTTCTTTGACAACTGCAAGAAGTGTAAATTGTTTTTTTTTTACAATGTCTACCATTTCTGACCTTCCCACCTACTTTTAGACTTTTTGTTTTTTCGGTTCCACGGGGAATAGCTATGTTATATTTTGCATTCATATCATCAAAGCATGCTTGGAGCGTAAGGGTTGATAATAAACGTTAAGGTCGTAGTTAATTCTTAGTAGTGGGTGTGGAAATGACACTTGGCATAGTATAAAATACTAACCTGACTTTTTATAACACTAGTGGCGTTGCTTGCCTAAGAACAACACATCACTTCATGATATGAACTCGTCAAAGTATAATATGCTATACTAAAACCATCCCAATTTGAATTCCGTGGACCACACACTTACAACATAGCAAGATGACCATACACTTTTCAGCCACACAAACTTTGTTAACTTCAAAACAAAAACATCACTCCCCATACTCCATACAATCATGTAATGACGCTTAAATTGCTGATCAGTTCTTAACAACACTATTTCAATGGGCTTTTAAAAGGCAATCTTGTCGGAGCACTTGTTCTTATCCTAACAGCGTGTTATGGAACCAACTTTATCAAGACAATAGTAAACTTTCATGAAGTATAGAGGAGATCCAGATTGTCCATTTTGTAAACTTGCATATATTCAAAGAACAATTCCAGCAGTCTATAAACCAGAACAACACTTCTTGATGTTTCTGATATATCCAAGGAGCTTGTGGAGTTGAACCCTGTCTTTGCTTGTAATAATGATCATGAACTTCCATGACAAAATGATGTGGAGATCAGGCAGTTTAGTACAAAGAAGGAATCCACACACCTTGGAGACACCAGAATTACATGGCAATAGGTATACTTCTGAAATCCCCTTCAACAGAGCTGTGATCCATAAACACAGGTCTCCGCTTGCCACAGTCTTTTTCATTACCTTGCGCTGTGCATGAATTTTGAACCAGATCAGGTAGAGTGTACAATTAAGCCACAAACTACTGGTACACCACACTGATTTCCACACAATTGTAAGTACTGTAAGGACTAGGAAATTTGGTGGTACATAAAGACTATTAAGCCCTTGTTGATGCAATTTTTATCTTGTCACCTGTTAGCTTTTTGAAAGAACAAACTTGATGTTTTATACTCTTCAGATTGGGAAGGTCAGGCCAAGTCTTTCCTGTGCACGCACAAGACAAACAATTTAGGCCGTTAGCTTTCTTTTTAGGACAAAACTTATTTTATTGAAATTGTGAACTTTTGTAAGGGTTGAGTAAAAACCAGCCAAGAAAGAAACAGTCACAAAACCGAAATCTATAACAGCTCCATCAAGCATCTACAAGTATTCTTCTAAACTAAGGAACAAAGACATTGATGATCCAAAAAATGTTGCCACTCTCCAGGATACTGATTCTCCGATTCACCCTGATCTCAGAAGATTAACGTTCAATCTGTCCATAGCCACAACTTGTGATCCTGTCAAATTCTTGATGGAGTGGAATATGATCATAGATCTTTTACAAGTAGAGAACTGACAGCCATATAAATTAATCTCCATACATGTCCCCTTTGCAGTGTTGTGAACTTAGCAATCTTGAAATTGAAGCCAGAGGTTTTGATTGACTTGGGAAGTAAAGGGCAACTTCACTCATCCTCAAAATCAAAGAAACTTCATTCTTCTGTTCCTGACCATACAATCTTGAAAATCCACATTTGCTCCTTGTCAGTAACTTCTTGCCACATCCATACAATCTCTTTTCCAAAATCCATGACATTTTCCCTGTGAACTGGGCCAAAATCTCGTTTTCTAACAAAGGTGAATGCCAACAGGTAGATATGCCACAAGATCCTGTCCATTGTCAATGGCGGCACGAAGGAAATATGTACTTTATTTCTTCAACTCACAGTATACCACAAAACCCGTCCAATAAGGGTAGGAAAGGCAGCTTTTTACTTGAATGCTAGAGATCTTTGCACAACACTTTATCGACGACAAGAAAATCAACAGGCCAGGCAGATGATTTGCTTGTTTTTATTTTTATTTTTCAAAAAACCATACAAAAGCAGACCATACCCACACAAAGCACGCAATGTATACTTACAACATTTTCTTTCATGACTTTCATTCCATTTGATAAACGACATGTCGGTTTCACGTGTCAATTTCACATTGCAGCCATAAACTATATAAAGCCCTTCCATTACACTAACGAAATACAGTAGCACCTGAATCACTTACCCCTCTGTTCGTCTATCAAATCGCCGTCTTTGGACCGGCGATCCAGGAGCCGAATTACTCGTAGTTCTCGCCGGCGGGTCCGTATGCCCGTGCAGTCGGGACAGACTTCCCGCATTGCCTGGTTCGTTGTAGTCGGTTCGCATTTCGCGGTCACCGATTCTGTTCACAGATTCATGCGCTTTTGTAGCGCTTCGAATATCTACAAAATCCACAAAAGCAGCCCTTCCACCTTCCTGGCTCCGTTTTGGTAATATTTTGACGCTTTCGACTCGGCCATACCTGTGAAGAAACAAGACAATGATTTCACAAAAACACAGAGAATGGTGACGTGTTACACAAAACTTTCGGGGGTCCAAACATTGTTAATTGGGCAAAAACCAAAACCATCCTCTCGGCTTTTTGGGACAATAAAATCCCGTTTAAAGTATATCTGCGCCATTCTATAATATTACTGAAATATCTTTTATTTTTTTAGCGATACTAGAGGGGAATAACTTCCAAAAAGGCGAGTCAACACCAGCGCTTTCGATTTCAGCTGGAGGAAGCAGAGAGACCGCGGCCGATGCTTCGCCAGAAGTCAGGCAACCTAATTACGTCTCCCGTGCAAGAACACAAGAAATAGCAGTATCTCATATCAAAACAATTTCAACAAGAACTAGGAAAGCTTCTCAAACAATCAAAAGATCAACTAAGCTTTAGAAACATAATTTAGTTTTTCGGAGCGTTGATCGTCTAAAGACGGTCCAAAAGACATGCACGCTACAATCCCATCCACAAGAAATTTAACTAAACCACTCATTCCACGATACCGTTAACCAAAACTTAGATGATAAATTGCTACTATAATGTACTTTAATATAAACAAACTGAAGGGCCAAAATACGTTCAAATAGGAATGTGATGCACGTTTTAAGCGCGCCAAAACTTGAAAATTCTGAACTCTCACCGTGTGAAGTGCTTGACAATTTCTTCTTCTCTGATGTTTTCCGGAAGGTTTCCGACCCACAAATGGCGCGTTTCACGCACCATCTTGTTTATGAATATTCCTTCCTACTTGGTAAATGCTATCCGGTTCGTTCTGGTACTCAAAACAGCCGTAAAAATACACATTTTCCAACAACTTTCGAAATTCACAAGGAAAGCGGACACTTCGCGTTTTCTACTTACAAAGGATCATGGGAGTCGTGCAAACGGGTGATATAACACCTTTTCTGATTGGTTAACTTTTTCACTAATCGATCATCGATTTATTTTTGACCAATGGCATTCCCGCTTTTATTCACAGAAGAGGCTGCTCTTTCCCGTTCTCTCTGCAAGGAGTCTCGCTCTGCACTGTCAGTGAAACTACAAAATCTGCTTCCATTAACCGTAAGTTGACAGTCTTCTTTATTTTGTGCACTTGTTTGTAAGGGTTTTAGCTTATGTTTGAAAGATCTTTACGATCGTCGTGAATTTTTCAGCGTTTTGTAGCAAAATTATGCAAGATCATTTTATTCCAATAATCCACTGCAACTTGTCCCTGGCCAAAAAAAAATTAAAACAAAAAGCTCGTAAAAAAATAATTACCACATAAGTTAATGCGAACTAGTTTTTTGACATTTCGATTTTGGACTTGCAGTTGAAGTTCCGAACCATCATACAAGTTTTTCTTTCGTGTGATTGTTAGATCATAAAGCAGACCTGACTCGTGGCACGTTCATCGAGATTCCACAATCCTTCAGCAGCTTATTATGATTTGTTGCAATATTTTATTTGAACAAGACTGACAGCTGGTCAGGGGCTTTTGTTTTTTTTTTTTATAAAGGAAAATATATTTGCTTACCACACCCAGAAAGTCTGGGATGTAGAAAATTAGAATGATGTCACTGGTCAAGAAAATATTGAATTTTTCATTATTCCTCTTTTTGATCGTCATGATGATAAGATTGATGCCTTTGTTTTCAGTAAATTAACTTAGTTTTAAAATTTGGGGTCAGCAAATTTTGTTGATCTGTGTTCCCAAATGGTTTTGTCCAGATCCCACAATTACGTATTCAAGTTAAGGATACAATATTTTGGTAACCGGTCATAACGCCCCCATGATAAAATGCCCTGAGACATAATGCCCCCTATAAGACATGACACCCCCTATCATAAGCCGAAATGCCCCCTATTGCGATACAGTCGAACCTCGATTATCCGGACTCGTCGGGACTAGGCTAAATAGTCCGGATAATCGAGAGCACGGATAATCGAAAGTATGGGGTGGTGCGGATCCGCAAAGTTCGCTAACCTGTGCATCTTCGGCGCATTTTTCCACATAAAACAGGAAAAAAAAGAAAAGTTGCTTTATAATAACGATAAATCAGCTGTTAATCATCCTCACAAACAAAAATTCCAAAGACATTGATAGCTCATGAAAAAATTGGGACCAGAGAGGGAAGTCCGGATAATCGAGAAATCTGGATAATCGAGGTCCGGATAATCGAGGTTCGACTGTATATATTTAGAGAAAGACAAGAGAAAAGAAAGATCTGAGGATTTAATAAAATAAATAAATGACATGAAAGTAGTTTACTGGCCTGTTTACGTTGCGTTACATTAAACTGTTTTTGTTGCTCGATCCATGTAAGCGATGAGTAGTAAGATGAATAACTAAAGATACTTACTAGTTCACGGTGCAATCAGATCGATGTTGTATTTTCTTTTATACCATGCCATAGAAAATACAGCCAATCAGAATACAGGAAAGCCGTTGTATATTCGACGGTATTCAACCCAACCTTCCCATAGTGCGCTGCGACTGTATTCTCGAAGAAATTTAGTAAGCGTATTTTCTATGGCATGGTATAAAATAGTTACACAACACTTTCTCGTGGTATACTATGGAATATCCCACTTGTCACTTGTATTTTCTTGGCATACACACTCGCCTAAAGGCTCGTGTGTATACCGAGAAAATACAAGTGACTCGTGGGATATTCCATAGTATACCACTCGAAAGCGTTGCATAACTAGTATATATTCGCTAGTTTTCGCACTAGGTCACACTTATAAAATTCCTTGTATAATTTCGTATTTTCACGTTAAAAAACATTAATGGTGGATTTCCACTGACGCGTAATTTTTTACGTGCGTAAAAATATTAGAGACAATGTATGAACGGCTTGCGTACACGTTTACGCAGGCCATTCATACATTGTCTCTAATTTTGTTCACGCACGTAAAAAATTACGCGTCAGTGGAAATCCACCATAAGTATAGAGTAAATATGGAGTATTTAGGGTACACCATAAATATGTAAATAAATATGTCTTATGATGGGGGGCGTCATGTCTCAAAGGGGGCCTTATGTCTCGGGGGTGTTTTATCTTGGGGGAGTTATGACCGGCATTCAATATTTCCATGTAAGTTCATCTTCATACAAGGATAAAAGTAGTAGTTGGGAGATAATATTTAATTTCCTTCAATATCAGAAAATTTCTCTTTGGATTTAGAGTTTGGTCCCATGTTGCGCTGAATGGAATGAATTTCATAAGGTCCTCCCAGTTCTTGGTGGGAAGAATTGTCGTAACCTCGTGTCAACTTAACCTGTTCAGACGTAGTTTGTTCACCACCCCTGCCCTTGCACAAGGTGACTTCCTTTCACCCTTTTAAAACATGTTTTGCATTTTAAATCTCTTTACATGCAGTATGATTTCTCATAAAATAAAAATGATAAATATGTAACTGACAAAATTTGAATTGTATTACCGTATTTTCTCGATTAAACGCCGGACCCCGATTAAACGCCGGCCTTGTATAAACGCCAGGTCAAAATTGCTAGTTTTTAAATAAACGCCGGGGGCGTTTGTTCAAGGTCCCGCCGTTTATTTGAGGCCAAGCTAACAAGTAAATATATTCTGTTTGCCACAAATCTTGATTGCAACATAAACTATTTAATCCGTAATAACAGGGTAATAATGTACCCTTGGGTAATAATCACCTTTGGATACCCAGGGACAGTTTTTCGAGGAAGAACGAAGAGAAAAATCGTCCCGCCTTGACAAAATGCCCGTTCAGGTTGGTCTCAAAGATCGGTAACAATAAATCAATCTGAGAAATTGGCAGTCCTTTAATAAACGCTGGGCCCCGATTAAACGCCGGCTTCAAATAAAGGCCCGGTTTACCAAGCCAAGTTTGAAATAAATGCCGGGGGCGTTTAATTGAGAAAATACGGTACTCTTGCTTTACAAAGTGTCAGTAAATTATGTTCTTGAGAGGTCATGATCCGAAAGCCGATGATCAGCAACGAATGCAAGTTTGTGTAGGAACCTTTGCTGTTGATTCTGCAGTAGTATAGGTCAGGCTGAAAAATTAAAGCTATCAAAGTACAGGTTTCCATACAATATATCTAACATACATGTAATTAGGGATGGCCAGTCATCCTTTAAAAATGCATGTCTCACAGAATTTTCAGTCTTATGCCCACTGAAAATATCTACATCTTGCAAATAAAGTGTCACCAAAAAAAAATTGTTACCAATTGCCACCTCAGATTCAGTTATTGGATATTCAGTAATCTCCCCAGGTGCACGGGTTTCAGGATTTCAAGGTACAGGATGATTGAAGGAATTTTTTGGGTTAGAGATTTTTCCCGGGATTTTTTTGCAGGGGTTTCAATAGAAGCCGGCAACCGGCGAATTTCGCCGCCTACTTTCCAAATCATCGCCGCCTACTTTCTAAGACCTTCTAACATTAACTAACATTAAATTTCATTCGAGTTCCTTGAGTTTCTCGAGTCACACAATTTCTCACCTGTTAAATATGAAATATGGAATAAAATCTCACTGTGAGATTGAAGTGAAAACCGTGAGTCTCACGACAAAATCGTGAGACTTGAGAGGTCTGCAAAATACAGAATTTTCCTCAAAAGAAAACAGACAAAATATCTGGTAGTCACTTGTCAAATTACCTTTTTGTATAACCATCCATCCCTTTTCATTCCAATCACTTTGGAAAACCGCTAAATGTATCAGAACACGGATTTGAAAAGTGTTGATATAACATTCACCGTAGACGTGATCGCAAAATCGCTAATGCTCGCTGAGAAAGCAAAATTTAACAGGAAAATTACAAACAAATAGCCAGAAATAACAAGAACAAGTAAATCTCAAGTTTTTGACATCATTACACTATTTTCATCGCTAATAAACGTGAAACGTTTCACAAACAAGGACGATTTTCCTTCGATCGAACGTGAAACAAGCAATGCTTGACACCAGTGCATTTCGGTCAAACCACGTGACAAGTTTCGGGGGACTGGTGACAAGTAATGGCGGCCGCTTCCACTGACGAGCATGGAGGATTTCAGTGAAATTGTTTGCTTTCAGAGTGCTTTCAGGAGAAAGAAAACCCGTTTTAAATGTAAAACGATTGTGAATCAAGAACCCAGGGTGCTATTTTTGCTATGTAAAACATTTGTAAAGTAGGTAAGAAACGATTTTGAAACTAGTTGGCACTGCATCAAACTTGACCGTCTGGAAACATAATTTCACTGGCAGCCCCCCTTCCCCTTCGGAATTTCCTGGGCCCTTGACAACCCCTCTGGAATTTCCAATTCCCTCCGTGGTGGGGGTATGGATATTTTCTGGAACCACACAATCAATAATTAGTACTGAAATGGATGCCAGAATGCAGGAAATGGCATTTCCAGGCCTCTAGATTTAAAAATTTTCTGGGGGGGCATGCCCCCAGACCCCCCTAGAGGGGAGGGGCCTTACGGCCCCTCCATATCACAGCCGCCTACTATAAAAGGGTCCGCCGCCTACTTCAAAACTTATTGAAACCCCTGTTTTTGGGTAGGAAAATTTGCCTTTTTAGGGGTGGCTTGATTTAATTTTGGATTTTTTGGGGTGTTAAAGCAATCTTAAAGATTTGTGCAAAGTTCTGCGAAACTATAAAATAAAACAAACTAGTTAAAGGTGGTGTCGCTTCACATTTCATGTGGTATTAACTGGTCATACAGTAGTCTGCAAAGTGTCCCAGTGCGTATTTAACAAGTTTCAGGGATTTTTTTGGAAACTCTAGAGACTTTTTGGGTTGTGATTTTTGCTCCCATTCGATGATCCCTGTCACTTGAAATCCTGAGTACCCCCCCCCCTGGGGTAATCTCTCTGATACATTACAGCTAGAAGAAATAAGATAAAACAACTTTTGTGCTTGCAGGGGCTTTCAAGTTATAATCAATATGATAAGAAAACAATGAAATTTTTTAATAATAATTTTTTACAGTTAAGATGTCTGGTGTTAGCAAGATTTGTGCTCGTGAAATGTTAGACAGCCGTGGAAACCCCACTGTCGAAGTTGATATCACAACATCCAAAGGTAAATAAATTGATCAAATTCTAGTACTGTTTCACCATCAGATCTGCATAAACTTTCATGGGTAATCAGGTCAAAAACAGTTTTTGGTAAATTAAAGTCTGAAAGTACATGATTGTATAATACAACCCTCCAAGTTAAGACCATTTTAGTCGCCATGGCGACTAAAATTTTGGAGCTGGCGACTAAATTTGAACCAAGGTCGCCAGCCAGGCGACCAAAATTGAGAGGAATGATTGAAAGCATCAGCTTAATTTGGTGACTAAAATTTTTCACTGGCAAACAAAACTTGAGCAGTTGGTGGCCAAATGGCCACTAAGGAAAAAGGTAAACTTGGAGGGTTGTAATAACATGGACAATGTATGACTACCGTCAACGAACCTTCAAGAAAAATCCACTATGGTAAATCACATTTCCCAGACATGTTTAAGTTAACTATTTCCTGAGAGGTCTACTAACTTAAGTTGATTGCAAAAAATGCAACCATTGGTTGAGCAGAGTTCATGACTGCTATTGAAATGTAATTAGCGGTTCGATGGATGAGTTGCGTTTAATGTTAATTATTCCAAAATGAAGTAAGACTCAGTAAGGTAGCATGGAAAATACATCCTAACATGACTGAGGATCATTTATTGATTGTCTCTTGAATGTGGTACTCACAACCTGTTACAGCTTTGAAATCTCTTTATGATAATAGCACAGTGAAATATTTAAACTTTACCCCTCTGCCCTTGCTTTCCACTTGAGAAAGCAAATTTTTAATCAATTTTACATGGTTTCTTTGTCTCAGGGTCATTCCGTGCTGCGGTTCCATCAGGTGCATCAACTGGCATCTATGAAGCTCTAGAGCTTAGAGACAAGGATCCAAAACGATTTCTTGGAAAAGGTGAACATAAACAGTGTCATGAAAGTTAAACTAAGATGATTTTAAGAAATTTAAAATAATATTTTATAGTCAAAAAATCATTTTTTAACCCTGTGTTTGGAATGTAAAATTAAATTGCATGTAGTATATGTTTTTTTATTCATGAAAGCTTGATTTGCCGTAAATTTTTTCTTGATATGTGGTTTGTAATCATATTCTTTCTCTTGATTGTGATAGGAGTTCTAAAAGCTGTTGAGAATGTTAACAAAGTCATTGGACCAGCTCTCATTTCTAAGGTGAAAAATAGGGTTATAGCATTACTATGTTAGTGGACGACATCCCCAACAAACCATCACAATAGTGCATTCTGCATTAAAAATGGGGGTCATCTGACTCGCTTTTAAGTTATAGGTGCTAAAAAGGAAAATAATGGGTGTTTTACACAGGTTATACTGTTCCTTTGATGGCAAGTGGCGTCATGAAAAAACTTGAAAACACAAATTGTACAGTAATTGGACATTTGTTTGATATCAATATTGAAGCAGCAACTGGTTAACTTTTCGTAAGTGTAAGAGCTGCAAAGTGCTAGAAAATGTTGTGAGCCTCCTGTTAATATATTTCATTTGTTTTAGAATGTGGATGTGACCAAACAAGAAGATGTAGACAAAATTATGCTTGATCTTGATGGAACTGAGAACAAAAGTATGTTTTTTTGTGTTGTTACCCTTAGACTTAGGAAGGCGCGGTGGCCTAATGGTTAGTGCGCTTGACTCCGAGTTAAACGGCCCGGGTTCGAGGCCTGGCCGGGGCGCTGCGTTCTGTTCTTGGGCAAGACACTTTACTCTCACAGTGCCTCTCTCCACCCAGGTGTATAAATGGGTACCGGCGAATTTACTGCTGGGGTGTAACCCTGCGATGGACTAGCATCCCATCCAGGGGGGAGTAGCAATACTCCTAGTCGCTTAATGCTACTGAAACCGGGATAAGCTCCGGCTGTATGAGCCACTTGGCTCGGAGACAGACTTTACCTACCTACCCTTAGACTACCCTCACTTATTTTTCCTTGTTATGCAAATATTTCATTGGGCATATCAGGGATTCCTCTCACTGGAACTCAAAGGTTTTGATCAAACAGACAGGTGCCGTCCCAAGGGAGAGGGTGGGGGAACTTCTATATGAAAGGGACGAGGATGCTTGTCGTCTTGCTTAGGGGTGTAAATTTCGGATTTTTTGTCTCACTTAGGGTGTTCCGGGCAAACTGCCAAATGAATATTCTTAACTGTCAAGGTCTTGTTTAGGGTTGTAAATGAACAAGTACATTTTATTAATAGTAAGTCTTTTTTTTTTTTCGTGTTTTGGTATCTTTTACGGGTCAAAGAAAGCCTGAGCCATGCCCAGATTGGTCTCTTTTAGTTGGCTTTTAAAAATTTTCGGTGAGCATCCCCACTCCTTTTATATGAAAAAAGGCCCCCAACTGGGGGGGGGGGGGGATAGAGTTGGAAATCTGGCCAAAACTCTCAGCTGATCTGTAATCCACTGTATTTTTCAAATCTGTAAATGAGCTCGATTTATTGCAAAAGTCCACAATCTGTGCACTTGTAAAATCCTCCAATATACAAACTTTTAACGTCCTTCTTGGTCCATAAGAACTATTGGTCTGTATTCATATTTTTGTTTTACTTAATGTTTTTAGCTAAACTGGGTGCAAATGCAATTCTTGGAGTTTCACTGGCAGTTTGTAAAGCTGGAGCAGCTCACAAGGTAAGGAATATAGCTTTTGTAGAGCTGTTATCCCCTTTTTCGTAGAAAATTGTTGTAATCACAAGGTGCTTTAAATTAAGTTTTGTTAAAAGCTTCAGTGTTGGGAACAAAAGATCATTAACGCTTTCAATCCCAAGATGAAAATCTTAATCCTTCCTGAGTACCATACATATCTTCTTATGGTAGTGCTGAGAATTTAGTTTTATATCAAGACAAGATCTATTGTTACTTGTTGTAAAAAGAAAGTAAGTGTGGTTTTCCGCTGGCTGAGGAACGCAAGAAGCGGAAAACGTTTTTCTCCCACACGGCTGGGAGCCTGGGTTCGAGTGTATGGGGGGTTTCAGGTCACGTGAGACGTTCACGGTTCACTTTGCGTTTGCCATCCGCCATTGCCTGACACCCCCCACCCACCCACCCATGGAGTAATTCTAGGGGCAATTGAGTTGGTGTTTTCATTAAGGGACCATGTAGTTTCGTTCGCTTGATTCGTGTCTTCATATTGTTTTGTTTATTTTATTGGGAGTCTTTTTTGATTCAGTCATTTTTTCTTGATGTATTAGAGTTATTGTTTTAATAAAGGTCAGGCTGTGTGGTTCGGCTTGGCATGGCTCCCAGTTGTGTGTCAGAAACTGATTTAGATTGCTTGAAGTAAATGGAGATTACATCATTCAGTAGTTTTAAGTCATGGCTAAGTGAAGTCTGCACTCTGCCTCAGTGATCCAGACTGTCCTCGCTTATTCCGGTTTTGATAACATGAATTGAAGTCACTAGGAGTATTGCTACTCTGGATGGGACACTACTTTGTATTTTGTCAGCTTTTACCTGACAGTTTACTGCTGGGTAGAGAGTGGCACTGTGAGAGTATAGTGTCTTACCCTAGAACACAAAATATGCACTGGTAATCACCTTGGCCAGTGCTGAAACCTGAACTGCTAAATCCCAAGTCCACTGCACTAACCTATCATGTCCTGGGCCGGGTTGTTCGAAAGGCGATTAATGCTAACCCAGGATTAAAAGATGATCGAGGTTTTAATTTCTCTTCTTTTGAAGGCTTTTCCATAGCTAATGTTTTGTGAAATTTGAGATTGATCCACGTCAAAACTGGGGGACAAAGAATATAAAAAGAAAACCTCAACGAAATGTTTTAAAATTGAATTCAAAATTCACGCTAATCCTGGATTAGCTTAATCGTGCTTTGAACAACCGGGCCCTGGTTTTCTCTAATACATGGGTTAATTTACAATAAGCTTTTGTTGTTATTTTAGGGTGTACCTCTGTACAGGCATATTGCAGACCTGTCCGGCAACAAAGAAGTGATACTTCCTGTGCCAGCATTCAATGTCATCAATGGCGGCAGTCATGCCGGGAATAAACTTGCCATGCAGGAGTTTATGCTGTTACCAACAGGTAATTGAAATTGTGTTGTTCCAAAATATATCCATACCCCTCCCACAAATAACTCAATTACCCATTCCCCACCCCTCTGGAAAACCCAGTTAGGCTCCATACTTTCCATTAAAAATTTTTGCTTTCAAGGACCCCCCCCCCCACCCCCATTCCTCGGAATTTCCAATGACCTTTCACAGGGTGGGTATGGATATTTTATGGAACTGCACATTGTATAAAGCTACACAATGAATGTGAGAGTTCAGGGATAAGTGATATTTAGGCAGTGCAGTAAAATCGGAATTTCTTTAGCCTCCTCAGAAATACGGGAGTTGAGAAATCAGGGGTTAAATTCCAATGTTTGACTGAGGGAAGGGGAATGACATTTTGTTCCAGTTATTTAGAGGTTTGACAAACTGAGGGTTAAAGAAATCGGGATTCCAAGATGTAACTCTGCATATTAATAATATTTTCATTAACTTTTAAAAAAATGAACAAACATTATGCTTTTATTAGGCGCTAGCACTTTCAGCGAGGCAATGAGGATGGGTGCAGAAATCTATCAGCACCTGAAAAATGTTGTGAAGAAACAATATGGAATTGATGGTAAATTAAATGTATTTTAAATTGTGTGACATGCAGTGACTCCAGATTGGGTAGTCAGCCAGTTTGGGGTAATAACATTTTGTTCTTGAGCAAAACAATTTACCATGGGGTACTCTGATAATGCCTCTCTTCAATACTATCAGGTTTATAAATGGTTATCTGTGAAGTTAATACTGGGAGTAACCCTGCAATGGACTAGCATCAAATTAATTATGTAATGCTACTGAAACTGGGATAAGCTCTGGAGATATGTGTCATTTTGGTCTGATGTAGTTACTTTCTAAGGCTAAATATGTGGATACTTATGAAGAAGATTATTGTTTAACAATGACACAAGCATGGGACAAAGAAAAAATCTGAGTCCTCAATGGGAATCAAACCCATGGCCTCCCAGATTATTTAATGTGGAAACTGTTTCTTCCTTTAGCTGTCAATGTAGGTGATGAAGGAGGCTTTGCACCAAACATTCAGGACAACAGGGAAGGTGAGGTTTCATGGTTTGCTAATATATCCATCCAAATTCCATTGAACAATCTTCATTCAAATTGACTAAAAAGTTAAATCCTTTGGTGCTAAACTGATTCCTTCAAATTTATGTTTATAACTGTTTAAAACATGTACGCTTCTTTGATAATTTGCATACATTTTTACAGGTCTTGAGTTGTTGAAGAATGCTATTGAAAAAGCAGGCTACACTGGTAAAATACAAATCGGCATGGATGTTGCAGCTTCAGGTACAATTAATCATTATTTAAAATAATGTGTACTTAAAAAAACATTGATTGTTGTATTATTTATGGAGTTAGGGGGGTAAGGTAAGACATTTAACTCCCTAAAACAGGTGATTTTTATTTCTTACCTTGGATGTGAAAAAAATTCATCTCTTACTGGGGTTTACTTGTATTTCAGCTCTAACACAACTCACTAAGCTTATAATATTAAATTGGTTATTTTCCTCCTGTTTATAATAGAATTCCACAAGGATGGAAAGTATGATTTGGACTTCAAGAATCCAAACTCAGATCCATCAAAATGGGTAAGTACCCGAACACAGAGTAGTAGAAAAATCCCATACATGTGTAATGGTTGGTTGATTGGCATGATATTTGATTTATACATATAAATGTGCAAGAAAAATGCTATTTCTGTTGTGACAAGCATGGTATGAAATTTATTAAAAATTCCAAGTCTAACACTGGAATCAAACACATGACCTTCCACACACCAGTCTGATGCTCCAACCACTACAGTGGCAAGCATGGCCACTTTTATCAGGAACATATGTGACACGCATCCTCCATACTGCTAGCATCTGCAATGTCAAATGCGTCCTGCCTAAAATAGAGAAAGAAAGATGGTAATTTTAAGGTATTGTTTTTATGGAAGGTCTTTTTATAAGCCTTTGTTTACCTTACCCACAGATTACTGGTGACCAGTTGTCAGCAATGTATAAAGATTTCACAACTAACTATCCAGGTAAGCACTTACTTTTTACTTAAAAGTTAGAACCACCTAGTCCTCTCATGTGTATCACATGAAAGTACTGCTCAAAAGCTTTCATTTGAATGGTCACACACTGGGGTTTCCTCCACAGCCTTTAAAGGTAGAACCACCTTGTGCAGCTCAATAAACAGAACCTCGTGAAAGTACTGCTAAGCAGCTTTCATTTGAATGGTCACACACAAGGGTTTTATCTGGAGACGTAAAAGTTAAAAAACACTATAGAACCAGAGTTGCCTGTGCAGGTTCAACAATGAAATTTTCTTAGTTAGTACTGTAGGAAATCTAGGAGAATTTCTATGTTGATATCAAGGTTCAATATGGGCGTTTTGATTTATTTTTTAAGTGGTGTCCATTGAAGATGCATTTGACCAGGATCACTGGGACGCATGGACTCAGCTGACACAATCAATTGGTATCCAGATTGTTGGGTAAGGTTTTTAAAAAACTTAGCTTCAGTACATTTAGACAAAAAGTACAAAGTTCACATTGAAGTGACATCTTTTGTGCATCTAAGCTCCCCTCTCCCCTCCCCAGCTGCTCTCCAGCTAAGGATACTTGGGTAACCAGTTAAAGAAGGCAGCCATGTGTGAATCTTTTAGTTGTAACTTAAAATAAAGAGTTTTTTGTAATCATCAATTGGTATAAATGTTTTCACGATCTATGTTTCCACATTGGCAAGAGTAAACATTTCACTACTAAGTTATTTTGTTATTTTTTCTATCAGGGATGACTTGACTGTGACAAACCCAAAACTTTTGCTTTACAAAGTGTCAGTAAATTATGTTCTTGAGAGGTCATGATCCGAAAGCTGATGATCAGCAAAGAATGCAAGTTTGTGTAGGAACGTTTGCTGTTGATTCTGCAGTAGTTTGGGTCAGGCTGAAAAATTAAAGCTATCAAAGTACAGGTTTTCCATACAATATATCTAACATACCCAGTACATGTTATTAGGGATGGTCAGTCATCTTTTAAAAATGCATGTCTCACAGAATTTTCAGCCTTATGCCCACTGAAAATATCTACATCTTGCAAATAAAGTGCCACCAAAAAAAATTGTTACCAATTGCCACCTCAGATTCAGTTATTGGATATTCACTAATCTCCCCAGGGGCACGGGTTTCAGGATTTCAAGGTACAGGATGATTGAAGGAATTTTTTGGGTTAGAAATTTTTTCCGGGATTTTTTGGGGTAGGAAAATTTGCCTTTTTAGGGGTGGCTTGATTTAATTTTGGATTTTTTGGGGTGTTAAAGCAATCTTAAAGATTTGTGTAAAAGTTCTGCGAAACTATAAATTAAAACAAACTACAGTCGAAGCTCTCGTAAGCGGACACCCTCGGGACGCGAAAAAAGTGTCCGTAACTGGAGCTGGCCGCTTACGAGAATGGTTCTCGTAAGCGGCCACTAGAGGTGTAGGGGAAAGATGGCCGTTTACGGGAGCTTGCCCAGCTAACAATAACCGGACGAACATGGATGACGACAAAACAAGCACTAAAATGTGGTACTGTAATAACTGTGAAATCATTGTCACAAACGGTGACGTGAATTTGATTGATAATAACAGGATGCAGAGGTTGTAAGTAGGATTTTCTTTCGGGTGTTCGCTTACGGGAGCTTAAAAACAAAGAAAAAGTCTAAGTCGTAATCTCTGAAAGTGTCCGCGGCCGGTTACGGGAATGTCCGCCTACGAGAATGTAAAAATACAGAGTTTGTATGGGAGTTAAAACGGGGTTTCAAACAAGGTGGCCGTAAGTAGAGCTGTCCGCTTACGAGAGTGTCCGTTAAGAGAGCTTCGACTGTAGTTAAAGATGGTGTCGCTTCACATTTCATGTGGTATTAACTGGTCATACAGTAGTCTGCAAAGTGTCCCAGTGCGTATTTAACAAGTTTCAGGGATTTTTTTGGAAACTCTAGAGACTTTTTGGGTCGTGATTTTTGCTCCCATTCGATGATCCCTGTCACTTGAAATCCTGAGTACCCCCCCCCCCCCCCTGGGGTAATCTCTCTGGTACATTACAGCTAGAAGAAATAAGATAAAACGACTTTGGTGCTTGCAGGGGCTTTCAAGTTATAATCAATATGATAAGAAAACAATGAAATTTTTTAATAATAATTTTTTACAGTTAAGATGTCTGGTGTTAGCAAGATTTGTGCTCGTGAAATATTAGACAGCCGTGGAAACCCCACTGTCGAAGTTGATATCACAACATCCAAAGGTAAATAAATTGATCAAATTCTAGTTATGTGCTGTACTGTTTCACCATCAGATCTGCATAAACTTTCATGGGTGATCAGGTCAAAAACAGTTTTTGGTAAATTACAGTCTGAAAGTACATGATTGTATAATACAACCCTCCAAGACGAAGTTAAGACCATTTTAGTCGCCATGGCGACTAAAATTTTGGAGCTGGCGACTAAATTTGAACCAAGGTCGCCAGCCAGGCGACCAAAATTGAGAGGAATGATTGAAAGCATCAGCTTAATTTGGTGACTAAAATTTTTCACTGGCAAACAAAACTTGAGCAGTTGGTGGCCAAATGGCCACTAAGGAAAAAGGTAAACTTGGAGGGTTGTAATAACATGGACAATGTATGACTACTGCCAACGAACCTTCAAGAAAAATCCACTACGGTAAATCACATTTCCCAGACATGTTTAAGTTAACTATTTCCTGAGAGGTCTACTAACTTAAGTTGATTGAACTTAAGTTGATTGCAAAAAATGCAACCATTGGTTGAGCAGAGTTCATGACTGCTATTGAAATGTAATTAGCGGTTCGATGGATGAGTTGCGTTTAATGTAATTATTCCAAAATGTGATTAAGACTCAGTAAGGTAGCATGGAAAAAACATCCTGACATGGCTGAGGATCATTTATTGATTGTCCAGGGTGTCTCTTGAATGTGGTACTAACAACCTGTTACAGCTTTGAAACCTCTTTGTGATAATAGCACAGTGAAATATTTAAAGTTAACCCCTCTGCCCTTGCTTTCCACTTGAGAAAGCAAATTTTTTAATCAATTTAACATGGCTTCTTTGTCTCAGGGTCATTCCGTGCTGCGGTTCCATCAGGTGCATCAACTGGCATCTATGAAGCTCTTGAGCTTAGAGACAAGGATCCAAAACGATTTCTTGGAAAAGGTAAATATTTTGTATTTAAGTCGAATGCTTAAGCTGTTTGCAGGGCTCAAAATAACGGCTGGTCAACGGACAATGTCCGGCCAAAATGACGATTTGTCCGGACAAAATTTTGGTTCGGCGGTCATTTTGACCGGTCACGTACACAGCTTTCAAATAAATAACACACAAAAAAAATTATTCGCAGTATTTCTTGAAATTTTACAGTAAAATCATAAAATATCATAGCAGCTTACAGTCACAAAAATGTAGAATACAGATGAGACGGTCACACTCTGCGGATTTGTTAGCCGTTTGCTTAAATAAAACAGGAAACATCCACGTCTGTAAATACGCTAAACAGACAACGATGAACATCGCATCAATCAACGTCTGCTATTAACACGCATACGCAATTGGATGTAAAATTAATTTGCATCATGTTTTTTTTTTTTTCACGAGAGCTTGATAAGCAATAGTTTTTTTCTTGATATGTTGTAAATAATAATATTCTTTCTCTTGATTGTGATAGGAGTTCTTAAAGCTGTTGAGAATGTCAACAAAGTCATTGGACCAGCTCTCATTTCTAAGGTGAAAAAATTATACCTATAATAGCCACCATGACTATCCTTTATGATATGATTTATTTGATGAAATGCTGCATATTGTAAAATGGTAATAATAAATAATAATAAATAATTTACTTATATTGCGCAATTATCAATTTAAAAATTTTCAGTTGCGCATTACAATATAGTTAAAAAAAAACTAAAAATTTAAAATTTAAATTCACAAGCTAAAAAAGATTAAAATGTATATGACTATAAAAAGAAATGTACAATTAAAAAGCTTTTAAAAATAAAAAGGTCTTGATGGCTTTCTTAAAACTTTGCAGAGATGGCATGTTTCTTATTTCACTTGGAAGATCGTTCCATAATTTAGGGGCGGCCACATGAAAAGAGCGATACCCAAGCGTTGCGAGTGATTTACTTTGGCTATAATTAAGGCGTAAACCATTGTTGGAACGCAGGTAGTGTCTTCCAGCAGTTTCTCTAACGGAAATAAGTTCACTTATGTAGGCTGGAGCAAGACCATGTACGGCTTTAAAAGTAATCAACAAAATTTTAAAAACTATACGATATGTAACAAGCAACCAGTGCAATGACTTGAGCAGAGGTGTGATGTGGCAATATCTGCTCTCCTGGAAAATCAATCGCGCAGCTGCATTCTGAACCCTTTGTAATTTTTGAAGATGGCGTTCAGGCACTCCAAATAGGAGACTGTTACAATAGTCAAGCCGGCTTGATATAAAAGCATGAATCAGTGTTTCTGTGCATTCTTTGGTTAAGAACCTTCCAATTCTTCTAATGTTGTAGAGATGATAGAACGTTGCGGAACTGGTCTTAGTGATATGATCCACCATAGATAAGTTTGAGTCAAGCCAGACTCCAAGATTCTTAACAGGAGATTGCGGAACTATGTTTGCATTACCGACTGTAATGTGCGAGGTGTTTACTTTGGCAAGCTGCTGTTTTGTGCCAATCAGAAGAAACTCAGTCTTATCCTCATTCAGTAGTAGTTTATTATCATGCATCCAACTCCTGATGACCTGAATACAACGCTCGATGGCAGCAATAGCATCTGAGTGACCCATTTCATCTGCAGGGCTAAAGGAGATGTAAAGTTGGGTGTCATCTGCGTAGCAATGGACAGATGGAAGAAAATCTTGAATGACATCTAGTAGCGAGCTCGTATAGATCGTAAACAAGAGCGGCCCAAGACAGGAGCCTTGAGGAACCCCGCAGTTCAAATAGAAAGTCTTAGACTGACACCCACGAACCAATATCCGCTGACAGCGTCCTGATAGATACGATCGGAACCACTCAAATGCCCTGCCTCCAAGTCTCCGCTTTTTGAGTGCCTTCAGCAAGATATCGTGGTCAACTGTGTCAAAAGCAGCGCTAAGATCTAACAGCACGAGTAGAGTTACATGCTGCTTATTCATGTTTAGGAGGATGTCGTTTTTGACTTTCAGGAGTGCAGTTTCAGTGCTGTGGTTCTCTCTGTAAGCCGATTGCGCGATCGGGTATAAGCCCACATCAACCATATGATCATGTATCTGATGAAAGACTGCCTTCTCCGTAAGCTTCGATAGGAAAGCCAAATTGCTAACTGGTCTGAAGTTCTTAAATGTAATATCGAGACCAGGCTTCTTGAGTAATGGGCAAACTAGCGCTTCCTTCCAACTCTCAGGAAAGTGACCAGCTTTTAATGATTTATTTACGATTGAAGTGATGACCGGAAGTAGAGCGTCACATTTGCTGACCAAGCGGGAGGGCATGGGATCAAGTGGACAGGTCTTCAACGCCGAGTTCTGGATTAGTGATTTAACATCTTTTCTTTCCAACACGGTTTCATTGTTTTTGTTTTTTTCTAAAATTCCTCACTAAAGAAATTTTATTTTATTTTTCTTTTAATTCAAATATATCATTTATCTACCTTTAATCTATTTTATTAAGATTTGCCGAATACTCCCTATGAAACTTAATCTTTAGGAAGAAATTACTTCAGTCTACTCTATGGATCTAAATGACAAACCCATAGCTTCATTTCAAACAAATATGTCTCCCAAGCATTATAACTTAAAGTTACAAACAAAAGAGATCAACTTTGAAAAAACATGTCGCAATCTGTTTTAATCTTTTTGAATTTTTGTCCATGTGTACCAGCTTTCTTTTGTATTTGTTGTGTTATTGAAATGTTTAGACCTTCACTGTTTTAAGTCGTGGTTATTTTTATATTTCACTCAAACTGATGGCTATTTTTCTGACGTCTTATTAATTTGGCTTAAATCTGTGACACAGTTCCTTTGAGTTAAATTTGATTTATTTCAGAATGTGGATGTGACAAAACAAGAAGATGTAGACAAAATTATGCTTGATCTTGATGGAACTGAGAACAAAAGTATGTTTTCTGTGTTGTTACTGTAGGAGTACCCTTGCGTATTTTCCCTTGTTATGCAGATATTTCTTTGGGCATATCAGGGACTCCTTTCACTAAAAGGTTTTGATCAAACAGACTGGTGGAGTCCCAAGGGAGGGGAAACTCCCATATGAAAGGAGCGAGGCTGCTCGTCATCTCTTTAAGGGCGTAAATTTCAGATTTTTGATCTCACTTAGGGTGTTCCGGACACAACGCCAATATTTTTAACCATCAAGGTCTTGTTTAGGGTTGCACACAAACAAATATATTATCAATATTAAGTCTATTTTTAGTGTTTTGGTATCTTTAATGGGTCAAAGAAAGCTTGAGCCACACCCAGATTGGTCTCTTTTAGTGATCTTTTAGAAATTTTCGATGAGCATCCCCACCCCTTTTATTTGAAAGAAGGCCCCCAACTGGCAGGGGGGGGGGGGAAGTAGAGTTGGAAATCTGGTCAAAACTCTCAGCTGATTGGTAATCCACTGTATTTTTCAAATCTGTAAATGAACTCAATTTATTGCAAAAATCCACAATCTATGCACTGGCCAAATCCACTGTTCTACAATTTTTTCCCATGCCCTTCTTGGTCCATAAGATTTATTGGACATGTATGTATTAATATTTTTTTTACTAAATTAATGTTTCCAGCTAAACTGGGCGCAAATGCAATTCTTGGAGTTTCACTGGCAGTTTGTAAAGCTGGAGCAGCTCACAAGGTAAGGAATATAGCTTCTTACTGTTTATCCCTGCATTTTGTAAACTTTTCAGTTGAAATTGGTTCTAAACACAAGGTGCTTTAAATTAAGTTTTGTTAAAAGCTTATTAGAAGTCAGTTATTGATTAGTCAATGTTGTGAACAAAAGATCATTAGCGACCTTTAGAGTTGTTTATGAGTATGAGATCGAGTATGAGTACGACTTTGTAATTACAATCTTGACAATTGTATCCCCTGAACTATAACTCTTTACTGTTGCTGACTAATACTTAAATAAACGTTAGGGATAAGATTGGCGTGATAAGTGATTCTAGGAGGCACACAAATTTGGTTTAAAAACTCGCACTACCTGGTAGTACTCAATCTTGTACTTGTAGTCCAATCTAAAGGTTCCTATTAACTCTTTCAATCCCAAGTTGAAAATCTTATTTCTCCTTCCTGAGTGCCATACATTTCTTTTTATGGAATTACTGAGAATTTAGTTTTAAATCAAGACAATAATACAGCCAGAGGTAAATATTTATTCTTTTCAAAGAAGTCCTTCTTATTTATTTTTCTGTTAGTTCATAGTTTGTTGTGATAACCTTGTTTTATTCAATAAAATTATGTAGGTTGTATAGTGCGATCGCCGGGTGATAGTAGTTCTGTGAAGAACTGTTGTTGGTGACTGAGGTTTTGACAACCTGAGCAGAAGTCATCTTTAGAGTCAAGTGAAAAGTTCATCGACTGACAGCAACTTTTCACTTGACTCTAAAGATGACTTCCGCTCAGGTTGTCAAAACCTCAGTCACCAACAACAGTTCTTCTCAGAACTACTATCACTCGGACAATTACACTATATGATTGACCTACTGATACTCCTGCCTGGGTTCAAACCATTTTCTATAAAATTATGTAGGTTAACCAGCTGTTGTTGTTATTTTAGGGAGTACCTCTGTACCGGCATATTGCAGACCTGGCTGGCAACAAAGAAGTGATTCTTCCTGTGCCAGCTTTCAATGTCATCAATGGCGGCAGTCATGCTGGGAATAAACTTGCCATGCAGGAGTTTATGCTGTTACCGACTGGTATTAATATGAGCCAATTCAGATATATTAATATTCTAACTTGGCTCTGAGGCTTGCGGGAAAAAACAAAAGAAATGATTTATTCTTCCCTAAACCTCAAAGTGGTATCCTTTGTTTTATTCCCCCAAGCCTCGGAGCCAAGTTAGAATTTTAATATATCGGAAATGGCTTGTTGTGTTGTTCCGGAAGACCCAGTTAGGCTCCGTACTTTCCTTTACAAATTTAATTGGCTTTTTAGACCCCACCCCCTCGGAATTTCCAATGACCTTTCATGGGGTTGGTATGGATAATTTTATGCAAGTTGTATAAAACTACAAAGTAAATGGGAGAGTTCAGGGAGAAGTGATAAAGGCAGTGCAGTATAATCTGATATCTTTAACCTCTTCAGAAATCCGGGAGTTGAGAATTCAGGGGTGAAATTTTAGTGTTTGACTGAGGGAAGGGGAATGACATTTTGTTCCAGTTATTTGGAGGTTTGACAAACTGGTGGGTGGGGACAGGGGGGTCTGAACCTCCCGCCTCCCGTACCTTTTTCGCCCGCTTCCTGCCCCTTTCCATAGTGGTGCCCTCCTCTTTGTCCCATATCTATTGTGAAATATAATGAAACATTGCGAAATTTTTCTCGTATTCTCCCGGTTCCTGTCACCTCTTAGGAATCCCGCGTAGAAATCAGGATTCTAAGTTGTAATTCTGCATTAACTTTTTGATACATTTTCTTGCCTTAACAAGATGAAAAAAAAAATTAAAAAACATAATGCTTTTCTTAGGTGCTAGCACTTTCTCTGAGGCAATGAGGATGGGTGCTGAAGTCTATCAGCACCTCAAAAATGTCGTGAAGAAACAATACGGAATTGATGGTAAGTTAAATATATTTAAAATTGTGTGACATGAAGTGACTCTAGACTGAGCAATCACCGTGGCTGGGAAAATTGTGTCTTGTTTTTGAGCAAGACAGTTTACTCTGATAATACCTCTCTTTAATACACTCAGGTTGATAAATGGGTGCCTGTGAATTAAATGCTAGGAGAAACCTTGCAATGGACTAGAATCACACACAGGGAGAAGAAGAAATACTCGTGCAATGCTACTGAAACTGGAATCAGCTCTGGTCATATGTGACATTTTAGCCTGATGCAGACTTTACCTTTTTAAACATTCAAATGATGAGTTGCAGGAGCTAGGAACACAGTTACTTTCTTATTCTTGTCTGTTTCTTCCTTTAGCTGTCAATGTGGGTGATGAAGGCGGCTTTGCTCCAAACATTCAGGACAACAGGGAAGGTGAGGTTTCATGGTTTGTTAATCAGGGTTCGCACAGTCTTGAAAAGTCCTTGAATTTTAGGGGGAGTCCTTAAAAAGTCCTTGAATTCCATTTTTCCTTGAAAAGTCTTTGAATTTGTGTGTAAGTCCTTGAAAAGTCCTTGAATTTTCTTCAACTTTGAATGTAGTGGGGTCGAAAGAGAATTGCTTTACATAGACTTTGGTCTTTGCCTGTGTAAAGCAGCTTCAAACACTGAAAAAGCCGGGTGTAAAAGCAGCTGATATAGGGAAATTGAAAAGCAAAGTAATCCAACTGCACACATGAGTTCAAATGTCAGTGAAACAAATTCACCAGCGGTTTTGTATAGAACTCATAATTGTCCTGCACATGCCACATGTACTTTAGGCATTTAAAAACCTTTAAAACCTGTTAGCTTAGACTGGGAATGTGCATTAATAATAATAAATAATAATGATAATAATAATAATGTTTTTTGGCGCATCTAAAAACTCAATGCGCTTACATTTCTATATTAAAAAATAAGAGGTTAGTTAAAACTAATATAATGTAATAATTCCCTAAGGCACTAATAAACAAAATAAGTGAAACAACTAATCATAACATTCCTGGTAGGTGGTCTTTGAAAATTCAGTTTGGTCCTTGAAAAGTCCTTGAAAAATGGTTGCAATTTTTTGTATGAACCCTGTTTTTTATTGTTTAAAATGCATATGCTCCTTTGATTGCATACCTTTTTACAGGTCTTGAGTTGTTGAAGAATGCCATTGAAAAAGCAGGCTACACTGGTAAAATCCAAATAGGCATGGATGTTGCAGCTTCAGGTATGATCAATTATCATTTTAATGTGTACTTTAAAGACCATTGATTTTTGTATCTTTTTATGGAGTGAGGGAGGTAAGGTACGCCATTTAACTCCCTAAGCATCTTACATGTATTCCTTCCAGCAATGTTAAATGTGACAATAGTCTAACATACAGGTGTGGAAGATGCAGTAGACTAACAGTTGGTGCATTGAGCTCTCAGCCAAAAGGTGTAGGTTCAAGCCCTTGCAGCTTCTTTGTGTTGTGTCTTTGGGCAAGACATTTTACTCTTAAACAAGAAGCTTGAGAAGCTTGAGAAGCTTAAAATCGGGCGCTTAATAATTAGCTCTCTGTTTTGACTTGAAAGGCAGGGCACAGTAAAGTAAAAATCACTGGAAAAACAGTCACTAAAACCTATTCAGGCCGGGGGGGCTTTTGAGGCCCGCGCTCACTTTGGACGCTTATAACTTTTTCAAGATTCAACCAAACGCTGCCAAACTTTGCTCGTTTATCTAAAATTTATCTCGGAATAATTTGGTAGGATTAGTTATTGTGCCAGTAACTTGAAATCACCATGGCAATGTCATTTTGACAGGCTTGTTTTCCCAAATTTGAATTTTTCGTGTTTCTATTTAATAATGAAAATCTGGAATGTTTTCAAGATTGCATTGTTACTTAATGACATAATGGTCTCAATTTATAAAAATATATTTCGCACAATACAAATAAACGATTGAACTAGACGTCTAGAAAATATAAATTTGCAACACTTAGCAAAGTGCAGCCTTTTCGCAATACTTAATAAAGGCGGGGTTTTTAACCTGAAGACCAATTTTTCCAACGCTTTAGGTGGCTGACGCATTTCAGTATTTTCCAGCCCTTACACTTTAATGGAACAGTACTAGTATATAACTCCTAATCAGGTAACTACTATTGTCAAGAAAATGATCACAACTTATTGACCAATGATTAGGTATTTGTTTCATACCATTACTGTAATAGCAACTGGTGAAGAATAGTAGTACTGACCCAAAGTATAAGGGCTGGAAAACACTGAAAACCATTTCAGCCGCGTTTCAAGGAATCCAAAAAAGCTTTACTTATCCCATATATATTTGTTTTGCAGTATTTTGTTAATTTTGGACGATTTTGGGGGATGTCTGGAAGGCGATAGTTTTTCTCAAAGGATTAGTAAAATTTAGACAAATAAGAAATATTGGAGATTTAATGTGATTTTAAAATTTGAATTTGAAGTTAAAAATTGGTGGACGGACACCAAACAGTCTCCTGACAACCCGGAGTGCTCTTGCGAGGGGGTCAACTGTTTGGAGGTGTTTCCATTCTTTTCTTCAATCCCTTCATTAAATCTCTTAAAGTTCCATTCAAATTCAGGTAGAACGCCACCTTAAGTTTTGTTCTTGTGAGAAAACAACAGAAGTCAAAGGTTGTGTGATATAACCAAGCATAGATTTTAATTCTCCCTCCCTTTCCATCCCCTTAGCCTTTCACCCCCACCTG
The DNA here is from genome assembly GCF_052425735.1 of Oculina patagonica. Lineage (NCBI taxonomy): Eukaryota > Metazoa > Cnidaria > Anthozoa > Scleractinia > Oculinidae > Oculina > Oculina patagonica. Next base: position 33,900,989 of record NC_135763.1, read on the forward strand.
TCCCTCCCTTTCTACTCTCATTCAATTTAATGTTTGTTTACATTTCCTAACCAATTCAGTATCGTACTAATCTGTGCCAAGCGATCAGATAATAACAGAAATGTGCCTTAATTTTGATCTCCCATACCAAGACCTAAGAGTATAAACCGCTAATAAAACAAAACACACTTGATAATAATTCTCTGAGGTTATACACCTTGCAGTATTAACGTACCAATGAACTTGATAACAAACCCCATGTCGTACTAAGGATTTTTACTGATCAACATAGGAAATAAGTTCACAATGGTTTGTTCCCAAAACGTTTTTTACTGTACAGAGGGTCTGTATATATTGACCTGTAACTTGTATACCGTATTGAAAAATTCAGAACGAACCGACTTCTGCCCGCTACCATGATATCATGTTGAAAAATTAGCTCGTTCGAAACCGTAGCAAAATCGTTAGAGACAGACAAGATACAGCCGTTTACTGGCAGTCTTTGAAAATCCTGAGTTTCGTCAAAATGAGCCAAAATAAAGTTTTAAAATTTCCTTTATCAATATGGTTCTTATCTTTTTATTCAATTCTATGAACTGCTTTTATGCAGTACTGTCCACAAAGATTTCAATTTCCTCAAAGTTTCGGGACAAATGGATACAAAATATTTCGTGCAGAATGTAATTTGGTTAAGCGAATGTTTTCACATCTATAAATACTGCAAGCAGTGAATGAAAAACCGTTTTGTTTTCATCGATGAGAACCACTTTCAAATAGTTAATGCATAAAAAATAACAATCAGATCAGAATACAATAATTATTAATGTAAGGTCTCGCTATTATGTTTCGGCAGAGATACTTCTTTTTTGCAAGTTCAAATGTATGCAAATTTCGTGTGAAATGTAATTCGATTCCATTGTCTTGTTTACAAACTCTTTCTTAAGAAAGTTGTATTTTCGTGAATAAAACCCATTGGCCTGTTTTGTTTTCCTAATCATGTTTGTCTGTGATTTTTACAAAACATGTGGTCTTTTTTCGGAACTTTAAGTTTTACAAAAATTCCTATTTTGAACACAGATGTCACTTCCGGAATTTCTCATCTAAAATTCAATTGGTATTTAATTATACTTATTCGAAGTTTTCATTTTCAAGTCATCTTTTCATTCGATAGCTTTACTGATCTCGTAAAAAATTCCATTCAAGTTCACATCAATACTGTACATTGCCAATGTTTTGTTTGTTTCTTTGTGACAGGCGACTTTGACGCCCAACTTTGCGGAAATGAAAATCGACATACTTCTTGCTAAATATAATTATAAAAAATAGTTTTAAAGTGGAGTCCGCCTCAAAGAAATGTACCGCCAGATCACACTGCTATTTGTAGAAACCAGCAAAGCGTCTAGTTTCAAAGTTTCCCACAAAAACATTGCGTGACATGAATGACGTTACCCCTTTTATTTACAAAAATAGCTTTAACTTGTCAAAGCAACTACAGTTTCACAATGGTGATTATTAGTACTTTACCCCTTAAGCTTTTTCTCTGTCCTCCCGCCGAAGCAAAGAAGAGAACCAGATTGCAGATTAGCCCAAAAGTCGACCCAGTGTTCCTACAACGATTTACTGTCAAAACTGAAATGAAACCGATTGGCCCAGGCTATCCCCGTCATTTTTAGCCGACAGGAGACTATCGTCTAGGACGACCAAAGGGTAAACTATAAATCGGCCACGCCCAATTAATTACCCCTCTCTGTATTAACCCAGGTGTATCAAATATGGCATGTACTGGCAAACTGTGATGGCAACCTGCCAAAAAATATAATGGGGGAGGGAGAAACATCACTGACTAGTATCTCTTTCAGAGGGAGTAGCAATGTTTTTCAAGGACCCCCAAGGTGTAGTTAGTCACTCAGGCTTGAAGACAGTCTCTACCTTTTTTTTTCTTTTAAGTGCAAAAGAAGGTGAAATAAAACGCGAGTGTGTACCTAGATGATTTTTTTTTACTGTGGGTCTAAAATTTTTCATCTCTAACTTGGGTTTACTTGTACAGTACTTCAGTTCTAACACAACTCACTTAACTTATACCTGGTAATTATATTAAATTGGTTATTATAATATTTATAATTTTTCTCCTGTTTATAACCGCCGACCGGTTAGCTCAGTTGGTAGAGCGCCAGACTGCCGTGCGGGAGGTCTCGGGTTCGACTCCCAGACCGGACCAACACTCAGGGTCTTAAAATAATTGAGGAGAATGTGCTGCCTTTGTAATTACATCTGCAAATGGTTAGGCGTTCTAGTCTTCTCGGATAAGGACGATAAACCGTAGGCCCCGTCTCCTACATCTTCAGTGTTACAATCAGCAGGGGACGTTAAAGAACCCACACACTCATCGTAAAGAGCAGGGCATAAAGTTCCCGGTGTTGTGGTCAGTTTCTATTCTATGGGTTGGGTGGTGGGGTGAGATCATAAACATGGACGGATAGCGGCTGCCACAGGCGCCTGATATGTTGATGTCCGGTCTCATCCCATAATTCTAACTGTGAAGCGCATTGAGCTTTGTAAATGCGCTATATAAGCACTTATATCATTCATTCATTCATTCATAACAGAATTCCACAAGGATGGAAAATATGATTTGGACTTCAAGAATCCAAACTCAGATCCCTCAAAATGGGTAAGTACCCGACCACAGAGTAGAAGAAAAATCTCATAATGTATTGTAACTGTAAGGCAATGCGAATGTAGCTTAACTCTCTCAAAATTTCAGTTGTTGGATGACTTGATGCAAATCAATGCATATGTTGCAGTTAATTTTTGATCTCAGTTAAAATTTTATCTTAACTAGTTAGTTTTTTTCTAACTTGTTGATTCTTTTATACTAGGTAAGTAATAGGGTTAGGGTATGGGTTGGAGTCATATTTTTTTAAAAAATAGTGGTTCAGCCATGGAGAAGTGGATAAGGGGTTGGACAGCAAATCTAGAGGTTTAGAGTTAAAACTGAATTACAGGGAGACTCATTTGTTCTTGGTTCAAATGTCACATGCGTCCTCCACACTGCTAGGATCAGCAATGTCGAAAGCATCCTGCCTGGAGATAGAGAAAGAAAGATGGTAAGTTTAAGCTTTTGTTTTTATGGAAGGTCTTTTTATAAGCCTTGGTTTTCCTTTGTTTTCATTACCCACAGATTACTGGTGACGAGTTGTCAGCAATGTATAAAGATTTCACTACTAACTATCCAGGTAAACACTTATTCTTTAACTCTTAAATCATTACTTCCAGGAGTGCCTGAGCTCAAAGTTGATGAAAGTAAATCAAAAAGATTTGAATACCAGAAAAAGCAACTGCACCACATACAAGAGGGGCGTAAGAGTTTGCGGTGATGCGGTTTTGCGGTAATTTTTATTTTAACCTGCAGTATTGCGGTTTTACAAGACTACGCGGTGTGCGGTTATTACAAATTTTAGGTCGCGGTAGTCGGTGAGAAAATTGTCTGCAGTAATATGATTCTCTTACGTTTCCACTGGATCCATTCACATTCGGTTGTTTTGCTTCAGTTAAACAAGCTTGAGCCAAGTGTTTTGTTTTACAGCGTATCAGCTTACACAATCAGGGTTCGTTATTAAGCAAAGTTGCCCTGTGGCTTGTAATTGCAGCCTCTTCCAGTTAATACTTGATGTGTTTAACTGTTTTATCCAATGATACATTGACTTGATGACATTCCATGCCAGATCTTCGGCTCAGATCCAGTCTTATCTACCGTTGTTGGTCATTTGAAACTGCGGTTTCGGTGTTTTGGTAAAATTTGATGCGGTTTGCGGTTTTGTAGCGTATTTCTGTGCGCCGGGTTTTGCGGTTTTCGGACCCCCCTTACGCCCCCCTCCTTTCATTTGAATGGTCACACACTAGGGTTTCATCCACAACACTTAAAAGTTAGAACCATATTGTAAAGCATAATAAACAGTACCACATGAAAGTACCGCTCAATAGTTTTTATTTGAATGGTAACACACACACATAGGTTTTGCCAAGAGACATAAAAGTAAGAACCACCTTGTACAGCTTAATAAACAGTGCCACATGAAAAATTATACTGATTAATAGCTTTCAATTGAATGGTCACACACTTTGGTTTCATCCACAACACTTAAAAGTTAGAACCACATTTCAAACAGAACCATATTAACAAACAGAACCACATGAAAGTGCTGCTAAATAGCTTTCATTTGATTGGTTACACACTAGGGTGTATCCACAGACTTTAAAGTTAGAACCACCAGCATAACAAACAGTACCACATGAGAGTACTGCTCAATAGCTTTCATATGAATGGTCCCACACAAGGGTTTTGTCTGCAAACGTAAAAGTTAAAAAACACTATAGAACCAGGGCTGCCTGTGGAAGTTCAACAATGAAGTTTCCTAGTTACTACTGTATGGAGAATTTGTATGTTTATCAAGGTTTAATGGGGTGTTTTGATTTATTTTAAGTGGTGTCCATTGAAGATGCATTTGACCAGGATCACTGGGACGCATGGACTCAGCTGACACAATCAATCGGTATCCAGATTGTTGGGTGAGGCTTTTAAAAAGCTTAGCTTCAGTACATTTAGACAAACACCATCAAAACTGACATCTCTTGTGCTATCTAAGCTCCCCCCTCCTCCCAGCTGCCCCCAGCTAAGGGTACTTGGGTAACCAGTTGTTAAAACAGCAGCGAGGTATGAGCACAATTTCATTTTAATTCTTTGTTGGTTTTGAAATGCACCAAAAGCAGCGAGCCAACATGCCATAAACACAAAAACATTTGACCTCGTCGCCTAATGAAGACTAGCAGTATTGCAGTCAAAACGTCGCGATCAACACCTCAAAGCGATCCTATCCTGAGACAAATGAATAAACATTCATTCCTAATTAAAAGAAAATTTGTTTTATAGTCGTCAATGAATTAATAATTGTAAGTAATTTTTGTAATCAAGGTCTCTTTGTGTCCACATTTGCAAGAGTAAACATTTCATTGCTAAGTTGTTTTGTTAATTTTTTTTCAACAGGGATGACTTGACTGTGACAAACCCAAAGCGGTAAGTGCTGAGTGTTATATGATGGAATGAAAAACAGAATATAGTGCTTTGGTTTTGCTTTGCTACACACTGAATCATTAAAAAACACACAACCTACTCAAACAATCAGAAGCGAACTTAGACGGTAAAACGAACCATCACAATTCGAGTGTTGAGAGTAATCCTGAATTGCATTGCTTTTGCTTTACTTTGTCCTGTGATTGGTTTAAAAAACTGGCGCCACTTTCTCGACCAATCAGAAACCCTAAACCAGTCTCGACTCCACAAGCACGTTTTTCCCGCCATTTGCATCGCTTTAATGTATTTGCTTCAAGTTTTGATTGGTTTATTTCTGTGTCCTTTGTTCCATATCCTTACTTACACACATTTTGTTTTATATAACTCAAGCATCAAGATGGCTGTTGAGAAAAAAGCCTGCAACTGTCTCTTGTTGAAAGTGAATCAGATTGGCTCAGTCACTGAGTCTATCCAGGCGTAAGTAGCTACAAATATATATCTCCCTTGCTGCCATTGCCAGTGTGAGGCACAACAACATCCTCTTTATTTCCTTATCAATAAATTAAATTACAAAATTGTTATAAAAAATAAATTACTAAAGATAAGGAATTCTGGCAACCCGAAATAACCACTAGGTTAAAAATGCCGGGTTGCCAGTTTACAAATTGAGTTGTCAAATTTTGGCCGGACACACACATGCACACACGGACACACATACAAAATATAATATAGAATATAATATATACCAGAAAGTAAAGAAGAAAAGAAGCTGAAATTACACGCGTAATCTATTACCTTAAATAAAAAATATAAATGAACTGAACAATGAAGAATATATCAGAAACATAATGGTAAGGCGTTGCAACAACAGTGATATTATCTTAATGTGAAGGCAAAGGAAAAGTGAATTGACTAGTAGCCTTGGAGAAAGCTCTGTTTCAGTTTAATTTTGAATGATGAAATTGGCAAGTGCTTTATATCATAATCAATAGCATTCCATATCTTAGGGCCTTGAAATCGAATATTAAATTTTCCATGATTTGTTCTTGCTTTGGGGAGATAGTAAGACTGTTTTGCAGAATGCCTAGTATAGTAACTGTACAGTATCTAACTTGGTGAAGAAGGACTGGAATACAGAGGGTAACAACTGATTATAAAATTTATACATGAAAGTGGCAATAACGAAGGTAACAAGATCAGAAAATTTAATAATCTCCAGAGACTTGAATAGTTGACTGGAGTGATGATCAAAGCTAGAGAATGTCATCACCCGTACTGCTTTTTTTTGTAAGATAAAAATTGGGCGCGATGACCAAGTGATTAAAATGTTAGACTCCAGTTCAAGCGATCAGGGTTTGAAGGCCAGCCAGAGTCGGTGCATTGTTCTTGAACAATACACTTAACTCTCGCAGTGCCTATCTACCTCAGAAGTATAAATGGGTGCCTGCAAATTGTTAGCAGGGTAATCTGATAAAATGTTGGGGATGGTAGGAGGGGGTAATATAACGAGGAGTTTACGGAAATTGATTTCAGGCATATTTTTGTGGGCTTATTTCATGGCTTTGCCAATCAAAACCTGATGAGTCGGGGTGGGAAGTCAACATGTGCAAGTGTTGCTTGTGCGTTATTTCTGATTCGTTTGTCTTCTCATTAGGTGTAAGTTGGCCCAGAGCAATGGCTGGGGTGTGATGGTCAGTCACCGCAGTGGAGAAACAGAAGATACATTCATTGCTGATTTGGTTGTGGGATTGTGTGCAGGACAGGTAAGACACACACCCGTATGCAAGCCGTGCATACGTGACACGCACACTTACGCGCTCGCACACAAACAATGTCATGATCAAAACTCATGTACTAAACGTACGCAACTAAAGTTGGCGCAAATTTATGCCTAACTCGAGCAGTCAGTCAGACAGACAGACAGACAGACAGACAGACAGACAGACAGACAGACAGACAGACAGACAGACAGACAGACAGACAGACGGACGGACAGAAAAGTCAGGCAGGCAATAATATACAATACAATACAATTTTATTGTCCATACGTGGGACGAGGTGGCCCTCAATGTCCGAGCCAGAGGCTCATGTATAAAACGTAAGACTAAAATTAAAGTAGACTTAATTATATGCTATTAAAAATATAAAAAATTAATCCCACCCATTAAAAAAAAGAATGAAGAACAAGAACAATACTAATACCACCCCCCTCCCCTTACCCCATACTGTATAATTAGTTTGAATCAATAGATCAAGGCAGGCAGGCAGGCAGACAGACAACTCAGACATTGACATACGTTACTAAACTTCACGCTTTGACCACCAATTGCAAAGTAACCTATCCATGTCAATATACCTACTGTCCTTTTGTTTTATTTTTTCTTTTCTTTTAGATCAAGACAGGAGCTCCTTGCAGGTCAGAACGTCTGGCTAAATACAACCAGCTTCTCAGGTAACATATTTTGAATGAAGGTTTGCTGTTTGTTAGGCACAGTGGCCAAAATGAAATATATTCGTTTGATTGTTATTTTGTTTTACAAACGCATCTAGACCGTCCAAAATTTTACGTTTACCATATAAACAGTACAAATAACAGCAAAAAGTACTGTTGAACTAGTTTCAAAAGCCTATGCCGAAAATCACGTAAAGACAACGTGAACAAGTGCTCCTTTGAAAAATTTTCGTAGCATCCGAAGACTTTCCGATTATTATCGAATATTATCTGATTATAATCGGATTATTTTCGATTATTATAGCACAAGGACATGTAAGCTTGCCGCAAGCTGCTACACCAGCTACCCCTTTTAGAAAACCGCGGGCTGTGTCAATTGTTTGAGACCGAAAGTAATAGTTTTTGCTCTTTTTGACAGAATCGAGGAGGAACTGGGAGCTAGTGCCAAGTATGCTGGAGGATCTCTCTTGGCTGGAAAGAAGTAAACCAATCCGGTTACTAAGCGTGTCAGACAGGCTAAGCTGGAATGGCTCGCCTCATGGACGGGACCTACCGGTCCTTGCACCACATCTAGAATAAATAGTGTTTTAAAAGATCTTAAAAGATAATAAATGATTTGTCTGTTAACAGTGTATGTGTCGTATAAGTTCTGTGACTATACAGTGGCGGATTTAGACCCTTACGTTCTATGATTGTGCAGTATTGAAGGCAACGATAACTGTTGACTTAGTCTGAATGTGAAGTTGACGCAAATCCTGGATTAGCTTAATCTGGCTTTGAAAAAACGGGCTCGCTATTCAGCGAAAGAGGAAAGAACCTTGTCCGCTGGGTTTTCTTAGGCACAATTTCCAGATTGATGCGATTCCGGTTGTCTTTCGGACACAAAACGGCTGGAAATCGAGCCTAGCCTTTTAATTTAAGGACATGTCAAAAATATCGAGAAAAAGTACGATGATGGCTGATCACACTGCAAGTACAATGGCGTAAAGAGCAGTGCAACAGAACTGCACGTGCATTATACATATTATACATTTCCTAGCTATACTAAGTTGCAAAACAACCACGAAATCACCAAGGACGTGAATTACAACGGTGACTTTATTGCATTTTACCTATTTTAGTTAAACGCTGTCTTGGACATTGAGACGACCGGACAGGCCCCCTCAATCGCGCTTTACATCATCATGATAATCGGACCTTTTTTAGCGCCATTGGACGCATAAGGCCTCGCGCTTTACGCTTGAACCCAACTTCTGTCGAGGGGGTGGAACAAGAAACATGGCGGCTGCGACCCCCAACACTCCAAGGGATCTCCCGTAAGAAAGGGATGGGGATTCGCGTCTGAAAATTTGAATTAGACCCAATTTAGGTGTGGCTGGAACGTTTATATCAATAAAAGATACCATTTTACATGCCTGAAAAGTCTAACGTGCAACCCTAAACGAGACCTCGAAGGCTAAAAATATTGGCATTCTGTCCTGGGCACCCTAAGTGAGACCGGCCAAATTCCATTATTTACACCTCCTAAGGGAGATGAAAAGCATTCCGGTCTCGTTCACATAGAAGCAGCTAGCATCCTCCCCAGGGCGTTTTCCCGCCCTGACGAAGTGATTAATTATAGGGAATCTTCCCCCACCCCCGAAAGATGCGGTACGCCGCTGTGTATAAACCTTTTTACCTCGAGCCTTGTTTTGGTCTACCAGTCTTCCAAAAGTCGTACCTTAAATCTTGGGAACGAGATTCGACTTTTTGTGGGAATGACGTCATGACTTAGGGCCTGTTTACATGATTCCGGAATGACTTTCATCCCGGAACGAAACTCGTTCCGGAATGAAGTTCGTTCTGCATTTACATGGCAGAGTCGACCAGTTCAACCAAAGGCATTTTCACGTGCGCGGTTTTCGCGCGAGATCAAAACAAGATGGCGCATGTTTTACGCAAACATGTTTTTGTGCCAATTAATTGCCGTATCTGCTATTTTAACGAGTAATTTGACCATAGAGCTGCTTCTTTGGGCTAAACAGTAAATGCTATTACGTTTTTTCGCTCAGAATTCAAACTGTGGAGTCCGTACGCGGTTTCATGAGTTGCGATTTCATCTCGGAACGAAATTCGTTCTGTGTTTACGGCTGTTCCGAAAACGCGGAGTGCGGAGTGCGGAGTGCGGAGTCCGAAAATGCGGAGTCTGTAAAAAAATAAAAATAAAATAAAATAAAATAAAAAAAGTGTGATAAAAAAATTAAAATAAAATGAAAAATATATAAATATTAAACTAAATATTAAAAAAATAATACACATTTTTGCACAGCTTCGCCCGAAGCAGTGAAGCGGATCGTTCAGACCGCGGCCATTTCTTTCTTCAAAATGACTGCAGTTCACGTTTCACGAAATATTAACAAACAGTATTTCCAATTTTTTGGAATCACTACTCGTAAACTTCAAATAACTTTGGTTTCTTTTTTACCAAAGATCCTAAAGCCATGTTGCTTCGCCTGGCTTTCCACGAATACACAGTAAACTCTCTAAAAGAACCATCAGCAACGTGGCACTTTTCAACTCCGCCTTTTATGCTAGACGAAGTTCAAATTAAAGAAAAATGTACAACAACGATACGCTACTCCGCAGCACTTAATAAAAAAGCAAAAAATAAATAAATAAAAATTTCCCCAAAAGTCATTTAACCGCCTTTGTGCCGTGGATATCTACATCCATCTGTGGACATGTCATTTTTGGTTGAAATCATGTTTTCAGTGCAAGAATACTAATTCTTTTGATTGTAAGTTCTTTTCGCTGGGAACTCGGAACCTGGGAACCGTTTATTTCAGGTGTCATGGAAACACGTCTGTGTCAAGGACAATCGTGATAACTGGTAATGGTTATGTCAAGCTTGCAATAGCTTTTGCTTTTCACTACAAATGACACATCTGTTGCTGAAAAGTAACATTGTATATTTTGATACGTGTTAGATGTACACTGGCTCGGTTCGTTGTTTACACAAAAAACGCTTTCATTCTCGTGTGTTTCCATACATAGTGCATGGAAAATACTGTTTGTTAATATTTCGTGAAACGTGAACTGCAGTCACGATCCGCTTCACTGCTTCGGGCGAAGCTGTGCAAAAATGTGTATTATTTTTTTAATATATATTTTTCATTTTATTTTAATTTTTTTATCACACTTTTTTATTTTATTTTTATTTTATCTTTTTTTTAATTTTTTTACAGACTCCGCATTTTCGGACTCCGCACTCCGCACTCCGCACTCCGCACTCCGCACTCCGCGTTTTCGGAACAGCCCTGTGTTTACATGATACCAGAATGAAATGTCATTCCAGAACGAAACTTTCATTCCGGAATGAAAACCGGAATGAACTCATTCCGGAATGACTTGACTTTCGTCTCGGTATCATGTAAACAGATACAGAGAAATGTATGGGGATGGAATGAACTCGTTCCGGAATGAAAGTCATTCCGGAATCATGTAAACAGGCCCTTAGACCAAACCGGAATGGCGGACGATTTTCCAAAAACACTTCCTAAAACAGCCGGTGTTCCTAAAACACTTTTTTGAAACGAAACTTTGCTTGCTACAAAAAAGTGTACTGTCTACCCTGACTAGATTCCACTATTTCTCACAGAACACGCTGATGAGCCAATCATTTGCATTCTATTTTTAACTGTTGTAAAAGAGACTGGGAACAATAGACTGTGTAACCCCGCCGCCTGTTAGCCGCGTGCGTCAGCGCGTTCGCGCGTACATGCGTAACTAAAACCTTCATAAACAGCGCATGTTCGAAGGAAAGATCGCGAAAGTTCTCGTTTCTTCTTTAGCTTAGTATAAAAGTGTTGCAAAAGCGAACAATAGCGTAAATCGATAATGTTTCGAAGCCCTTTGGTCGATTTCGAAGACGATCCATTCTTCAGGTAAGTGCAAAATTATGACAATTGATAATTATAATGTCGTCGTGCGAATTTTAACTGGAAAGGAAAATATTAGTAACGTTTGTTTACATTGAGCGTTACGAATGGGTTTTACAGTAATAAATTTGAGTTCGTGATTTTACTTTACCTTAAAATTGTTCGAAGATGTAGTGGTCTGTAGTGTTTTCGTGGGTTAAACAAAGACATAAGCGGCAGGGAGCAGTAAACAAGACACAAAACAATGATGCATTCGAATTCATTGATTTCAAACATCAACCACAACAATCAATCTTACTGTCGATTGCATCTACCTGTGAACGCACGCGCTGCAAACATGTTTTCAAATGACGTCAAACGTCAGCGTTTCAGGTGCCAAACTGTGAAGTTTAGCCGACCGAAACGCGAACTTTTGCACTCAAAATACTCACCATAAACACTGAGTACGGGCGAAACTTTACACTAGAAATGATTCAAGTGAACCTGTGTATGCATATCGACACAGATCAGCATCAGTTTCTCAGAAGAAGTTTCTATATCTAATCTTTCCGCCATTTCGAAACCGGAATGTGTTGAATTTTCGGCGCGAAAGTTGCCGTTACGAACTGCTAAACTTCAAAGTTTGACACCTGAAACGCTGACGTTTGACATCATTTGAAAACATGTTTTTGGCGCGTGCGTTCACAAGTAGATGCAATCGACAGTACTTGATTCAAATAATTATATTTGTCAGAATTACCTCTGTGCATAAAATGCTGACGATGTCCTGAAATTTCCGCCATTTCACACCTTGTATTTGTTGAGTACAGCTGTGTAAATTGGGTGCAGTTGTATATTTATTTTTTATTCTGATGCATAAAAGAACTGTTTCCCATCAACGTCTAACTTCCTCTGTACTTATTCCTCGCGAAGCGAGGCCGAAGGCCGAGCGTAGCGGGGTGTATAATTTTGTCCCTCAAAGGGCTCAGGCGGGATGAAATCTCGTGTGGAGTTTACGGTCATATTTGTGAGCTTGGTGTCTGGCGGAAATGTTGTCACACGGCCGCGCGCTGGTGGCCTTATAGTGTGACGCGCTGGCTTGAAATCAGATCTTCGGGACTGAGGGCGGGGGTTCGAATCCGGCTAAGGTTTTTTTTTTTTTTTTTTGTTTTTTTTACTTAATTATTTTTTTTTTGTGGGTTCGAATCCTGAGCCTTTCTGATCGGGATTTCTCCATCCATTGGAAAGATAATCATCTCTGTTTAGTTCCTGTTGCTGTTGCTGTAATTGTTGTTGTTATCTACGCGTGTCACTATTTCCTCGAGCAGACTGTAATCGAATATTTCTCTCCTCCTCCGATTCTAATTGTAAGCGCACTGCATCACTTTCCCTTCTTAATTGTAATCTATCCTGTAGCTGTTCAGTTGATTCTACTAAAAGTCTGTCTGTATAATTTTGTCTCAGTAATTGTAATCTGTTTCGCTCTTCGTTGCGGGACGCGAATGAGAGGCGGATGTATTCGCAGGCTACTGTAATCGTGTAGTTCGTTGTTGTTCAGTTTCTGTTTGTATTCTGTCCGCGGTATTTTGTCGAAGTCTCTGTAATCGTGCAGTTCGTTGTTGTTCAGTTTCTGTTTGTATTCTGTCTGCTGTATTTTGTCGAAGTCTCTGTAATCGTGCAGTTCGTTGTTGTTCAGTTTCTGTTTCTATTCTGTCTGCTGTATTTTGTCCGTTACTAGGCAACAATAACCCAGAGCTTCGCGAGGCCCTGCGAGTCACGTATTACTAGTATGCTCGTATTCTTCTCTCACTATTTTTAATAATAGTTGTAAATTTTGCCTTTGAAAGAACAGAAAATTCATAGAAAAATTCCAATTTTGGCTACTTGTTTTTGTTTATCGATTTTTTGTTATTAAATACAAACATGTTTTCTGTTATTTAAATTTGCCAACCAGGCCTTGGTTGTTTAGAGGATGAATAATACTGTCCACCACGGGTAAATCACTATCCAGTGGATAGCATAGTTTTTTTGTCGACACTTATCCACTGGAAAGTGATTCATCTGGGCCAGGTTTTTCAAAGGGTGGATACTGCTATCCTTTGGATAAATCACTTTTTTAGTGGATAAGTGTTGACAAAACAAACAGGCAAACTTCTCCTTATGGGGAACCTCTATAATACTAACACTTTGCCTATTTACAGACAGTTCACCTGGTCTGAAAGAGACCAACATTCATACAATCTCCACCTCTGTAATATGGACACCTCCATAATACAGACACACTTTCCTGTCCCTAGGGCTTTCCACAAGTTGCTCGGCAACTTTTTGGCAACTTTTCATGTTTCGAGCAACTTTTTCCCATTCGAGCAACTTTTTTCCTCTCGAGCAACTTGTTGCATTTTAAGCCATTTCCAGACCGAACGATCTCCGAAGATTATCCGAGTGTTGTTCAAAGGCAATATGAACGTTTCCGATGATTTACGAAGTTTGCCGAAGACTTAAGAGAAAGATCTGAAGACATTCCAACTTTCGGCTACAAAACTCGTCAGCAAACGTGACGTCATGGATATCTTGACGATTTTTCTCAGTTAAAGAAATCTTTGTTGTTTAACAAATTTTCCCCTTAATATGTCATTTAGATACTTCTTTTGCTGTAAAATTGCATTAAACTGCTTAGAAATCTTACTCTCAAAGGGAAATTAGCATATATTTAGAGAAATTCTCGTGACTAGAAGCAGCGTTTCGGATATTTTGGAGCATCTTTTGAGCAACTTTTATTATCAGAAGCAACTTTTTTGGATTTTTGAAGCAACTTTTGAGCAACTTTTTGAGAAATTACGGGCAACTTTTTGGGAAATCTCGAGCAACTTGTGGAAAGCCCTACCTGTCCCTTCAGTGTCCCTTCATAAAATGGCTATCTAGTGTGTAAGTGTTGACAAAACAAGCTATGTTATCCACTGTATAGTGTTTTATCTGGTGGATAACATTATTCATCCTTTGAACAGCTGAGGCCTGGTGGACAGTATTACCCACCCTTTTAAATGGGGCTCAGTTTTAATAACACTTTAATTAAACAGCTGGGACACTAACAACAATAGGTGGTGGCAATAGGTTGATGGCCATTATAACACATCTGTATAGTGTAGCCTCACAAATTATAAGTGTAGTGATCGTTAGACTTAGTCCTTATGCAGGGCTGCAAATAATTTTTTTTCACTTGAAAGAACATATGTCCTACTAAGACTCCATCTTGGTCGTACAAAACAAAATAATTGTGATTGGACAGAGTTTTATTCATCATTGCCGTTAATGATTTACGATAAAAAAAATTGTCCCGACATGTGTCCGACCACACTTGGGATTTCGTCGAACATGAGCAAATTCTGGTCAGTCAATGTGCGATGACCGACTTATTTGCAGCCCTGTTATGTTGTTAATAGAAGACAGGCTGGGCAAGTGGTTAGGGTACAGGACTTACAATACAATACAATACAATACAATACAATACAATACAATACAATACAATACAATGTTTAATGTGGTCATACACTTAGCTATGGTTTCGATGCGTCCCGCAGATATGGTTAGCAAAATCTGCGGGAACGCACCAGCTAGTTTACAGGTAAGCCACAATGTGTGGTTCCAGAAAATATCCATACCCCCACCACGGAGGGTATTTCACGTAAGACCCCCCACCTCTCTGGAATTTCCGTTTTTGTTAAGAAAAATAAACCCCCCCACCCCTCCGGAATTTCCAAAAGTATATTGCGTACCCCCCAGCCCCTCTGGAAAAAAAGATAAATTGTACAATGCTCTAAATTTTAGGCCACCTCTCTTGTAAACAGTTACAGTGTATAACTGATCGATCGGAAGATATGTTAGAACGATACATACGTTTAATACATGTACTGCTGAAGACAAAATAAGAAATTTCCTCAAAAGTAAACAAACAAAATATCTGGTAGTCACTTGTCAAATTACCTTGTTGTATAACCATCCATCCCTTTTCATTCCAATCGCTTTAGAAAACCGCTATTAAAATGTATCAGAACACGGATTTGAAGTGTTGATATAAACCATAAACATTCACCGTAAACGTGATCTCAAAATCGCTAATGCTCGCTGAGAAAGCAAAATTTAACAGGAAAATTACAAACAAATAGCCAGAAATAACAAAACCATGTTAATCTCGAGTTTCTGACATCATTACACTTTTTTCATCGCTAATAAACATGAAACTTTTCACAAACAAGGACGATTTTCCTTCGATCGAACGTGAAACAAGCAACCCTTGACACCAGTGCCTTTCGGTCAAACCACGTGACAAGTTTCGGGGGACTGGTAACAAGTAATGGCGGACGAACGAACATGGAGGATTTCAGTGAAATTATTTGCTTTCAGTGTGCTTTCAGGAGAAAGAAAACCCGTTTTAAATGTAAAGCGATTGTGAATCAAGAACCCAGAGTGCTATTTTTGCTATGTAAAACACTTGTAGAGTAGGTAAGAAACGATTTTTGAAACTAGTTTGCACTGCATCAAACTTGACCGTCTGGAAACATAATTCCACTGGCAACCCCCCTCCTCTTCGGAATTTCCTGGGCCCTTGACCCCCCCACCCCCCTGGAATTTCCAATTTCCTCCGTGGTGGGGGTATGGATATTTTCTGGAACCACACAATGAAAATAAAAAATAAAAAAATAAAATAAATAAATAAAATAAAATAAAATAAAGTGAATAGAATTCTTCAAAGCTTTAAATATGTGCGACATTTCCTGATTAAAAATGAGCTAAAAGTTATAGAATATATACAATTATTTAATTAAAAATTACAAATGACAACTAATATCTACAGCATTTAACGCCTTTCTAAAGGTTTTATAGCATATTGAAGTTCTGGCAGTGTCTGAGAGGCTATTCCATAATTTGGGGGCGAAATATCGCCAAGATTTGAGTCCGTGCTTGGTAGTTTGCACTTTAGGTAGATTGAGAATATTTTGTCCTCTTAAGTTGTAGGAAGAGTTTCTAGGTTGTATCAGCTCACGCAAGCAGGGAGGGCTAGGACCGTTTATTGTTTTGAAGATTGAGCTAGCAATTTTGTATACTCGTTGCTCGGCCAAGGTTGGCAGGCCAAGGGCTTGTAGAAGGTCCCTGTAAGGGGTGTTCTTGTCCTTGAAAACAAAGCGAATGGCCCTTTCGTTAACCTTCTCTAGCTTTGTTGCAGAGGTTTTGCTGCAGAAGTGCCATGTCTCTGCGCAGTAATTAAAATGCGGAGCAATAAAAGACGTATACATTGTCTTTCTTATTTCGTACGGTAGCATTTTCTTCATACGCTTTAATACTGCAACTTGTTGAGACACTTTCCTACAGACTTTAGTGACATGCCTGTCAAACTTGAGTTTGTCGTCCACAGTTACACCAAGTAGATCAAAATCCTCGGCAATCGGAATAACTGCATTTTCACAGCGAAATAATGGTTTGTTCTGCGTTTTACCCATCACAATCGCTTGGTACTTGGAATGGTTTCTTTTCATACCATTGTCAGTATACCACTTGTCAACGTGGTATAGATCAGTATTGATTGTGTCTTGAACTTTGGCGGGATCTTTATCAGCGTAGAAAATTTGTGTGTCATCTGCATAAGCAGATAGTTTACTTTGCTTTACAACATAGGCTAGATCATTCATAAATATATTGAAAAGCAGAGGTCCGAGTATGGAGCCCTGCGGAATGCCAGCTTCTATATCTTGCCATGTGGAGAAATTGCTGCCGATCCTTACCCTTTGTCGCCGATTCGAGAGGTAATCCTTAATGAGTTTAACGGTTTTATCATCAGCCCCGTACATTTTTAATTTCGATATTATCAAATCGTGAGGTACCGTATCGAATGCTTTAGATAAGTCCATAGACACAAGACCAATCACTTGTAATTGAAACTGTAATTGAACTTGAAACTGGAAGGTTTTTTTCAGGTTCAAGTCCCATTTTGACCACTTACTGGGGTTGTTTTATGATAGACCTAAGTTCAATTCTTCCACAACAGTTGATAAATAGTGAAGAAATTCTTCAACATGACATGAGCGTGGGACAGAGAAAAAATCTGAGTCCCCGACGGGAATCGAACCATTGGCCTCCCAGATACCGGTTCGGCGCTCTAACCAACTGAGCTACGAGAGAGTCGTTGTGAGCTTATAGGCCATTTACTAGGTTGATATGTGACATGCGTCCTGCATACTGCTATGTCGAAAACATCAAATGTGTAGTACCGGTAAATAATAAAGATGGTAAATTTCAAGCTTGGTGATAAATAGTGAAGAAATTATATGAACATGACACGAGCGTGGGACAAAGTTATTTGCAATAAATCAGGGCTCGAGACTAACTTTTTTGCTAACTAGCCTAGTGACAGCTTTGATTTCACTAGCCGAAACCAATTTTCTACTATCATAACTTTCAAGCATGGCTTTCATTTTTTTCCAAGTCACCTAAGGCAAAAGCCAATGACAAATCAGACAAAATTGGTTTTTCCTCACGTTTTTGCTCCTACCCACCGCAGGATAATCTCAGGTATCCATCGGAACCGCATCTTACATGTGCACATGAAAGCTTTTTTAAAAGAGTTCACGGATGCAACCTCTCGTCCTCGTTGTTCATGCAACCTTACCCAATCACTGATTATACTGTGCCTGTTATAGGACTGAGTTTAACTTTTTTTGAAAGTACGCATGAACAAAGTACTATAATTTTTTCGTAATATAAGTACGTTAGTACGGCACAATGTTATACAGTTGAAACGTTAGTAATGTAAGAACGTTAGTACGGCACAATGTTATACAGTTGAAACGTTCATAATGTAGGTAGATGTAAGTACGTTAGTAATGTTAAACAGTTAATAAGTTTAGAGTTAATGTTATACAGTTAACAAGTGAACTTGTGGTATAGATTTACAGTTAATAAGTTCGTGAGCAGCATTTTGTCACTGATTAACATTAAAACCTAAAGTATGCTCGATTTCCCACGGCGGAAAATAAAAGCAGAAACAGTTTTCTTTCACTTGTTGATTTCGTCACTGGAAAGTCCAAAAAAAAGTTATCGTTTGTTCGCTTTTCGGTAACTTAAGCTTTTCCATATTCTTTGATATACATCAACTGTGTTAGTTCTGTTCTTTCAGAGTCAATTTCAATTTTTCTTTTCTCAAAACTGCCTGAAACTTCAACTAGCCATTTTGGCTAGTGAAAGCCCAAAATCTACTAGCCAAAACTGCATTTCTACTAGCCTTTGGCTAGTTGGCTACCGTTAGTCTCGAGCCCTGAATAAATAATAATATAGTTCTATTCACACCTTGTATTTGTTGAGTACAGCTGTTTAAAGTGGGTGCAGTTGTATATTTATTTTTTATTCTGATGCATAAAAGAACTGTTTCCCTTCAACGTCCAACTTCCTCTGTACCTATATGCTCGTATTCTTCTCTCACTATTTTTAATAATACTATAGTTGTAAATTTTGCCTTTGAAAGAACAGAAAATTCATAGAAAAATTCCAATTTTGGCTACTTGTTTTTGTTTATCGATTTTTTGTTATTAAATACAAACATGTTTTCTGTTATTTAAATTTGCCAACCAGGCCTCGGTTGTTTAGAGGATGAATAATACTGTCCACCACGGGTAAATCACTATCCAGTGGATAGCATAGTTTTTTTGTTGACACTTATCCACTGGAAAGTGATTCATCTGGGCCAGGTTTTTCAAAGGGTGGATACTTCTATCCTTTGGATAAATCACTTTTTTAGTGGATAAGTGTTGACAAAACAAACTACAGGAAAACTTCTCCTTATGGGGAACCTCTATAATACTAACACTTTGCCTATTTACAGACAGTTCACCTGGTCTGAAAGAGACCAACATTCATACAATCTCCACCTCTGTAATATGAACACCTCCATAATACAGACACACTTTCCTGTCCCTTCAGTGTCCCTTCACCAAATGGCTATCTAGTGTGTTAGTGTTGAGAAAACAAGCTATGTTATCCCCTGTATAGTGTGTTATCTGGTGGATAACATTATTCATCCTTTGAACAGCTGAAAACAAGCTAAATTGTTGTCCACTGTATAGTGTTTTATCCCAGGGGGGTACTTGCAGTATACATGACGGGGAGGTTCGACGTATTTTTTTGGGTTGGAAATTTACACCCTCCGTATTTTTTTGGGTCAAGAGATCTGTCATGTATTTTTTTAGGTTTAAAGTCTGTTTGATTGAATAAATCAGTATCGAGGTGCTAGGTCTTGTACTTTTTGGGGTAGAAAATTTTGATGCCAGGTATTTTTTTGGGGGTGTAAAATTTCAGGCTCATTTATTTTTTTGGGTTTGCAATATGAAGCTCCGTTGGACCCCCCATCATGTATACTGCAAGTACCCCCCTGGGTGTTTTATCTGGTGGATAACATTCATCCTTTGAACAGCTGAGGCCTGGTGGACAGTATTACCCACCCTTTTAAATGGGGCTCAGTTTTAATAACACTTTAATTTAAAGTGGTACTATGATCAAAATTTTACTTTCCCTTTTCTCTTCGGTTTTTGAAAGTACGTACATTAAATAGTAACCTTGCCAAATTTTAAGTTCAAATTCGAATTGGAAGACCACTTATTTCACGCGTAAACTTCGGCTTTGGCTTGCCGCCATTACTAGATTCAAAAATGTCCGAGGACCAAATAGAGATCTGGAACTAGTTGGGGCGAGAGCATGCTGACGTCATATGCGCATCAACAAAATGGCTTCTTCGAAGGCTGGAGTGACCGATCTGGAAAACATTGGTTTTCTTTTTAATCTGTAGTGATGTAGAAGCCGTATCTACTGCGCAAATGTTTTTTAAACATACTTCAGGGCATCTCCATGTCACTTTTGCACAACATAGTGGCAGAAAACATTTCAATAGGCGGAATTTTTAACTCGCCCGAACCACGCAAGATGAATAATAGATCG
Organism: Oculina patagonica; assembly: GCF_052425735.1. Taxonomy (NCBI): domain Eukaryota; kingdom Metazoa; phylum Cnidaria; class Anthozoa; order Scleractinia; family Oculinidae; genus Oculina; species Oculina patagonica. The sequence continues at coordinate 33,921,366 of NC_135763.1, forward strand.
TCTGATAACTTTGAGGGAAACTTGTACTCTTGGAAATGCTTTATAGATATTTCTCCCTGCAACCTTTGTGAGGTTAACTTCTTCAACTATCCAAGGGAAGTGAATAGAATAGAACGCTTCGAATTATCTACAGTGAGTTTATTTTGGCGTAATTTACTTCTGTTGCTCAAGCTCTCGTGTTCTAGAATAGTCATTTTTAAATTTATTGTAAATACTTCATGTCAAAAAGGTAATTTTTGGGCAAATCGGCCTGTATGTTCCTGAATTATATCCTCTATTGTACAAATAAACTTAAATAAATTTGCACGAGGCGGTACATTATGTGAAAGAACATACAGAGGATGCAAAGCTTAGCAATATCTTTTTACTGATTATGTACTGAAAATGTTTCCATTGTAGTCCTCTGTATACACTGTAGTCTTAATAAACTCACCAGCACGTCTTCAGTGTTGGTCACTTGTTTATTTCTGCATGCAATATAAAACACTACAGTAGGACTGTACTTCATTGTGCACTTATAGTATTCATAAACATTTTTTGAGAAGTAATCTCAGGATAGAACAGTGTTAGCCTGTCTCAGAGACACACATGCTATCCCGATTTTACTCAGTATATCTTTATTATATTTAAGTACAACAGGGGCCATGAGCTATAATTATGACCTGTGCCAATCACTCATGCTGTGTGCAACAGAGCACCGTTGAAATCCTAGCTACTCTTTATTTTAAGTTTGCAATATATTTATTTTTGAGAATGTAGTAGCCAACAATAAATCATGTGAATGTCTCAGAGAATCCCTGAGCTGCTGATCCATCATAATTTCTAACACAAGTACAGTCAAATCTGTACCATAAATAAAAATGTTGTATTGATTGAGGTGAGGTGGCCTTAGTGTAAGTTGTCGGACTCCGGATCAAGCGGTTCAGGTGTGGACTCTTACTGGTGTCATTGTGCTGTGTTCTTGGGCAAGACTACTCTCATGGTGCCTCCTCTCCAAGTGTAGAATGGGAACTGGCAAATTGATGGTGTGACGAGGGCACGCAAGTCTAGTTGCTTGGTGGGCAACTAGACTTGCATGCAGACCTTGCCTTTTTCTAACAAGGGGGCAATTTTGAGGTCACACAGGACCCTAGCCTGCGAGAGCAGACGCATTTCCGGCCGTCGATTCTCTCCGCCGAAAAATATTTTTCGGCGGAGAGAAGCGACGGCCGGAAATGCGTCTGCTCTCGCAGGCTAACAGGACCCTTGCAACCATTAGATATGTATTTATTTAAAGAGTATACACGAACTGCGAAGCCGACAACAAATACAGTCAAACCTGTACCAAAATAAAAATGTTGCATAGCAATGGGGTAGTTGTTTTGATTTAGGTGCGGTGACCTAATGGTCAGTGCGCAAGACTCTGAATCAAGCTGTTTAGGTGTGAGCCCAGACCAGTGTCATTACATGTATGTGGGGGGAGTGGGGAGGTTAAACCTGTGATGCAATTGTACTTCCATCTCATCCAGGTTGCTTAATCCTACTTAAACCAAGATATGCTTTGGCCTGATGGGCAAGCAGGCTTGCATGCAGACTTTGCCTTTTTGCATCAAGGAAGCAATTTATTTAGGGTGGTACACAGAGCTGGCTTGTTTACAGTCACGTTAAGTTGACACAAGATTAGTCCCAAAATTGAACTCTCAATTACATACACATACTGCAGATGCACAATGTACTGCCAGTGATATTCTCTAGAAAGAGCCACTGTCATATTGCATATGATACCATAAAAAAATATTTTCTTGAGTAGATGCCAGACCCCGACTCAACGCAGGCTTCATTTAAATGCCGGTTCAAAACTGGAAACGTTTGATCAAGGTCCCAGTGTTTGTTTGAGGTCCAGGTGTTCCCGTTTATGAACTTAAAACTTTATACCCTTAATATTATTTTACTTGTTCCCATGTTGTGCATATATTGTTTCAGTTATTTTTATCATCAAAAAATCACGGGGCCAAGAGGAAAACAAATGGGTGAAATGAATAAGAAAAACTACTCCTACCCAGTTTTGCATTATCAGTAAATAGAGTGAAGGACTCTATACAGCATTCAAATGGTTTTCTTATTTTAAGAAACAGGAATACTGAATGCTGGCTGAAGCTAGATGTCTGAAGTGTTATTACCCATTAAAACACTTAGTTTTAAAAAGGTTTATTACCTGTATTGTAGTCAAGGAAGGTAAAACTGTATAAAACTCAAGGAGCTAAATCCATTGATCACCTGCACCATCTTGTTGACTTTAATTTTTCTGTATAAATTTTACATTATTTCATGTTTATAAAGCTTTTTTCGAAAAAAAACAGCTGAGATAGATTTTATGCCCATGGCGTGTATGATAGATTACAAGAATGAAAACAACAGTAAAGATCATTTCAATCCTTCGCAAACGGCAAAAGCAACCTTCATGTATATATATGCAGAGCTCTCTATTAATTCAAACATTGCAGACATTTTATCCTAACTATTCAATGTCGTTCTCATCATACCATGTATTCAAACGTATGTAGTCCATGAATCGCCGTTCCTCTTCGTTCTTCGAGGCTTCTTCGATCGGTGCTTCGATTGTACAGCGCCAAAACCTCATCGAATGAAATAAATATTGAAGTATTTGCATACAAACATTGCCCTTTAGACCGACGTCAAACGGCTTTAAATTCTCATTATAAGAAATGATGCCGCTAAATTGCAATGTCTCTTCGTTGCGGCTCTCTTGGGTTTTGCCACCGGGCAAACTAGACGAAGAATTTGTCGAAGAAATATCTTTTATAACCCTGTTAATTCTCAGTATATTCTCTCTTGGAACACTCGAAGCTCGAAGCGACGATGCGCATATGACGTCACGGACCAACTCATGCGTAAATCCGCTTTTCAGTACAGTCGCTGGCTCACTTTAGACGTCCGAGTAATGGCGGACGGGTTTTCCAAGCTATTTCAAGGCTTATATTGCTCGCAACGTTCTAAATTCTAGCGCGCTAGTTAAATATAGACTTATTGAACAAATTGACTTTAGAAAAAGACGAAAAGAAAAACAAAAATTTTGGTCATAGTAGCACTTTAACAGCTGGGACACTAACAACAATAGGTGGTGGCAATAGGTTGATGGCCATTATAACACATCTGTATAGTGTAGGCTCACAAATTATAAGTGTAGTGATCGTTAGACTTAGTCCTTATGCAGGGCTGCAAATAATTTTTTTTCACTTGAAAGAACATATGTCCTACTAAGACTCCATCTTGGTCGTACAAAACAAAATAATTGTGATTGGACAGATTTTTATTCATCATTGCCGTTAATGATTTACGATAAAAAAATTGTCCCGACATGTGTCCGACCACACTTGGGATTTCGTCGAACATGAGCAAATTCTGGTCAGTCAATGTGCGAAAACCAACTTATTTGCAGCCCTGTTATGTTGTTAATAGAAGACAGGCTGGGCAAGTGGTTAGGGTACAGGACTTGAAACTGGAAGGTTTTTTTCAGGTTCAAGTCCCATTTTGACCACTTACTGGGGTTGTTTTATGATAGACCTAAGTTCAATTCTTCCACAACAGTTGTAAAATATCCAGCTGGTGTGCCACTCGCCAGTCAGGATTCCTTATTTGTTATTTTCTATTGTTATCTTCTATTTTTAATATTTGCTTCTGATCAACGTTTTTTTCATGATCCCTGCAAAGCCCCTCATGGGGAGAGGATAATTAAGTTGTAAATAATAAAGATGGTAAATTTCAAGCTCGGTGATAAATAGTGAAGAAATTATTCAACATGACACGAGCGTGGGACAGAGAAAAAATCTGAGTCCCCGACGGGAATCGAACCAATGGCCTCTCAGATACTGGTTGGGCGCTCTAACCAACTGAGCTACGAGAGACTTGTTGTGACCTTATAGGCCATTTACTAGGTTGATATGTGACATGCGTCCTGCATACTTCTAGGATCAGCAATGTCGAAATCATCAAATGTGTAGTAAATAATAAAGATGGTAAATTTCAAGCTCGGTGATAAATAGTGAAGAAATTATATGAACATGACACGAGCGTGGGACAAAGTTATTTGCAATAAATCAGGGCTCGAGACTAACTTTTTTGCTAACTAGCCTAGTGGCTAGTGACAGCTTTGATTTCACTAGCCAAAACCAAATTTCTACTAGCCATAACTTTCAAGCATGGCTTTCATTTTTTTTTCCAAGTCACCTAAGGCAAAAGCCAATGACAAATCAGACAAAATTGGTTTTTCCTCACGTTTTTGCTCCTACCCACCGCAGGATAATCTCAGGTATCCATCGGAACCGCATCTTACATGTGCACATGAAAGCTTTTTTAAAAGCGTTCACGGATGCAACCTCTCGTCCTCGTTGTTCATGCAACCTTACCCAATCACTGATTATACTGTGCCTGTTATAGGACTGAGTTTAACTTTTTTTGTAAGTACGCATGAACAAAGTACTATAATTTTTTCGTAATATAAGTGTAGGAAACGTTAGTACGGCACAATGTTATACAGTTGAAACGTTCATAATGTAGGTAGATGTAAGTACGTTAGTAATGTTAAACAGTTAATAAGTTTAGAGTTAATGTTATACAGTTAACAAGTGAACTTGTGGTATAGATAATACAGTTAATAAGTTCGTGAGCAGCATTTTGTCACTGATTAACATTAAAACCTAAAGTATGCTCGATTTCCCACGGCGGAAAATAAAAGCAGAAACAGTTTTCTTTCACTTGTCGATTTCGTCACTGGAAAGTCCAAAACAAAGTTATCGTTTGTTCGCTTTTCGGTAACTTAAGCTTTTCCATATTCTTTGATATACATCAACTGTGTTAGTTCTGTTCTTTCAGAGTCAATTTCAATTTTTCTTTTCTCAAAACTGCCTGAAACTTCAACTAGCCATTTTGGCTAGTGAAAGCCCAAAATCTACTAGCCAAAACTGCATTTCTACTAGCCTTTGGCTAGTTGGCTACCGTTAGTCTCGAGCCCTGAATAAATAATAATATACAGTCGAAGCTCGTAAGCGGACACCCTCGGGACGCCAAAAAAGTTTCCGTAACTGGAGCTGGCCGCTACGAGATTGGTTCTCGTAAGCGGCCACTAGGGCGTAGGGGATATATGGCCGCTACGAGCTGCCCAGCTAAATGACGGACGGATGAAAAAACAGAGTGAAATGTGGTTTTGTAATTACTGTAAAATCATTGTCACGAATGGCGACGTGAAGTTGACTGATAAAAACAATTTACAGAGTTTTAACATATTTTCTTTGGGGTGTCCGCTTACGGGAGCTTAAAAACAAAGAAAAAGTCTAGTCGTTTTGAAAGTGTCCGCGGCCGCTTACAGGAATGTCCGCTTACGAGTTTGTATGGGAGTTACAACGGGGTTTCAAACAAGGCGGCCGTAAGTAGAGCTGTCCGCTACGAGAGTGTCCGTAGAGAGCCGATAGTTCTATGTATATTAATAATTAGTAAATCAGCTTGTTCTAAGGAATCCGCGAATCTGATTTTCTCCCACTGATTCTATTCGCGGAAAAAATTATTTTTTCTCAAAGTGAAATAGTATTTTGACCAATCCTTAGAGTCACTAGCGCCCTGACTATTTGCGCAAGAAAACTGGGCTCGTAGTCTAATTGTTAATTATTATTACTTCTTTCAGGGAGCACCAACAAAGAATGCAATCTATGATGGGTGGCTTTCATGACCCATTTTCACATTTTGGTTACCCTGCAGCACTCCCCGGTGTTGAACATGGCGGTCGACCTGGCAGGTTAAATCTCGGTGGCCAACAGTTAGCACGACCCAATGATATGTTTGGCAGCATGTTTGGTAACATGTTTACAAACATGAATTCTATGATGGCAAACATGCACAGAAATTTTGTAAGTGTGTTTAGCAATCATTGATTACTAAGCTGACTGATTGGAGAAATAATGGTTTTGCAATGGGCAAAGACAATGTCTAGCAAGCAAGACAGTTATTAATTTGGTTCTTGTCCAGCTTTTACAACAATAAATAAACCACAAGATACTGTAAATTCTGACCACTAAAAAAATTTCAATGTCTGGTGACCTGTTCATTATGTGACAGCATGTGGATTATTCTCATTTCTCAAAAATGTGCAACAGTGTTCAGGATATTTATGCATAAATTTCTTTGATGCAGAAGTTGAATCAGAATTGTTTTTATACATACACTTAAACTTGAAAAAGGTATTCCAAACTTCTACCTAATAGAGAACTCTTTTCTTATAACAGTGTTTCAAAAAAGCAGATCAGTGAAACTATTAAATTTGCGAACATTCACATATGTTTATCTTAGCAGTCCATATTGTAAATAAATTTAATTTAGACTGCTCAGGAAACCAATCAAAATACTCCATTTTAAAATAGTTAGCCAATGTAATTGTCACAGATGTCCAGCGTGACAAACCATGTACAGGCATGCGCGCCCAATGCATTATGTAATCTCTCATTGAGTTGAGCACCTCACGATTAAAGAAGACTTCAAGCAAATCTTAAGTGGTGTCTGCGTTCCATTTTGCCACAGTAAGTCATGTGTAATTGTAGATGTGTTTTTTTCATTAGGAACAGATGGCAAATAATCCCAATACCTACAGTTACTCCTCATCAAGTGTTATGTCATATTCAAGTGATGGACGAGGGGAACCTAAATATTTTCAAGCATCTAAATCGACCAAGAGAGCACCTGGAGGGGTGAGTACCGCAAACCTGTAAAATGTCGCTAAAGTTGTGTCTATGAAATGAATATATCAAATTCATATATTTGTACTGCGGATATACATTTTAAGCAAATGATTATCATTGAGTACATTACTGCGATGATCTTTCATTTGCTTAAAAAGTTGTTTCTGTAGTCGTATTAAGTTTCTGTATGTATTGTTTAGATGCGTCAATCTGCTTTAACATGTTTACTCGATTAAGCGCTGCCCCCGAAAAAGCGCCGCCCTCGAATAAGCGCCGCATTTAGGAAAAAAAAGTTAATAAGCGCCGCCCCCAAGCAAGCGCCGCTGTCCCGATGCGGCGCTTATTCCAGAAATTCCGTTTAACCAATCACAGCACTACAAAGCAACTTTAAAACAAACTTGAACATTTCTTTCTATCAAAAGCGATGTTTTGCAGTTCAAAGTGATTGTTTTACCACTCGCCCATTAGGCCTCCAACTTTGCTAGGACAGCTAGCGCCACTTCTCTCTTGAGCAAGAGACGAATACTGACAATCAAAAGATGCTATTTTCAATTACTGTAAAAGATAAGATTCTTTGTGGGTCCAAATTTCAAATATGCGCTGCCCTCAAATAAGCGCCGTCCTCGAATAAGCGCTGCACTTGAGGCACGAAAATTTTATTAAGCGGCGCGGCGCTTAATCGAGTAAATACGGTATTGTTGATTCCTCTGGCCAGAACAAAGGCATAAAAATATCACTTTCCCAATTTGCTGGTAATGGTTTAAATCTACACATACTAATTTCTTTCCCATTTCTTTTCCTTTCCATATATTAAACTCAAGGTTAAAGAGACACATCATGCTGTGCGTGATTCTGAATCAGGATTGCATCGCATGGCAATCGGCCACCATCTTGGTAAATAAATATTATAATTATTATGTTTTATCATAAAAATCAAGCTTTAGGAAGATCAAGTCCTTGCATTCTATTCTTTGTAATTTTGAGTAATCATGTTGTATTCTTTGATGTGACATTAAGAACCTTTCCTTTAACAACTGAATACTATTTATTTAGATATTGCTTTAGAGATCACACATTGATATGTCTTCAGTTTAATGTGCCACTGTCGTCTTCAACAAAATGTGTCCCTGTTCAAACAAACTACTTGATAGTTTCTTCCCTCCTTCCCACAGATGATCGTTCTCATGTGATTGAGCGATCAATGAACAGAAGAACTGGGGATGAAGAAAGAAAACAGGATTTTATCAACATTGATGAAGGTGAGTTTCATTGTTCTGTTTGTTTGTTTTATTATAAGTGGTGGTTTGTCACAAACTTGTTTTAATGTTATTATTACTGAACAGCTAATATGTATAAAATTGCAAGTTTAAATTTGACAGTATTTGCAAACCATAACAAAAAGCCTTTTTTTGCAACATGGTTCTTAACGCACTGGACTCCAGATGGCCTAGCCTCAACACGTCGTTTCTTCTTTCTCTTTCGGGAAAAAAAGGAGGCTACAGATGGCCTAGTCTGGGGTGGAATCTTGGCTGGGATCTTGGTCAAAACACTTCATTTGATCCCAGTGCCTCTTTACAGAAATCTGTGTAGCATCACTGATGAGCTTTTAGTTGTGCAAAAAACATGCTTGGAATTAATGCATCTTTGAAGAGCTGTTTTTTTGGTTAAACGATGGGCATCTGCTTTGAGGGGAAAATAAAATCAGTAATCAATCATTTTAAGCCCAACTGGCTCATAGCTTGTGGCACTTAACTCTGGTTTCGATCTGTAGCATGAAGCAACTAGGAGTATTGCTACTCCTCCCTGGATGGGATGCTAGTCCATCGCAGGGTTCCCCTAGCATTCTGGCAGGCTGTCCCAACAATTCGCCGGTACCCATTTATTCACCTGGGTGGAGAGAGGCACTGTGAGAGTATTTAAAGTGTCTTGCCCAAGAACACAACAAGGTGACCCTAGCCAAAGCTCGAACCTGGACCATTCGAACTGGAGTCCAGTGCACTATTAAAGTGATTTCTTCTTGTTTTTTTTTTTTTTTTTTTTTTTTTTTTTTTTTTTTGTTATTTTTTTTTTTTAAAAAAAATTTGGCAAAATTAAACCATTAGGCCACCACACCTCTCTTTGCAGAGGATAAATTTATCACAAAAAACTGTGACATCTTGAAGTTTCATTGTTTGACTTGTAAAAATGCAGTGAGAACACTATCAACATTGTCTAGCAGTGACAAAAGCTTTGTTGTTATCGGATAGGTGATGCGGCAGCTTTTAACCAAGAATGGAGGCAACGAACCAGGCATCCCTCCAACATTTTAAGTGACAGACAAAGAACAACACTAAGAGCTCTTGAAGGTATGTGTCTTACACAGCGGGAGAAGGGTTGGGTATGCAACTTACATTCAAGAGGAAACTACAAAAGACCCTACTTAAGCCATTTTTAGAGTAGAGTTCTATTAACAATTATTCACCGAGGTGGAGGTGAATAGTGGTGGATATGTACCGAGCTGCCAAGTGGCAAGGTAAATATCCACCACATTCACCAACACTGAGGTGAATAATTGTTTTAGTATATACCACACAAGTTGAATAACTAGCGGACTAAAACATCACTTTCGGTAAACAAAGCGGCACGCGAAGGAAGTTTGTTTTTCTTTAGCTGCTCGGAGGTGAATAGCACTTTGCTAATCACCTCCGACTTAACCAATCAGCATGCGCGAAAAGCACTATTCACTTGTGTGGTATATACTAAATAGAATTATAGATCGATTTTTAATTTTTTTTATTTTTATTCATGTTGCAGTTGTACATATCACCGAAAAGCCCCGTTGGGGGAGTGTTATTAAAGCTATTATTAATATTATTATTTAATTAAAGTGGAGGTGTACTGTTAAATGTTTTAATAGCCTGAAACAGACATGGCACTTCCTTCTCTTCCTCTCTTGACTGGGACCAAACACCCAACCCCTGCTTGCAGAAATAATTTTGCCCAACACTTTCATTCCCAGAGTTTATTAGTATAATATCTGAATGAAAACTTAGTGTGTGACCATTCATATGAAAGCTTGCATGTGTACAGCTCTTTTATGACACACTTTCTCCTGAAGAACTGCACAACGCCCTATCTTTTGAATCTGTTGATGAAACCCTAGTTGAAAACTATTGAGCAGTACCGTAATTTAGTACTGTTTACTTGTATTATGCTGTGCACACATGATCGCTGCTAGGGGAATTCTTTTTATACGCAGTCAAATTCTTTCAACAGAGTCTAGAGAAAGACCTTCCCATCAACATGTCCATCACAACCGCCATACAGGAATTCCGGCACCCGCTAGGAAAGACGACGGGACTGTACGAGATAGGGACAGGCTGAGAGTCAATGGTGAGGCAACAGGGACACACAGAGAGTTTGAAAACAGGCACCGTGACCATGGAGCAGCACGAGATAGGGACTGGGGATCAGGAGATTTCGATCGAGCGAGAGGAAGTCACAGAGCTAGACAGGACCGCGAGAAGCATGTGCGAGTTAACAGCAGACCAGTGAATAGACATGAGCCGCGTGGAGGGCTGTAGGAATGTGGAGGGCTGTGTAAATGAGGCATTTCTGTTACTCTTTTGGTGTGTGAAAACTGTTCAACAGTTTGAATTGACTCATCTAACTACACTCAAGTGCTGTTTTATAAACTACTGGACTTTTGGAAAAGCTGTAGTGTGCTTGAAGAGTTTCGATTTGCGCTTTGATTAAAAAAATTAAATGATGTATTAAATTTAAATTATTACCAGAGTTTAATGCCGGATGAAATTTTATATACTAGAGAGTTCCTCTGTGTAGCAGTAGTTTTATTTAAAAGCCTTTTTTAAACAAAAGGAAGTATTAAGCTGTATGGATTTGTAAAATGCACCTTGTTGCTATGTTTTGTAAGGGAGTTAGTTGTCAACACAGAGATTCTCCTTATTGGACTCCATACATTTTTTAAGTTACTGGTTGGGAGAATTTATAAAAATGTAAGAAGAAAGTTAATGTTGATCACTGTTTGTTAGTTATCCTCACATTGTTTGTGACTTGTTACTGGCCACGTTGTGCTTTCCAGTTTACACTCTGTAACTAAATAAAGTTGTGATTTTAAATAACCTTGTCTTAATTTGACCTGTGGATAAGGTACCTTAAAGGACAGTAAGGGGAGGGAGGGGAGGGGAGGGGAGTCCACGTTCTGACCAAGGAGCCCATCAGGCCAGAGCTTATCCCGTTTTCCATAGCATGAAGCGACTAGGAGTATTTCTACTCTTCTCCCTGCATGGGATGCTAGTCCATCGCAGGGTTACCCCCAGCAGTAAATTCGCCGGTACCCATTTATACATCTGGGCCCAGTTGTTCAAAAGGTGGATAACGCCGGTTAAAGAGGATAAACGGTAAGAGAGTGAATCCCCCATATTCCAAAGGTAATCCCTCTTAAATTATTTCAAGTCTCCGCGGAACAACGCGCGTTGCGTGGATGTTCTCGCGCGTTTCCGTGGAGAATACAAAGGCCAAAACATGGTTGGCGGCGGATTGGGATAATTCTGGTATCCCCCTGAAAACTTACCTGAGATCATGCCCTCCCTCTTTGCAAGGGGAAAAACGCCTGGTCGCAGGTTACCTGAAAACGCGCGAGAACATCCACGCAACTCGCGTTAACATCCGCTGAAGTACTGGGTACCATGTCTGAAAACAACTTTTGAGGGATTTCCTTTGGAATAAGGCCCGTTTTGAGAATTCACTCTCTTACCGTTTATCGTCTCTTGTCGCTATCCAGGGGATAACTGTTAACAAAACATACTGCGCTATCCAGCGGATAGTGATTTATCCTGTGGAGAGAGATACCCATCTTTTAAACAACTGGGGCCTCGGTGGAGAGAGGCACTGTGAGAGTAAAGCGTCTTGCCTAAGTGACTAGGGCTCGAAGTCTTCCCAAGGCCTTGGGTGTATCAGTGCTGAAAAGGTTTCTACCGTACTCAAAAAATTTTTTCAGGCTTAAAAATGCATTGCTTAAATTGCTAACACGCTGCGAGGATCATTTCATCATTTATCCGCATTCAATACAGTCTCTCATATATTTATTTTTAATAATTCATCAATTAAAAAACATCATTAACACGACAGTGGTTTGAATATCTATCTTAATAAGTAGGGATTTTGACGATTTTATTTCTTCTATTTCTTAGTCTTAGTTTCAACTGAGAACATATATCAAGCAGTGTATCATCCCATTTGCAAATCGTTCATTTCGTCAGATGTACTCCACCATCCGTCTATTTTCAACTGTCTTCTCGGTGACTGAAATGTAATAAAATATCTCTACAACTCCAGACCCAGAAAAAGCGTAAACAATGACGGTAACGTCCAGAAAAGGCGCGAAATTGGAATGAGAACTGGAATGTGCTTTTTGTTACTAGAGATTTGAGAATCCACCACGCGCGAAAAAAAAACCTTCTGGTACCCAGGGTAGTTGGGACGACACCGGGGGGGAAATGGAATTTGTGAAAATTTGGGCTAGGAAACGTGATTGATAACTCCCTCCCCATTTAGGACCCTCTACATATTTGCCACCGCACAAATCACATAGGATACGATTACTTCCCTTCAAAATAGTTTAAAGACGAGTCATGCGATATGCTTTCAGTAATTTTATTCAAGCTCCATTCTTAATTTATTACAGCTCTCCAATTAGTGTCTGTTTAAGTTTATTATGAATAATACAATGCTAACAAGGCATTTGCCGTACCAATTATATCTCCAATCGTTTCTCGCACATCTTCAACAAATTTCCCATTATACGTATTCTCCTCATCGAACACCGCTCGAATTTCCTTCCTCAGATCTTTCAGGTACTTCTGCACGTGCGCAATGCGAGGCACGCTGGCTTTGCTAAGCCGCTGTACCGTTTGATTGAGTTCGCTGTTATTGCTGTTCAAACTCGGTGTGATGTCACTGCATCCTTCTTTCACCGATCGCAAAACCGGAACACCACTGTGCCCTCGCTCTGATTCGTGTAAGATTTTAATCCATTCGTCCATCGTCGCTACCAGGAAAAGAAGATCGTCGCGCTGTTTTTTCATTGGACCCTGCATCTTCTCCAGTCTCCCCACGGTCTTTTGTAGACGCTGTTTATTGGTGCAGATCATTTTCATGGACAGGGCGTGGCTAGTTTCCAGTCCGTCTCCGGTGGTGCCGAGTTGCCTCGGGTGAAGAGAGTTGCTTGAGAACTCCACTGCAACTGTTCCGCTCATTTTATGTAAATTTGCACTATCTACAGGAGAGACAAAATAAGAACTTTTCAATTTTTCTGTCGTTTAGAAACGCCATATGAAGCATTAGTTGCAGTTTTGTACAAGGTAAATAAAATGGTTTATTCTGTGTTAAAATATGAGAAATAAAATATATTTGCTTGAGTTTCTTCGATGAAGATTAATTTATTTTAAAATATAAGCGAACAAAATTATTAGAAGGGAGTTGACATCGTCGAAAACACGTATACTCCTTAAAACATTCGCGCTTGCAATAAAATTGAAATTTAAATAAATACCTTCGTCCCTTTCTTCGAGTTGTAAGCTTGGCCGATGATTTTTCCTCGGAAATTCGCCGTTTTCGACTTTTTTCTTTCAATTTTTGAGGTAGAAAGAGCTGAAAATTCAGCTATGGGCAAGTGAAATCGACCACAAAAAGAAAGGTTGATCAAGCCTTCATTTTCAGACAACCTTCCACTCCCAGAATTGTTTTGAATTGGCTTCCGTCAAAGCAACCAATAAAACTCGAGATTATTTCAAGACAAACTATGAGCAGCTGGAAAAAAAAGCCATTCAAATGCCAGACTTTGATATGCAAATGATTCGAAAAGACTTGAAAGGGGTTCATGTACTTACTGAATTAGCTGCGTAAAAGAGGATTGTGCCGGTGAAAATTAAAATCCGCGGTATTTGAAAACGAGAAGCGTATTTAAGTTCGCATTCAGTAAGCATCGGCAAAAGAGCCTTGCCTTGCGTTTAGATTAAGATAAGCAAAAATATTTGGGTTTAAAATGACTCTTTTTTGCTCGACATGTACAGGAAATAAATATTTCATTAAGGATTTTAATAACCCCTGTGAAGAAGCAATTCCAAGCAGTAAAAATAATCCAATTTAATTATAAAAGCAGTAAGATGTTGAAGGTTGCTTCGTCCTAAGGCAACGCATTATTAAAGAAAAAAATACCAAAAATCTTCAATGAAGAACCCTGCTCAGTGATTTCAGACAAAAGCCCACGCGTGCAATAATAAAGTGAAATAAGACATTTATTTCATGCACCTGTCCGTGTGAACCAATCAAATTTACTCGCGCACTCGTATGATGGTAATTTGGCGCCAGAAACTCATAGCATTGCTTTTGGCATTTACTATTTAGCATACTGTCGCCCCAGGGGTTTAGCGATGTCTGGCAGCGCCCAAACTATACTAAAACATAACAAGAAACGGTGAAATCACTTTGTTTTGTTGGCCGGTTTTTGACAGAAAGAAACCTTTTTCACCCAAAACGGTAAGTTTCTCAGTGAATATACTGCCCGAGAATATCTCCCTGGCAACTTTGAACGATAGCTTAAGTGCTTTGTACACTAGTTTAGAGCTTTTAAGCCGAGGATAGGAATTCACGGCGGTTTTTTGATACTAGCCTTGCTCTACTGATCTCTTAGCCTCCCGCACCGTGGAGAAAACCGATGTAACAAATGGAGCAAAAATTAAGTTAATCGAAGGTATTATTTATTTGGTACTTTATCGAAAAGAAAATTTCAAAGGCAACCAGTAAACCAGAATCCAAATTTTTCTTTAAAATTTCGAATCAGTCGATCGACTGTCAGTATATTATTTCACTTGACTTTGTTAATCGGATCGCGAATGTCTGAATATGCAAATTGCTAAGGTTGTTCATATCTAGAGAATTTTTAAACATTTTTTATCATTCTGAAAAATTTTAATCCTGTTTTCTTTATAATACGGAAAATGTAACGACAGTTTTAACATTGGAACTTGCCGTTGAATTCTCCGATCATGAAATATATTTTCTTTTAACTGTATTAAATCATTTAATACAGTATGAACGAATATAGTATATTCGTTGTTATCTGACAAATGAAAATGGCGACTAAAAAATAAAACAACGGTAGTATATTTTTGCAACAAAAGGCGTAAAAACACGAACAATTTAAGTTTACATTTGCTATTTATTTTTGTACAATCTTTCAGTGGAGGAAACTGATCAAAAAAAGTTGACACAATATGCGGTTTTTTGCGCATCAGGGAGGCATGAATTTTTAAACAATCGACAGGGGATGAACATTTGGAAATGATCTTTATACACTAGACTACGAGCAGTCCCTATTTTTTCGCTGAGTCCGTCGAGCTTGAAGCGAACGAAGAGTTCGTCGAGCCCCGCCCCCCCCCGCGCGTATTTTCGCTATAAGCCGGCTCTCGAAAATTTCGCTTCAAGCTCGACGGACTCTGCGAAAAATAGGGACTGCTGTAGTCTATTTATACACTAGAATGTGTGATAAGTTACTATCTTAGGGTTAGGGTTAGATTTGGCCTGTTTATTTTCTAAGTTTATTTATTTTGGCCCGAACATCTTCAAATTTAACTAGTTTTAAAATAATCATGAATTGCTATTGTTTTCACAGTTAAAATGGAGACACCAATTTACTTGAATGGAACAAATTCTACAAGCGGGAAGAGCGTTTCGCTTAAACGAGTCCTTAACCACAAGCAAGACCTACAAAAGGAAATCGCTGATTTGGAAAAACTGCAGAATACCTTACTTCAACAACGCCACGACCTCGATTTTCTGAACGAGAACATAAAAAGCTGGGCACAGAGCTTTGACAAAATTGAACGTAACAGTCAAGGAGTTCCTTTCGTGAGAAACGTAAAAGAAATTTGCGCATCGATTGAGAATCATTTGAATGACATCCATGGTGATTTTTACTTCAGAATGCAGAATCTGGTCACCGGGGATGTTCCCTGCTTTCAACAGGTTTACGAAGCTTTGGAGCTGTTGAAAAAACAAGTCTCGAAAATTATTCGAGATGACGCCACTTATAAAGCTTCGTTTATTGAAGAAATTCGACAGCTTCTTGGTCGGCTGACTGGAATTACTGACACGATGATGGAAATTTATTTTGAGCAATAATCTTCATGCAAAAATTGTCAAAATGCGACTGAGAGAAATTTACAAGAAATTATTTGAAAACTGTTCCATGTCGTTTTCACAGAACTTTATTTTTGTATATATTTTTCGTTCTGTTTTAGGCTAGTCTTATAAAAAAAATTGTATTTTCATCGTACAAGGAAATTGTACTTCTTGTTAAAGAAATAATTATTGTCAATTAATTCAAGTAGAAAATAAGAGACCGTATGATAGCGTATTTCTAGGAAACGATTCTGGTCTGAAAGACTTATCTCGAAGAAAGAGATTCACCTTCGAAATGTTTGTAAGGTACGAATAAATTAAGATGAATATGGTATGTAGTTAGTAGCAAAATATAATTAAAAATAAGTAATGTGCATTGTGAATTTGTTTCTCAGTTGTTTTGTTTACCTATGTTTTTATTTTTCATGGTAAAACATATAACAAATAAAATATATACTGTGCTGGCA
This sequence comes from Oculina patagonica, assembly GCF_052425735.1. Taxonomy (NCBI): domain Eukaryota; kingdom Metazoa; phylum Cnidaria; class Anthozoa; order Scleractinia; family Oculinidae; genus Oculina; species Oculina patagonica. The sequence continues at coordinate 33,937,741 of NC_135763.1, forward strand.
TACGGAACAATGCTATAACATCAAATCAAACAAGAATTATCGATCAACTTTCGCAGGAAGATCAAAATCTTTCTTATGCAACATTGTATACTGGTCTAAACTAAGAGCAGGGCCAGGTGTGTGAGTTATAAATTAAAGAAGGCGTTTATGTTAGCTTTGTTTCGCTAAGCCACAGAACAGAAGAAAACGTTTGTTTCAAAGATGTCATTGTGAAAAAAATAATTGATCCTGGCGGTGCCAGCATTCAACTCAACAAGATCGATTGAATTGACTCAGAGGAATCAATAAAATCAGTTAAAAACAAGTAGATGAAGTTTCAAGTGTTGTATTCATGCTACACAATTCGTGCTGAGTTTGCAACAAAACCTGATATACGTAAGTATGAAGCTGAAAATATGAACTTGTTGGTGTTTCGCTTGATGAGCATACACTACCAAAATAAACCCACAACTGATATTAAGTTGCTATGCGACAATTTAATGTTCATGAGTTCGCAGTATTGTACAGCCAGATATGCGGTGAAACCGATGGGCAAACAAATTTGTTTTTGTGATAAGAAAACAAAGAAAATGCGACCGATTTTGTTTGATATTGTTTTATCAGTCAGTGTAATCTGTTTACCTAAACTCGTACTTATTTGTGGAAAATGTAGTTACATTTTTGTAAAGTTGAAAGTAAACTAAAAATAAGTACGATAATTTTACTGATTATACACGAGGATTTTAAATAAAAACCAAAACAGCCTTTTAGAACTTAATAGCTAACCACCTGCGTTTAAGCTCAACAAAATACGCCTCTTGAAAAAAAAAAAAATAAACACATTTTAAATGAGTTATACTTTTTCCTGAACTCAATATTTCCTTCTCTACATCAAAAAAAAAAAAAAAATCTATGGATTCTACCGATGCACAATTTACAATGTTGCTTGCAACAGACGAATTTGTACGAAAAATTGGAAATGAATAATTAAAAGGCGGCTTACTGATTCAAAGCGTTGAACCATGATTCAATATGTTGTGTGATACCTATATATGGTATGATTTACTATCGGGTTTAACTCTCGAAGAATATTACAATTAAAGGCTTTTTCTCTTTGTCTCTCATAGAATTTTCTGTCAAACAACGCCTGATTAACAATTTGCATAAGGAAAAGTGGAAAAAAGCGAAGTTGAGTCAAGTAACACCTGCGTTCGTTTCAACCAATCACAATCGAGATTACACCGTTTTTAACCAATCACATGAAGGCATTGTTTGAAATGCAATCATGCGCATTTGGTAGAAAATGGGTGGATCACTGAAAGCGGTTTAGCCTTGAAATATATCAGTTGAAATTTTTATGATTTTCTGAGGGATAATTTGCCATCTCCGTGATCTAACTCATTCTGCAAGGATTTCTAAAAGGATTCGGTCGTACTTTCGCTGGCAAGGTAAGAAAACGCTCATTCATTTTTTTTTTCGTGGGATAAAATTACTGAGTAACGCATCCCTACTATAATTTAAGGTTTACAGTACCAAATAAAAAGATCAGACGCTTTTTAATATGTACAGGATCGTTTCTATTTAAGCCTTCTCAAATTTAAAATATTTTTCTACGCTCGGTTGAAACTGTAAGCAAGATTTCCCACTAGTTTTTTGATACACTTTTAGTGGCATGAAACTTAGAATGTACGTTTAGTATTTTACACATATCTAATTTTACATTCGATATATTTGTTTTAATTCATTCATCCGAGGGTCAAGGAACGCATGTATATGCAAATTGTGAAGTGACCAGGCTGATCTCAAAGCGTTATTAAAATGACTCGAGATAATGTACAGTGAATAACTGAGTGAACATGTGATCTAGCCTGTTTCTGCTTTTATGATGATAAAGAACCGACGCAATAGAACGGTGCTCGCGAAAATTGACATCTTGACACAGTCGTGCACGCAGTCTATTTCGCCCACGCGTCTGTTTCGAAAATTCTCCACAATCCGCCATGAGCCTAAAACATGTCGCGTGTGATTTGCAGAAAAAAAGGGAATCTTCTTATGTTTTTAAAAGATTCGATAGATATCTCCCTGTGATAATTATAGGTGACCTAAAAATATATATCAATCTTTTGGGCTACATTTTATAAAACTATAGAATACATTTTAAAGGTTTAGAAAAGAGGCCTGAATGGGTAAAATGGGAACTGGGATTTGGGCAGATTTTTACTGGAAAAATTGGATCTGGAAAATTTGGGAAAACAATAGACTGGGAAATGGGATTTGGACAAAATTTGACCTGGGAAAACGGGATTTATACTGCCCCCGTATTCAGGACCCTCTTGGAAGACTATAACGATTTCAATCTATTTCTACTCCTATTTTTTAACAGAACTTGGCGTCGCCAGTTTTCGTCAGCTTTTTTAACAACGCACAAGAGAGGCGAAATAAAACTCCATGCATAGACCGTTGTTGGATGAAAAATATTTACTCTTACCAGGAGCCCAGCTCTTACTAATTAATATTATCCATTCTTCAGGAACATGGCGGCGGTGGCAAACGACGGGGTCCGAGAGCTAACGACACGCACCGAGAAATTATCGATTACTTCCATTAACAAGGGCACAAAGCAGTTCAAAGCTCAAATCAAAGAACTGGATAAACAGTATGAGACGATGCAACAGCAGCTGGAAGATCTACAGTTTATCCTTGAGGTCATCCTGAAATGGGACGAAGACTTCAAGAAAGTGGTCCGATTCAGCCAAGGTGTGCCCCACATGAGGAGCACAAAGGAAATCTGCGCCAACATCAAGACAGCCATGATCCCCAGCAGCGAGTTTGACCGTACAGTGCAGATTCTTGTCAGGGAAGGCGTGCCATGTTTTTCCCGGGTGACGGGGCTTTTTGAAAAGCTGAAATCCCGTCTAGATGAAAGATCTCCCAACGCGAAGTTCTCCGAGGAGATTCGTCAACTGCTCGGAGAGATAATCGGAACTTTGTGTACAATTATGAATTTCTTCTACGACCAGGAAGTGTAAACGGTTTTAGGAATTTTAGTTTAGAGAATATTCGGTCAAGTGTCATAAGGTGGGGGAGATAGGGGGCGGGGGAAGGGTGTTGTTGAAGGATTCTTCTCTCCTCCCCTCGAATCAAAGTTGTATTGCACAAGGTGACTGTGTCCGACAATATCAAATGACGGAATAAAGTAATTTCTTAAATAATTCTGAGCTTTTTTAAAACAATCATACCGATTGGTGAGCAGACTGCAAACAGTCCATATTGTTTTATAAACCTTTAGCAGGGGAAACAGAAAGAAACGGTTCCTGGTAGCCCGTCGAACACAGACGTATTTTCGGCGGAGAAAAGCGAAGGCCGGAAATACACTTGTGTTCGAGGGCTAGGTTCCTGGTGGCTTGTCGAAGATTGTGTTCAATGGTTTGTGATTGAGTTGGGTCTATTCGCGTTCTAATTTTGTCTAGACAGGGATTTTAGTGTAATTTTTTCCCCCGACTGAGCCGCGAATGTCATTTGGCGCGTCACGCATGGTAGCCGGAAGAAAGATTGCGTGACGAGACGAATTTGGCAGCTGTTAATTAAAGTTGGTGATTATGCCCGTGATTATGCACGAAAATCAAATCGACAACTCTTGCTTTGAAATAACAAAATCTTAGATCATGTAAATTTGTAGCGGTGTCTCTGTATTCTTTATTGCTAACAAGTCAACCATTTAGCCTTTTTGCTGATTTTGTTCAATGCATGTATTGTCCGTCCAATTACAATGTGACAATTAAAAATGCTCAAGCCTGTTATTATGCACGTTTTAATCATGAATTTAAATTAAATATTAAAATAAATTTTACAGAATCCATAAAGGCAGTGATATGTCTAGGAATTAAATTAATTCTACTCAATATAATCCGATATTAAAATTAATAATGAACAGCATTTGTACACTTTCCGCCTGTCTATTGAGTTCAAATAAAAACTGTCCACAAACAACTAGGCGCTAAAATTGAAGTGCCCTCGCTAAGTGCAAACGTCCGTGACGAGAACACTAAAACAGGATTAACTCCAAAGACACTGACCACGGTGTCATTAATAACGAAGGCTCACAATTATGGCGTTGAATTATCACTTGTTGTTTAAAATCGTCCTTGTTGGCGATCCTGAAGTCGGAAACGCGGCCGTATTACATCAGTCAGCCAGCGACTGCTCATGTCCGTCGACAGTCGGCGTAAATTTCCTCAAAAGGAAATTAGAAATGGGTAAGTTTTGTGGTCTTTTGTGAAGAGCATCACTTCGAAATTTCGCCTCGACTTGTCATGACTTCATCAGTCTTTTAACAGTTGTATTCCCCTACAAGTTTTGCGTTATTGTTTCAAAGTGCAGGAAAGACTTTAACTGTTTATAGTTCTGCCCGAAGACAGGCATTTCGTTTGATGCAGATATTTTGCCTGGCGTAAGCGGAATTCATTTAAAAGCTTGTCGAAAAGCTGTCATCGTACCATCTCCGTTCACGTATTAATCCAGTGCTAGCTATCCGAGGAAATTAAAGTTCGACGTATTTGACGCCTCTAACGTTCTCAAACCAGACACCCATTTATCCTGTCAGAGTATCTGCATCTCTCTGTATAAATAAATATACGAACATTGTTATTTCGAAATAACTGTTTGAAAGTTCTTTGTAATTCCAGCGAGTATGAGAGGTTTTTAATCTGAAAGCCAATATTCTGCCTGATGGGGCGGAAGTTAATGAACAAACTTTATCGACAAGCTGTCATTTTAGCTTTGACACTTATTTTAATTTAACTACTTGTACTTTATTTTTCACTTTAAAACTTCAGATGGAAAGCGAATAAAATTGCAGATTTGGAATATTGCAGGCCAAGAAAGGTAAGAGAGATGTTTCGAATTATTTGGGCAATAAACAGCTGCCGTGATGTGGGTCACGCGATCGTTGTCACGCATTCAAGCGGTCATTTTGTTAAAAAATAGAATTCGCGCGACGAAGTTCCAGTTAGGAGAGCACAAGCTATCAATCTCCCTTTCACGAAACTTCCATGAAAAAAGAAAATTTTCAAAGCAAATGATGCGAGATTGTGACATTACTAATTGCAGGCTTTTATCTGACGTGTTTTAGTAAACGTTTCAGCTCACCGTACCAGGAAAATACGACATTTAGCACGTTTTTGTCTCATGTCACGTCATCTCGTGTCACGTGATCCGTTTTTGTGTGGACTTTAAAGTCTACACATTGTTGTCATGCAGTTTTTTCCGATTGGGGGGTCACTTTCCGTGATAACTCGCGTTAGTGCTTTCGGAAGTTTTCGACAGTGATCGGAGAATCCGAAGTTTCGGTGAGATGGGCAGCCAAGGCAGTAAACCCAGAAATTCGATCAGTATCGAGTAAGTCGCACTTTATTCTTGAATCTAGAAGCCTTTTTTGACACAGCTTTCGAAGAACGTGTGGTGGCTTGAAAGTATACATCAAGGAACAACTTCAAAGGCAGCGGTGGCGTAGATGAAAAGTGAAATAACAATCACGACGGCTGAAATCTGCATATCTAATGAGCTGAACAACTGCGGTCATAGGTCACGTTTCTTGTTTTTCACACTTTTGACTCACTTTCCACAGTTTTTGTTTCTCTGTGCGGCTTGAGCATTTTTGATTCGCATATTAAAACGAATCAAATGTCTGGTTATTTATTTATTTCAGCTTTGCCAAACACAATGAATGCACAACGAGTTGTATCAAAACAAGTTCGCTGATCATGTTGTTTTACTTGTCTTGGACTCCGGGATATAATTCACCAGCTCCATTTCTCTCAAGTAGTATATTTAACAAAAGACCGATGTCGAATTCAGGTAGAACTGAACTAAAACATTGTCATGAAAAGAATAAAAATAACATCGAACCGTAGAATATGCATATATCCAAACCGTGCGACAAAATAATTTAATTGTCGGTTCAAATAACGTCCTTCGCCGCCTCTCAAAACACCGACTTCAACTGAATATTTCGTAAACAGAAAAATATATTTCTCCGCCTTTCTACGCAAGCTACTAAGAAATTATTTGTGAAAGCTTATTGAAAAGTTCTAATTCCAAAAAGGTTAAAAAAGAACTCATTGAAAGAAAATAAGTTTTTCGATGAGTTGTTTACACAAGCTTTACACAAAAAGTAAGGGTTGTGTAAACAAGCGATGCGAGACAGTTCACATGCTCCACGCAACATTTCTCTTTTTAATGAAAATAGTATCCTATCTTGCTAGCGGTAAGGAAAGGCTTTTGGTCTAATAACTGCTGTTCTTGTAGGATTCTAGGTTTTTATTTGCATGAAAAAAGGCATTTGTCGTGAACGACGTGACAAAGGGTCACACCACGCTCCTTCACATTGCGTGACATCTCAAGCGGCAATGGTAACGTTTGTTTCTTGAAGCGACAAGTAATAGTACACTTTGTTCTTCCAACAGTCTTGTAAATAATAAATTGATTGACAAGTTCTTTGTTTTTTCGCCTTGTATCTCGAATTACTCGATTCGAAACTTGAAGTTGTTGACTGCTACAGAAACTCATTGATTAATTCATAATGTCAACTTTTATTCAAATGAAAGTCCACACATGTTCGCATAGCGGACTCACTTTTACTGTTATTCATCTTTTTGATGACGTGCTGTCAGGAAGGCTACAGTAACGAACTATTCACAAAACGATGCGAAAAAATGCAAACAACATCGAATGAAAGGTCATAATTTCGTCCTCGAGTAACTTTATGTGCACGTGCTCGCATTCAGCGGTATCTTTTTTCCCTCCGATGAACCTTTTATCAAAATCGTCTAACTCAAAGAAAATAATTTGTACACCAAAACTATGTAATTAAAAATATAGGTCACTGAGCCCTGTTAACAAAATGACGATTTATCTCCCAACCGAGAAAAAGCCGCCATTCTGTTTATGCGAGCGCGCTCACGCGTACAGGCATTCTGCGTAGTAAGGATGTGTAATGCAAAACTGAGGAATCACTTTAAATGCTCGTTCTTCCTAATGGAAGGGTAGTGAGTGGATGTAACACAACGTGAATAGTCTATCGAAACCAGGACCAAGCCTTGGCTTCTGGAAACCTAAACCAATGCCCTGTAATCCTGAGTCGTAATTTCTTACTTCAGCTTTACTAAAGTGTTAGAAAAATGCTACAGAATGTACAGAACCCAACTGAGGTCGAGTTGATCGTTGCGTGACGACACTCATCTCGTACCCAGATCTCTCACCAAGAGTAGGAGATCTGAGTATGGGATTATGACAAAACAATCAACAGCTACTAACTTGACTACGGAACCATACCGTATTTAGTCAAATAAGCGCCGCCCTCGAATAAGCGCCGCATTTGGGACAAAAAAGTTAATAAGCGCTGCCCCCAAATAAGCGCCGCAGTCCTGATGCGGCGCTTATTCGAGGAATTCCTTTTAACTAAAACAGCACTACAAAGCCTCTAAAGCAAACTTGGACATTCTTTCCATCTAAAGCGATGTTTTGCAGTTCAAAGTGTTTGTTTTAGCACTCGCCCATTAGTTTTTATATCCAACATTCTTACAATACTTAGTTACGTAAATGTTGTTAAGGCCCCGAACTTTGCCTGGACACCTAGCGCTACTTCTTTTTTTCAGCAGGAGACGAATACTGTCAATCAAAAGACGCTATTTTCAGTTACTTTAAAGGGTTCGATTCTTTGTGGTGTCCAGATTTTAAATAAGCGCCGCCCTCGAATAAGCGCCGCACTTGAGGAGTCAAAAATTTAGTAAGCGCCACGGCGCTTATTCGAGTAAATACGGTATGTATCCTGGCCAAAACTCATCTCCGTTTTTTTTATGTATCTCAACAACTTGAGCTGACTGCATATGTTTTAGTTTGACTTCATATTCGGTATCCCCTGTTAATTTTCAAGAATTACACGTCTCAGGTTAAGGCGGGGGTTCACGTGAAAGCCGTTTTTCCACCGTTTAATGTGGGTTTAATGCGAATATCTCGTTAAATTAGAATTTGAATTTTTAAATTAGTAGATGGACACCAAAACAGTCCCCTGACAACCTGGAATGCTCTTGCGTGGGGGTCGACTGTTTTGTGGTGTTTCAAAAACAATTTTCTTTCTCCGTTCTTTTCTTTAAAGGAGAAGTTCACTCCAGAATGGCCATTTATTTTCTTTACGCCAATTAAATGTTTATACAAAGATATGTTATTCACCAAAATTTCAGAATCCAACGTGTGCTATAACCCTACGAAATCTTTCCCAAAACTCGACAACTGAACGCCGCCATCTTGAAGCTGGTAATGTATGCGTGACGTCAAAGAGCTCAGCCTGAAGTTTGGAGGAAAAATTTAAATACTCGAAACTCCTTTTTTCTTCGTAGTAGCTTTTGTCTGTTAAAATGCTTGTTTGTGCAGCTCCATTTTGCTCAAACAGAGCTCCAAGAAGTACAAAAACCAAGGAATTTCGACTATTAAAATTTTCTCGCCAAACTTCAGGCTGAGCTCTTTGACGTCACGCATACATTACCAGCTCCAAGATGGCGGCGTTCAGTTGTCGAGTTTTGGGAAAGTTTTCGTAGAGTTATAGCGAACGTTGGAGGCTGAAATTTTGGTGAATAACATATCTTTGTGTAAACTTTTTATTGGCGTAAAGATAATAAATGGCCATTCTGGAGTGAACTTCTCCTTTAAACCTAAAAGTTTACTCAAATTCACGTGAATTCTTTCTTTCTTATGCCAACAGCGTGGCCACATACCATGCCCCCTGTCCTTTCTGCTACAGTTATTAGGGACGTTCAGATCGGTGAACGAGATAGAGTATACGACTTTAGGAATTCAGTCCAACCAGTTATATTGTTAGAGCCCTTACTCCTTGCTGTTCCTGAGCAGTTCAAAAGGAGTCTGTCGGTACGGGATTGGTGTGAAATGTGATAATCGAAAGTTTAATGCGTACATGTAGGTTTGAAAAATCATAATCGTACTCTAATGTGAAGGTCCCCAATCTCAGAGGTGGGGCTCCCACTCTGCTTTCCAACCCCCTCACCGTCTCTGCTGATTCTCTATCCCACGAATCTATCCGAGTCGCAGAATGGTAAAATGTTGTAATGTTTTAGTTCCCAGGCCTTAACGACCAGTTACTATCACGGAGCGCAAGGGTTTATGCTTGCCTATGACGTCACCGACAGAACATCGTATGACAAGATCCCGGAATGGTTGCGCGTTATCGAAACTCACGCCAGCGAGGACTTTCAAAAGATACTGGTTGCAAACAAATGTTGGTGTAACGAAAGAAACCGCGTAATCGAAAAGAAAGAAGGCGAGAAAATCGCGCGGGAGTACGGCATGCGATACGCAGAGCTGGATGACCTGCAAAGCTCGGAGATTGACAGGGTCCTCAAGCTGCTGATTCAAGACATCTTACACAACGCGGGCTCGCATGAAAGAGAGGAAGAAATGGAAGCTTGCAATTTCGACGCGGGAGAAGTAGGAAACAATAATAAAGGAGTTGAAGGAGACGAAGAATTGCTTTTAGCTTGATCATTCGTTCGCTACACTTGTAGCTAGCAGTGATTAAATGTAATGTAGCGTTTTTTATAAAACATTTTTAAGACTTTCAGTAGAGCTATGGATCTCGCGCGCTATCAGGTAATCCGTGAAAAAGTGTTCATTTTTTACACCATGTTTCAGGGGCTTTGTCACGGTATTTTAGGCAATTTTATTTTGTTAAGAGCTCTAAACTTCATATTGGCAGATCAAAAGTCTTGTATTGGCTAAATTACGGCCACATAACAAACAGGGATGATTTCCGAGCATTGTAAATGACACTTTCATACAAATTAGGATAAACTTCAAAAAAATTCGGGCCGACGTTTTTCAAGTTTACCCGAACGCAATCCGTTTTAATCTTCGTGAATGTTGCCCATCCATGCCCCTTTTGGCCTTTCTGTGTTTGTTTTGAGTTTTTCTACAGTTTTAAGCCGTTGTTGTGATATTTCAGTTAATTCTATGACCAGTTGGTCAGTGGTGAAATTGCCTAAAATTGCGTGACATATAGGTGGATTTCCACTGTCGCGTTTTTGTTTACGCACGTTAACGCGCGTAAAAATTATAAACGTACGTAAAATGAAATTTTACGCGCGCGATTACGCGCGTCGAATTTACGTTGTCCAATTTCCAATGCCACGTTTTTTTCCAGGTATTTACGCACGTGACGCTCACGTTTACGCACGTAGCGATTTTGGGGGTTTTGAAAAAAGTTGAACCGAGTTCAACTTTTTCGCGGCTGTCTGCGGTTACGCAACGATTTACCCAATCATACTTTTGGATTTCGTCACATGACACCACTTACCATGTGGAAAACCATTTTGTTTTAAATCGCCCATCGATTTACTTGGAAAAACATTCAGATGTAGAAACACTTTTCATCGAGAAAGTCTTAACATTTCAAGAAAGTAATCTATAGAACTGACTACAGAACCAAATTACACGAACGCAGTAGTGAATGAAAACGCCTGGCGTCAGGTCACGTAGGCTTTGACACCGGGAATCCGGGAACGTCGCCTCAAATCTTCTTTTACTTGATGGTGTCTTTCGGAAGTATTTATAAAATGCCTCTTGGTCATATTCACGCATTTCTAGCGTGTGGTACAAAGTGTTTTCATGGCAGCCATGTTGGAAGAGTCAAACAACAAGATATTTGCATAAAAATGTTAATGATTTTTTCCCAAAGGAAAAACAATTTATTGTTTCACTCCTCCAATATGGCCGACAATCACGCACTCTATTCACCAACTTGATAATTCAGTATGGCGGGCATTTACGCACGTTCAACGCGCGTAAAAAGGAAACGCTTTTTATTACTTTTTACGCGACAGTGGAAATTTGCCTACGTATCTTTTTTTACGCCCGTTTTACGTACGTAAATATTTACGCGTCAGTGGAAATCCACCTATAGCCTCTTCAAACGCAACAGGCGCGCAGTAATAAGAGACCTTGAGGACCGCGGGACCACGGGGATTTGAAAACGTATTGAGGAGTTAAACCACGGCTACACTTCTTACCCTTCGGACAGATTAATCAAATACCATTAATTTACGTTTGTTTTTTAAATAAGCCCCGGGTTTGTATTTGCTCCACGTCCCTTTATTAAAGATGGACGTATTTTGTGGTTTATTTTCGGGGGGGGGGGGCTTATATACGGGGGGAGGGGGGCTAATTTTTGGGTAGAAATTTGCGTTTCAAAAATCTGTGGGTTTCACATAGGATAACATGAGTTTCGTATAGGATAACATGACTGACATTTGTTGGTGCATACAAAATACCGAAAACAGTCACTTTGAGCGTTATAACACAAAACAAGTTCTACTATAGGAGCTTATTATTGGCATGAAGTTTAATAAGCTCATAGGTTTATTTTCGGTAGGGTTTATTTTAGGGAGGATTTTGGCGTCAAATTTTGGATGCATAGTTTCTTTTTTTTGGGGGGGGGGGGGAGGGGAGGGGGTTATTTTCCGGAGGGGAGATTTTGTAGCATTTTAGAGTAATCTCCCTCCGACGACCCAATTTTATGTGACTTTGCGTTCTCGAGATAGAAATTTTAATAATTTAAGAAACTTAAATGTGCAAGGCACTGTCTGCCAATCGTATATTTTTCATATGAAATATGAAAACGTTATACCTCGGCACGCATTGCATTCAGAATGAAAATGTACTCTCTTGTCCAAGGTGGGGTCATGGGGAGGGGAAAAATGAAAACGCAAATGCTAAACCTTTCAGAGAATCCATGGGGTCCATTAATTTCAGAGAGATTTTAAAGAAACGTGTCAGGTTAATGACTGGTTCAAAAAGGAAAGTATATAATATACTGGTCATAACTGACAATGTTGTTATGGGTTTATATCAAGAACAATATTTGTACTCGAAATTTAAATCATAGACAATATTTGTATAAAAGGTGGATTGTCTATGAATTTAGAGTAAAAATAAATGAGTAGAAATCTTGTCGCGCCATTTTGGACTTCAACACCCAGGGGACCCTGGTTGGGTACGTACTGTCGGCTAAAGATGAACACAAAGGGCTCTCGAGTGGGGTAGACCATTTAGCGTTGTCTGGTAACCCCGGCCGGAAATGTATACGATGTTTATGGTCATTTTGATGAAGCGAGATACGATAGTCTAACCAATTTTTGGCATTTTGTCAGCTAGTTCTAAGTTCAGTAATAGTAATTCTGGCTTTAACCTGAGAAAATTACTAAATTTGGCAGGATATAAACATATTTCTTTCAAATTGTGATCTGTCCTTCAGTTTCGGAAGCTTTTCTACCTAAGTGAAAGGATGTATTTTATATCTCGATTATTGTTCATTTTTGACGGTCGCATAAACCGCTACCGGAATGACAATCTGATGAAAACCGTTGCCATGCTATATGTCACGCGATGTATACGATCAAAGGTTCTAGAAAGTGAAACATTATCCAAGGGATAACTGATTAACTGCTTTCTACGCAACATGGAGAAACAGTTCGACTTTTTGTTCAAATTACTTCTTATCGGCGACAGCGGTGTCGGTAAGACATGTATAATATTTCGATTTGTGGAAAATAAGTTTAATCCAACTTTCATCACAACTATTGGCATAGATTTCAAAATCAGGACGGTGGAAATCGGTGAGTAGTTAGGATTTTATAATTAACGGGGACTCTGGCTTCTTGAGTAAAGGAATATTGACGACACAAGCTTGAACACTTTTCAGACAGTAACACACTCAAGCCAATATATTCGAGTCTTTTCTCTTGGCAATGCCAAAGTTATTGCAGACTCACAGTCATTTGTAAATTGTTCGTCGAAACGTTTAAAGGTTAATCATTGTGTATTTTGATCAGTGATTGTTCATATCATTGTTTACGCAATCGCTATACTGATCTATATTTGTAAATGCTTTAATAACTCAGTCCAGGGTCGAATCCAAAGAACAGGGTCACACCACTTTAGCGCGCAGTAGGAATACAAACAAGCCGAAAAGAAATCAGCAAAAATAGTCAAATGTAGACTTTAGATCATGATTATCATATTTTGCCCCCTACGCAGAAGTTCTTTGAATTCGTCACGCAAAAAGATTGCGTGACAAGCCCAAAGAGCGTGTTGCAGCTTGCATGATTGAAGGTTATGCACCTTTTTTCCGGGGGGGGGGGGGGGGGGGGGGGGGGGGGGGGGGGTTTAACTCCCCCCCCCCCCCCCCCCCCCCCCCAGGTGATTACTTCAGCTTGTACAATAACGAATTAATCTGTAATTTAATGCTTATAAATCATGTTTGTTATTATATAGCTAAATGTGTTCCATTGAATGAATATTTCTGTTTCATTTTCGATAAGTTTCGAATTCTCCGGGGGAAGGGGGTAGGGGGTAGGAATAGGCAGCAAAGCCAGCTATCACCCAGTATTTTTTGCGCGCGTTGAAAGTGCGCGCTTTTCACAAGGCCTTCTCGGCATTTATATTCATTTATTCGTTCTATTTTGTGCATCAGGTGGAAAAAGAATCAAGTTACAAATCTGGGACACTGCCGGCCAGGAAAGGTAAATGAAATCCTTAATTTATATTGAAACAACAACGAAACATTTGCAATAAAGTGCGCATTTTCTTGTAGATTCCAGACCATCACGGCCACATGTTACCGTGGAGCCCAGGGTATAATGTTGGTGTATGACGTCACCGACGAAAAGTCTTTCAAGAATATTTCAAAATGGGTGCAAAAAACACAGGAGCTCGCCAACCCTAACGTTCAAAAGATGTTGGTTGCGAACAAATGCGATCTCAAAAAACAAAGACTGGTCACAAGAGAGAAAGGAGAACTGCTCGCACAAGATCTTGACATTCGATACGCGGAAATTAGCGCTCTGTCAAATTTGAACGTAGAAGATGCATTTGCCACATTGACACAAGACGTTTTAAATAATTTTGTTTGTTCTTCCGCGGAGAGTTGGGCCACTTTAACGGTAGAGGAGACGACTAAACAGCCTTGCTGTGCACAATAGAATATTCACCAGAATTGTATGATAATAAATTATAAATAAATGAAAATAATAAAACATTTTTAACCAAAAAATTAGAAATTGAAGTCTCCAAGTAGATAGACTCTAGGCTAGAAATGTTTGAGCTAAAATATATGTTGACTGAAAATTTCGCCTAGAGCAGGTCTGGATAGGCGCTATAAAAATGTTTATTATTATTATTATTATTATTATTATTATTATTATTATTATTATTATTATTATTATTATTATTATTATTATTATAACATAAAATGAAAAAAATGCGTACACAACAAAACCGAAACTGAGAAAACAAATTTATCTAGGGATTTAACAGATGTAAGTTCCAGCAATGGAATGAATACGCGAACCATAATGCAAAATAGAATCCCGATTTCTTGAAGCCTCGATTTCTCCAAACTTTCGATTTCTCGAACTACTTTTCGTTTCGCTTGAATTATTGTCCTTCTCTGTAATTTTACTCCCGATTTCTCGAAGCAATTGCCCCTCAAGAGGTTCTTGAGATCGGGAGTCTGCTGAAGAGTAGTCCAGTCCCTGAACTCTCTCTTCCGCGCGCTTTATAGGGGTGGAACCCAGGCGCGCGAAGAGAGAGTTTGGAAAACACAAAACAGAATTCTCGTCCCCATAGCCCTTTCGTTTCTCTTAGCCGGCTTAGCACGAGAAAACGGAGGGCTCTGGGGACATAGGATTGATTGGCTGTTTGGAACAAAGAATTTCTAAACGGAAGTCGAAAACGTAACGACTCCCTCATACATTCTTTTGAAACGTCATGACTGCATACATGAAGACCGGAAGTCCTAGAATCCAGGACTGGAAATCCTTTGTCCCCAGAGCCCTTTTTTTTCTCGTGCCAAGGCCCAGCCGGCTTAGAGAAACAAAAAGGCTATGGGGACAAGAATGATAAAACAGGTAAAGAGAGAGTCCAGGATAACTTGCATGTGCAAGCGCCGATGCGCGCCAGTTTTCCATATTTGGAAGCACTTTTGTAAACGCGTGCACAGATGAGGAGTTCAATTACGCGACCATGTACTAAAGCAAGATCACCGAAATAACGTTAACAAAGCCTAGCTTTCTAGTCAGTGTCTACTAAAAGTTAACGGCCAAAACACAAACCGCTATCCGTCAATTTTTTTCTAGTGTTTTGTACCTTTATATTGAATCGGTTTTTCTTGCACTGCTCAACACTGATTGATTCGTTCTGGGTATGCGCATGCAAGTTATCCTGGACACTTTCTTCATGCGCATGGGTTCAACCCCTATAAAGGCACGCGGAAGAGAGAGTTCAGGGACTGGACTAACTGCAGAGCTGATAGAAGGGTCTGAATGGGTAAAATGAGAACTGAGATTTGGGCAAATTTCACTGAGAAAATGGGATTTGGGTCACTGGGACTACGAATCTCACACAAAAATAGAACTGGGACCGAGATTTGGAAAATCGGGAAACAAAAGCCCCAGTCAAAGCCTGAATAATGATTATTATTAAAAACTAGCAATGGTATATTGCTATTCGACCTGCGTTCTGATTGGTAACGCGCAATGGTATATGAGCTCTTATATCATCAAAGTAAGTACCACCAACGTTGGTTAGGTTAAAATTACAAAAACTGAAATTAAAATTTTGCTAAGAAAGGGTACGAGCGCAAATATGAATTAATCACAAGAAACCTCTGTTGCTTGAAGAAATAGCTGCCGTGAGACGTGTACCTGAAATCGAAATGACATTGAAAATGACATAAAAAGCATAGCACTACAGACGTATCATGCAGGGACGAGGAGTTTCATCAGCGACTGAAGTCGTGAAAACAAGTGGAAATCAAATGTATCTTTACGATGTAGTCATGCAAAAGAAGTTAATTCGTTTCGCTTGAAAACTGTCAGTTTATTTTATCCAAAGAGTGGGTTGAATAAGAATCAAAAATTGTTTTCTCGAATCTTTGAGTGTGACATATTTTGTTACTCATGGAATATTGTTAGGCTTTTTGGCCTGGAATTTATTGCAAGCTTACACGTTGTCACCAAGAATAAAAAGTTTATTTACGTGCTGTGCCTGTATTTTTGAGGTCATTTCTGGTAACCGTCTATTGCCTTCAATACCCGAACTCGTTTATGTGTTATAAATGTAAGTGTAAACTTTAATAGTCATCTGCCCACAGAGATTTCAATAACGATTTACAATTAAAAAACAAAACAAACAAAACTACTCAACTCTAATATAGACAAATAAAATTGAAATTAAATGAAATAATGATTAAAAGTTTAAAAGAAGATGGTTCCTCAGGTTCGTTTTAAAAGAGTTCAGAGATTTAGCGTTTTTTTTTATTTTAATATCATCAGTTCCATATGTTTACGGCTTACGGCTGAATGTTCTTTGGCCTGCTGGGGTCCTGAACAGCAGAATTTGCAAGCTTTGATGTTGGCGGGTTTATTTTATTTTATTTTTAAGTACTGGTTTTTAGTGGCGCACCCCCTAATTACTTACCAAAATTGGGGCGGCCCACACCTTGAGTGGATGGCCGCAGCTACAAAATTAAGCAAGCGTATAGAGTTTCTTGGAATTATCTCTAGCAGTCGCTAATCAGAGAGCAATTTGTTAGTCATGACCATAAAGAAGATAGCACCTAGTTTGGTCCTTGTGGCACGCCTGTTTTCGAGGGTAACAAGTCCGAAAGCGTCCCTACGACTCTCACTGCTTGGTTGGACTCCGCTTATTCTAGATTATTGCTGTTAAAAACTAAGTAAACAAACAAACAAAGGCGGGGACAGTCTAGTGCGAAATATTACCAGTCTAAATTTTGAGATCGGGAAGCAATATTTCTCACGTGATTCCATTTGGGACAAAAAGTTCACGTGACTATGCAAACACGCTTGTAAGTAACGCAATCCGCTGTCACATGCCTGCTACAAAACATGGCGAAAAATTACGATTACTTAGTTAGAGATAAAGATAGTGGTGTAGGGAAGACTTGTATACTGATTTAAGAGAAAATCCGCCAGGACTTCGAGTAGTTATTGGACAAAATTATGTACCAAAACTACTTACACCTGATTGCAAGCTTTTGTGTTACTGCTTCAAATATCTTATCGAAAGAAATCTTTTCTAACAACACCAAACATCGAAAACTAATTTCGAAGTTCCACTAAATTCCCATGAATCGCTTAAAAGATGTGAGCTTTTGACCATAGCTTGTGAACTTTGAATATCATTTTCTCAGACTCTGATAAGAAATTGTTGTACCAGAATTATTTACACCTTATTGCAAACTTTTTTTGTTACTGCTTCAAATATCTTATCAAAAGAAATCTTTTCTAACAACACCAAACATCGAAAACAAATTTGGAAGTTCCGCTGAATTCCACTGACTCGCTTAAGACGAATTTACAAAATGGCTACACGTGCGATTTTGCCTATACCTTGTGAACTTTGAAATTTATTTTCTTAGACTCTGATAAGAAATTGTTGTTGGTGTTATCACGGATAATTACTTACATCTTTACCTTTTATCAAGGGTAGGAAATAACGCAATAGGATTTAAATTATTCTGGTTCCTAGTGGATTCCGTCTTAATTCGTCAAAAACACCTAGCTTTCTGTCCGACTTCGATCCGACTTTGACCGCTACTATTGGATCACAATTCCAGATTAGATTTTAGGAACTCGGTAGAAAGTCCTGACAATCAATTAAAATCAATGAAAATTCAAATATCGAAAATCACTCAACACAGTGGCTTTGATTTTTATTGATTTTTAATATCAATCAATTGATTACTATCAGGAGCCCATGTTACTATTTATTTTAATTGATTACTATTGATTCTATTTATTATTGATTCTTATTGATTGAAATCGTCGGGTATAAAGTAGATAATGACCCATGACTCATGACTCACGCATGATGAAATATACGTACACAAAGCGTCAGGTCGGTTGTTTAAGGGTGCGTTTCTTTGGGAAAATCCAAAATTGGATTATTAATCTCAGATCACACGGATACTTTGCTCCCAAAGAAACGAAGAATCCGAAAACGGATTGTTTACGCGTCGCTATTTATGCACGTTGGTTCGCTGTGATTGGTGCATCCGACTAACAGATGCTGTTCCCTCAGAGGTCCGCTTTGTAGTTGAACGGCTGTTATGCTTTCTGATCGTAGGTATCCATGCTTGAGTCTTGTGTCATGTTTTTTTTGGCGCCCCGAGCCCTTCAAAAGCCCTTATTTTGCGAGATCATTTAGCGACCGGTCAAAAAAAAAGAGAGGAAGGGAAGGGAGAACTGCCTTCTCTCTCTCTTCTATTGGGAAAAGGACGGATAAGGAAGGAAGAACGAAACAGAGGAAGGAAGGAAAAGAGAAAAGAAACGCGCGCGATGAAATCCTCTTTTATTTGTGTAGTTGCCCCCGCAGGGTTTTGGGCCCAGAGGCCAAAACCCGAGGAGGCACCTTAGGAGTGACAATAGAAAGCAAGGGACCGCGGACGAAAATGCTGCTGTGTACGTAGGAGCTGGCGACAGCTCTAATCAGCCAAAAATAAAAATACAGAGACAAGAAAAGCAAGGCTGACACTACGTAGAAATGAAAAAACCTTAACGGGACAACGACATGATAGAGTCCAAACTGAAAGTTAAAAATGCAAACTCTGGACAGCTGTTTCGACCTGATTGGGTCTCTTCAGCAGAGTGTATGCCGCACAGAATAGAACAACCAGCGCAAAGACAGTTGTCTATAAAGTGCTCGTGGTAATGACAATCCGGATGGGCTCAAATTCAAACACTCGCCCATTGATCACAGCCGCGTGGCTGTTACTCAATAGGTCAAGAATTCGAAATATCATGTCGTTGTCTCGATAAGGAAAGTGAGAATAGACAGAACTATCCTTACACTGAAAACATGGACAAAACCATGTGAAAAACAACACTGCAAACATGGACAGAACCATGTGAAAACAGTGAAAATGTACAGCATATCGGATCTAAAAGATCTACGGTCCAAATAAAACTAAAAGTGACAATAGAAAGCAAGGGACCGCGGACGAAAATGCTGCTGTGTACGTAGGAGCTGGCGACAGCTCTTAGAGCTGTCGCCAGCTCCTACGTACACAGCAGCATTTTCGTCCGCGGTCCCTTGCTTTCTATTGTCACTTTTAGTTTTATTTGGACCGTAGATCTTTTAGATCCGATATGCTGTACATTTTCACTGTTTTCACATGGTTCTGTCCATGTTTGCAGTGTTGTTTTTCACATGGTTTTGTCCATGTTTTCAGTGTAAGGATAGTTCTGTCTATTCTCACTTTCCTTATCGAGACAACGACATGATATTTCGAATTCTTGACCTATTGAGTAACAGCCACGCGGCTGTGATCAATGGGCGAGTGTTTGAATTTGAGCCCATCCGGATTGTCATTACCACGAGCACTTTATAGACAACTGTCTTTGCGCTGGTTGTTCTATTCTGTGCGGCATACACTCTGCTGAAGAGACCCAATCAGGTCGAAACAGCTGTCCAGAGTTTGCATTTTTGACTTTCAGTTTGGACTCTATCATGTCGTTGTCCCGTTAAGGTTTTTTCATTTCTACGTAGTGTCAGCCTTGCTTTTCTTGTCTCTGTACCTTAGGAGTCCCCGGGTGTATACATACAAGGACAAAGAATATTTGTTGAAAAAGTAAGAAATGTGTTTGTAATGGGCGAAGCGTTCTCGTTTGACAAAACTAGGCGCGCACGGTCGTGACGGGTAATATTTTAGCAAGCGCGCACGGTGGTGTCGGGTACTTGCAACCACGAGGTCGCGTTTCAACCTCGTCCCCAGGGCTATCCGCGTGGTACCCCCCGACGAATGGCCCTGGTGGAGGCTGCAAAAATCTCCAGAAATCTTGGAGATTGCCTCGTTTCTAAATTGTCGCATGAGGTATGGGTCGAGTTCTTGCTTTAAAAAAAATGGCGGCCATACCCCTTCTTCGAGCCTTGAACTTTGCAGTGGCGAGAAGCAATATTTTTGTGTTAGTAGAAAGTTCGTGCTCTAGAAGCAGTATATTTAGGTCGGGATATTCTCTGAGTGTTACCGACCAGTTTTGATTTAAGTCCTGATTTGAATTGGTTGCTATAGTACGAATGGTTTCAGTTGTGAGGAGTCGAGGTGAATATTGCGAAGAGAGACGAACTCCAAATCATGCCACATCGCTCATTGAAAAGGGACTTCCTGTGAAGTGGAAAGGTCGAGTTAGCAGGACAAGATGACCGCAGCTCGAGTGATACGATTTCGAGTGATGAAGAAGTTCGCGTTGAATTCGATCTACTTGTGCACAGAAATTAAGGGTGAGTTGCGTGTGTTGTTTGCACATCCAGAGGCGATCGTCGCTTCAAAGCAAGGGAGGTCCCTGCTCCAATCTCAGGTCTTTCAGACCATAGTGGTTGCCTGTGTTGTTGACAAAGCACATTGTATTGATAATTGGCGAGCATTGAAATAAATTTTGTTTACAAATGATCTTGGACTACATTTGTTTTTGTGTGAAGCTTAATGCCACAAGAAAAATCGATATAGGCCCCGAGAACATAAAATTTAAAAATAGGCATTCCGACAATCTTATGAAATCACTATGATAATGATCAACATAGGCCTGCATTTTTTTTATATTAATGCTCTTCGTTGTCATAAATCTCCTACATTCACACTAAATGAATGCCATGCACTCTTCAGTTCGTACAGGAACCCATTATTTTCAATCAATCACTGAATTTTAACAAAATGATACGGCAGGCCTTATTTTCTGACCAAATGTGTTAGCAAGTGACAAACCTCTATATATCTCATGATCTGTCAAAGAGGTTGCAGGTTACAGCCTGCCAAGGTTTTCAATGAAATTAAAAGTACCTGGGAGCTATTTAATTAAGAAACTTCTCTGTAAAAATTATTGAGAGTACTAGGTTGCAGGTTGAACTGAGAATACTGAAAACACTGGTTATCTAAGAATTAGGCCCTTACAATTATGAAAGATGAACTGGGGTAATTATCATGATGTACACAAGACATGAAACCAAATATCAAACAGCTTTGAAAGTTTTCATAATGGAAAATAAATTCATTCAATGCCCAACAAGTTCATGAAGTGTTTTAATTAGTAACAAAAAGACAGAGACCAGTGTTCACTTACTGATAAGAATAAAATTTGATTTTTTTATCTCATTCTGACTGCTGACCATTATGTTTTGTACAAGTTACTGGGGGTAGTTCACTCTAGCCCACTCCTCTTGACAGCTTCATGCAAAGTTCAGTGCATAGGCGTACGAGGCGGGGGGGCGAGGGGGGCTGCAGCCCCCCCAGCGCCGAAATTTTTCGGGCAAAATGCTCAGAATTCGGGCAATAAGCCAGGGAAAAAATTGAAAATAAGCCGACAACACGAATTACATCAACAAATAAGTATTGGAAATATACCAAACTTTGTGGTTCAAAAGTCTAAATTTCTCATACCGCATACCATATCTTGTCTGCTTTCGTTTGCTCTCGCAAATTGCTATAATCATGTTCAATTTCTCTCGAAAATTCTGTGTGACCCCTCAGTTTGATTCAGTTGTAATCATTTTGAAGTAAGTGGGAAATTGGCAAGGGCGACCAGAAGTTAGGATTTTCCATAGCTTAAGGGCTTGCGCACGATGGATCCAGTGTAAGACGTCCTTACAACAAAGCTGTTAAAAATGTGATGGAGCTAATACTCTGATAATGCTTTTGACTCAAACGTTTAGTTAGTTCTAAGGGCTAGCCTAAAACTTTCAACGAATATTTTAACCCATTTACCCCTCAATGTTTCAACCGCTTTTCTATAACTTTCAAGTGGGCGAAAACAATGTAAATTGGCTCCCCCAAAAAACTTTAATTAATATTTTCTGAACTAGAGTGAATAAATAAAATTTTTCCGAAGAAAAAGGATTCAGTGCATTGACATCTTCGTACAAGGTCGCGAATTTAATTAGAGAACTTTAAGCAGGCAAGGTTTTTACACAACTATTTCAATGCATTTTTTTTGTCCATTTTATATGCCTCTTTATTCGCGTTCAACGCATGCCATTTTTTTTTTCGGGCAATAAGGTCTCCGCCCCCCCAGGTCCGAAGCTGCCCGTACGCCTATGGTTCAGTGTGTTATATTTCAAGATATTTTTGTGCCACAAGTTGTTCATGTGATTCTGAAAAAGAGTCACAGTACTATGTGTCTTGGTACAATAACCTGCAGGACAACACTATTTATAAATTTTAGTTTTATCTTGGATAACAGCTTTTACATGGGAATTAAGTTCCCCCTGCTATTATCCTTCCACTAGTAGTTATTATATATTTTATTATTTTTAATTGTAAATATTTATTTTTATGGGGAATCTTTTAAATAAATAAATAACACAAAAACGAACCAATAAAGTGTAAGCAAATTGTTATCTATGACATGCAACCAGGTTATTTTAGCTGCAATGACTGTATGCAGTTTGGGGGGAAGGGGTAAGACATAAACAACAAACCAATATTCACAACTTTTTAATTTATGCCATCTTTACTTGTTAAGTCGTTCCCATATTACTCAGTGGGTGTTACAAAAAGAACTATAATGTAGTACTTGGAGTATCATCTGGTCAAATCACCTACTTTAGATACTTTTGGGCATTTACCCTTCACAGCAAGTAAAGAAGTCCATTGCATAATCTTACAGTTTCACAGGCTTCAAATGAGGTCATGAATCTTGGTTTTAAATTATTTCTAAGAGACCGGCCATTATTTATTCAGAGGGGGGAGGGAAAAAAGAAGGGGGGTCAAGGCTATTTCATACAGGAGGTCAAGGCTATTTTAAGAGGGGGGCTTAAAACAGTTAAATGGTAAAGTGAAATGTCAGTAATGCTAAATTTTACAATTTTATGCTAATTCTATTGTAGGGCTTTCCACAAGTTGCTCGAGATTTCCCAAAAAGTTGCCCGTAATTTCTCAAAAAGTTGCTCAAAAGTTGCTCCAAAAATCAAAAAAGTTGCTTCTGACAATAAAAGTTGCTCGAAAGTTGCTCCAAAAAATCCAAAGCGCTGCTTCTAATCAAGATAAATTCTCTAAATATATGCTAATTTCCCTTTGAGGGTAATATTTCTTAGCAGTTTTATGCAATTTTACAGCAAAAGAAGTATCTTAATAACATATTAAGGGGAAAATTTGTTAAATAACAAGGATTTCTTTAACTGAGAAAAATCGTGAAGATATCGATGACGTCATGTTTGCTGACGAGTTTTGTAATGGTTTAAACCAGATAGAGCAGAAAGTTAAAACGTCTTCAGATGTTCCTCGGAAGTCTTCGGCAAACTTCGTAAATCTTCGGAAACGTTCGTATTGCCTTTGAACAACACTCGGATAACCTTCGGAGATCTTCGGTCTGGAAATTGCCCAAAATGCAACAAGTTGCTCGAGAGGAAAAAAGTTGCTCGAAGGGGAAAAAGTTGCTCGAATCCTAAAAAGTTGCTAAAAAGTTGCCGAGCAACTTGTGGAAAGCCCTATTCTATTGTTTTCTTTTTTTTTTAACTCCACCATTATGTACAACTTAGTGATTTGTATTTTAAAGAAATACTGTTTGCTCTCTAAACTCCATTGTTATCTCAAATTTTAGTTACTGAAAGGGTTAGGGTTTAGGGTTAGGGTTAGGGTTATTTATAATTATCTGCTAATATTTGGTTTGACTGAAATTATTTTCTTTTAACAAAATGATTGTCACTGCAATAGCCCAAGAAGTAATTAAACATGATATAACAACAAGAAAGAAGTCCTTTTTAATACAACTGTAGGAAAATAATAGGAAAAAACTATATTTTGCATGGTTATTACATTTGTGTTCACCATGAAAGCATAATTTGTAATATCTGTCACTTTTCCAAAGTTTAGAAAACTAATCATTTTATAATTGTATGTAATATGCATTTAAATAAGAGGAGCTATGAGGTGAGGGAGGAGGGGGCATCACATAAATTTGAATAAAGATGGGGGTCACTTGCTACTTACATGACCTGGAGGGGTGCCTTACAGAAATTTTTGATCTTTTTAACATATTTTTCCCTCCCCCTCCCCTCTACATAAATAATGACCGGCCCCTAATACTGTTAGGGAGATATTCTAAAAAATTGTTTACCACAAGATGTCTTCCAAATTGAACCTTGCTATCATGGTTAAAATAAACTCACTACAACACATTTTTATATGGAATATGTTATTTTTAGGCCTTATTTTGAATAGAATAGAATGGTAGTGGCCTGCCATCTTACAATTTTTTATGTTATGTTTATATTAGCTGACTGATGTTTAACTGATCTTTTTAAACCAACAATTGACAGCTGTGACTACTCTTTTTCTTGTAAACCAGTGTTCAAATGAGGGGACGCAGTCCAGAGGACTACCACTAAACTAACCAGTAACCAAGAGACAAGGAGTTTCTAATAATACCTCTCTTTATTGCTTAATTTACGGATAGATACATGCATTAAGTCAATAAATACACTCTGATGGTTAATTTTGCCAAGTACTTGTGGTCCAGCTGCATCTGCAAAATATTAAATGCAAAATACATCACCAAATATAAATAAATAAAATATGCTATGAAACGCAAAGCAAAAATAGTTCTGTGCATTCGAAAGGAACGAATTTCGTTCGTATATGATTTCTCTTCCAGCAGCATTTTAACCACCTGTTAAGGAAGGACTCCAAAGCCAGTGTTTTAAGCCGAATACCACATCAAAAATTCGTGATTTTGATATTCAAAGAAGTTCTTGCCCTTTCAAATCGAGTCAGCCTACGAAGCAGACCTACGAGCGAATATCGCGGAATCAAATGCTGACATTTTTCTTTTGATAAGGTCCATGTAAACAAAATTTGGCAGACCTAAACTTTAACTCATCTTCAACTAATCAGCAGTTTTTCTTTTCCAGTGGACAGCATTCCTGTTATTTCTAAAGGCTGACAAACTTGTGGTTTCTAAAGCTGAATTGCATGGGAAATTGAAATTGTACCATCAGGCACCGTGCCGACTTGGATAATTTAATCGGTGGTACACCTTGAAAACGTCTAAAACTCTGCCAACGTAAAGTATACAAGTGGAACTTTCACTAGCTGATCGGAATTCAAAATTGCGAAACAGTAAAATATAATCAGATTTTATGAACACCAAACTCTCGAGCTCTTGACAATAGAAAATGTTTTTGGCATTTTTGTCGAGTGATACTGTCAATTTGTGAGCACAAGATACACAATTTTACGCGATACTTGCGAGGCTAATTAAATCAAACTTAATTAAGTTAAAGTTACAGGAGCCAGTTAAAAATTTAACTTACCCGTAAAACAAACGTCTCTTGGTTTCGTTCCTATACGTATGGCGTGGGAATTTCGTCTTAACTCTTTTTCATCTTGATTATTGTTAACACAAAAAAGCGAACGGCATTATCGGCGCTTAAAACAAAATTGGGTTGTGATCCCAAACGAAGTTCTCTTACTTCAGCTTGAATTACTCTTCTCATTGAAGTTGTCGTAACTTTTTGTCATATCTGCCCGGAATCTTTTCCTTTCGAAGTTGAAGTCAAAACACCTTGGAAGCTTCCCGAGTCGCAAGCACAATTTTGGATAGCCAATCCTCGGCCACAATATATTTTACACACCATCCGATACCATCTACCAATCACCAAGCTCGATATATCACCCTGCACCAGGGCTGTTTGTCGGGGGCACCACGCGGACAGTCCTGGGGACGAGGTTGGTCGTCGGTTGGTCGCGTTTCGTCACCTTCGAGCTTCGCCATCTTCTAGCAGCATTTCGTTTTCCGGTTTTGGTTTACGCGTGTTCACAGATTTGTTCGAGCGGTTTGTCTGCTTTAAGTGATATTTGAAGCAGTTGTTAGTAATACGTCGAAAGATTTCGAGCAATTGGTTTCGTGTTCTTGACTACGTGTGTTCCAAGAGCTGGTTCGAGCGTCAACGTTTGCTTTCGGGGGTTTGTATCGTATACGAGTAATAAACAAAAATGTAATACAGGGTAATTCGTTTCGCTAACAAACTGTCAGATTATTTGATCCAAAGAGTGGGTTGAATAAGAATCAAAAATTGTTTTCTCGAATCTTTGAACTGTGTCATATTTTGTTACTCGCGGAATTTTTAGGCTTTTTGGCCTGGAAATTATTGTTAGTATTAAAGTTAATTTTGAATGTTATAAGCCAGGAAATAAGCTTGCGTGTTGTCACCACGAATAACGTGTTGTGTGTATTTCCGCTAGGTTAATATTTCCGCGCGCTAGGTAATATATTCGACTTGAACTTGTGAATTAATATTTTTAGGATTCAACGGTGTCACACAACAAGAAATTCCGCAGCAAACAATGTCATGACAACAAAAGACTCCACTAATCCTAGATTATTCAGGGTCAGCCAGGGTTTTTGGGTATACGGTATACAGGGCAATTTTAAATTGGGTATACAGTATTTTACGCTAAAATTGGGCCTTTGTGGGTATTAAGTATACTGCGATTTCCCAAATTTTGGTATTTTGAATGATTTTGGGGGAAAAATTTGGGTATACTGGGAACAGGTTTTTCAGGTATATTGGTATACCACTTACCCCCCTGGCCGACCCTGATTATTGCTGTAAAACAAATTATAAAAAGGCGGGGGCAGCTTTATAGTGAGAACTATTACTAGTAAGTAGAAGACAATAGAGATCATACATAATTAATTATTCTGCATGCATACTAATGTTGGGGCTGTGCGGAAATTCTTTCGAAAAAAGTTCACGTAATTATGCAAACACGCTTGTAAGTAACGCAATCCTCTGTCACATGCCTGCTACAAAACATGGCGAGCGCGAAAAACTACGATTACCTCGTCAAGATTGTGTCTGTCGGAGATTTGGGGGTGGGGAAGTCTTCTATAGAAATACGATTCGTCGAAAACAGGTTCAGTCCGCATTTGTTCTCGACAATAGGCTGCGATCTCAGGATTAGATTTCTGAAGCTCGGTAAGTAGATCATGCATGACTCATGAGGAAATATATACAGCAAGTCGGTTGTTAGTTTTGCGATGTCTCGAAATACCCAGAAAATAGTCAAGGAAAGAAATATTCTTTTAATGTTTGTTTCAATTTCTGAAGATGATTTAAATATTTTCGCCCATCCATAGATCACTGACTTCCTGTGAACACATTTGGAACTAATGTGAAATTGACATTAATTCGCAATTGTTTCGATCAAGAAAGATTGTTTCGCCTCGAGGCTTCGTCCTGTATTTTGTCTAAGTTTTTTTATTCATATCACATACGTTTTAATGCTAGAACGATCTTTGCTTATTGTTTCTTTCGGCTGAGAAAAATCACGCACCGTTTAGGGAAGGTGCGTTTTTTTTCCTGGCGAGGGAGGACTAGCATGGGGACATCAGTGAAAGGGAGGGGAGGGTAATAGCTCTTTATAAGCTGGCTATTATGGAGAATTCAAGGGGAGGGTCACACATCTTTCCCAGTATTTTTTAATGAGAATTTTGGTGATTCTGCTTTCCATTTTTTTAACAGATGAAGTTCTTCTTTCCCCTACTTTGATTTAATTTGTTGTATTACTATAGCTGCAAGGATACATTTCTACATGTATATAATTATGCCATAGCACATAGTTTTCTCGGAGGACTTGTGTACTTTTCCGTCCTTATCAAGACATACAATTTCTTGTTGTTGACTATTCACTGCCTGATCTACTGAGTCGTTTAGTTCTGCGCTCCACCCTATAAAACGTAAACTACTCACTATAAAATCATAAATGTAAACAATGTTGTGAGGTTTCTACAGCATGGAACATATATGTACAATGATGTAATGTATATGAAATTTTTCATATATGAACTGCGGATGGATATGAAAGTGATAAATGATCGTCGCAGTGAATTTCCAATTTAAGAAATTGGATGCATCGCACCGGTATCGCGGAGGTCACGGGTTCGAATCCCGTTGAAGCCCTGAACTTTTTTAGGCTTCTTTATTCCAATTGCTTAAATTGGAAATTCACTGCGACGATCATTTATTACTTTCATATCCATCCGCAGTTCATATATGAATTATTTCATATACATTACATCATTTCACTCCTCTCACGGGTAAAAATGAATATGAATTCACAATTGACCTCGCTCCCAATGTGTGGCTTCAATAGCTCAGTTAGTAGAGCATCGCACCGGTATCGCGGAGGTCACGGGTTCAAATCCCGTTGAAGCCCTGAATTTTTTTCAGGCTTCTTTATTCCAATTACTTAAATTGGAAATTCACTGCGACAATCATTTATCACTTTCATATATGTACAATGTAGTAGTGAAGGAAGGGTCGTACTTTTGTCAGTCACCTAAAGGTTGAGGGGGGGGGGGGGGTCAGGAGTTTTTATCATTAAAATGCAGGGGAGGTCCAACCCTTTTATTGAAAAGAAAAAAATTCCTAGCCACCCCCCCTCCCCAACCCCAAGAAAAAACGTACCTTCCCTTATTATCTAACAAATGTATATAGATCCCGGCCTTCCCCCAGCCAACGGGTTCCCCCAGGATTAAAGAGTTTCTCTCAGATTTTAGAAAGGCTTTCCTAGGCCAAAAAACCTATTACCGGTATCACAATATGCTTGATAAAAGTAAAAAAAGTAAATGTTGTAAATTTGTCTGTGGTTGTATGTAAAGCGATTGATTTGTTTGTTAACTTTTGATTATTTTTTTAGGGGAAAAGATAATCAAGCTACAAATTTTCCATACTCAGGGACAGGAAAGGTAAAGTAGTCTCTCCGAGATAACATGAGTTTTACTACAACCCCCCCCCCCCCCCACCGGGGATGATTCTGTCTATTGACACGGCTGGAAATGCAGTAAATACCCTCTATCCTCCGCAGAGGTTCCCGATGGGGCATTCGTTGTAAAAATTCGCTGGGCAAAGTGAGTGCAGGCGCAAAAGATAGAGATCCACTTCGCTCCAATCTCGAGCCCAGAGTCCGTCAGTCAGCGGTATTGGACGGATGTCCCGGCGACCTTACCGATGAGCAACCGCTGACAGATCGAGGAGCCGGGGGACACTCTGGGCTCGAGATAGACTTTCTCATTTTATTTCGCTTGCGCTCTTTTCGTACAGCGGACTCTCCCCACCGAAAACCTCTCTGGGGAGCCTCTGCGGAGGAGAGAGGTAAATACCGTGTGGCACTCACTTTCTGCAGATTCTAATTCTTTTGCCAAATCTCGAACCCAGATCTTCTCAACCCTCGGAGAGAACATCTGGTAATTATGGGTTAGAGACTGTTGTGAGTGTTTTGTTGACAAATACACGCACGCGCTGGTCGCACAATAAACGAGAAAATTTCAATACTGCACTGCTGGCCTCACAATGAACTCGTGCAGTATTGAAAGTCTCTAACCCATAAATATTGCTCGCGTCAAATGTGTCAGAAGTCTGACACACAACGCGACTACGCATGCTCGGCAATTTTTTGGATGAAAGGCTCACTTGGCCGCTGTAAATAGGTCACGGTAATTAACGGCAGTCAATCTAGACTACAAACAGAGAAATTTGGCGTACCACAAGGATCTGTTCTTGGTCCTCTACTTTTTGCATTGTTCTGCAGCGATCTGCCAAATATAACCGATGGTAGTGAAGGAGAGCTACACATGTATGCTGATGACACAACCATCTACGTCGCCGCCACAAGTCCGGACAAGGTAGCCACCGTGCTAAATTACATCTTACGGAAATTATATCGCTGGTGTTGTCAACATTGATGACACCACACCCGGAAAAAAACGAATATATGCTGTTATATCGAAGATCGTTTACTGGCCCTTTACAAAGCATTAAGCTTGGGGAAAATAACATTAGGCAAGGACAGTGCGCTCAAATAGAACATTCATGTCAAAGAACTGTGTAAACGTTTCACCCAGAAACTGAACCTTTTGAGATCATTGTATTTTTGCCAATTCCTGCGAGAATTGACTTTTATTTTAAAGTAATTTTACCATCTTTTATGTACGGTATGGTAGTCTGGGGGTCGTGTGGCTCAACACTTTTCAGGGACTTAGAAAAAATCCATGTGCATGCCACCAAGTTAATTTTCGACTTAGACTGGTTCACCCCATCAGAAGACGTACTGCGTCAAGCAAAGTGGATACTATTTAGGCAAATGTACATCCGCAGGGTACTTTGTTTTGTCTTCAAATGTGTATCTGGAGGTGTTCCTGTCCAATTACAACGTGCGGAAACAAAGTTTGCATCATCCGCGCGCAAATGCTGAAGCTTTCCATCAGCCAATCAGATTGGCGAACTGAACGCATTTGACCAGATGTGTACTACCGTGGTAAATAGGCATCTGGGTACGAGATTATCTTTTGCCATATGGTGCAGTTTCCTTCACATGTGCCAGTTTTTTTCCCGCCAACACGCTCCCACCCAACCCAACCTCCAGTTGTTTCCCGTCACAGCTACCTGTTTTCCCGCCATAATACCGGTGTTGTCTGTTGTGTCCGTCAGTTTCCAAGTTTTCTCGCTATAAAGAGTGACAGCACAGTTGGTTTTTCCGCCATCAATCAATCAATCAATATCAATCAATCAATCAATCAATCAATCAATCAATCAATCAATCAATCAATCAATCAATCAATCAATCAATCAATACGATTTAAATTAAGTAAAAAGAGAAAACTTCCATATCATATCGACGTCCGTCAAAACTTCTATTTCGGTTTCCCGCTGCATGAAAACCTGTGGGACAGAGGTCCAAAATTCATAAGTTTGAAAAAAGTATTTCTCAGTATTTGCACAGGTAGCCCAGGTTCGATATATGAGTAGCTTATTTATGATGACCGTTGCATTATTCTGATTATTAAGTAATTCGAGCGATTTTCATTATTACAAGGATTTGTATGGGGAAATAAATAAAACCGAAAAAGTAACTGTTGAATTACAATATAAACTGCTCATCTGAACTCCTGTGTTGATTTGTTTGAGTTACGGCTCCAACGGTTTCTTCTCCATATATGGAGAAAAAACCGTTGGGACCGGCAAAGAAATCGCTCCAAATCCGCTTTTAAACCACACAGTTCACACAAAGAACAACATAGGAGTTCAGGTGAGTGATTTTTATTAGAATTCCAATGTTATTTTTCATAATTTTCGGCTTTATTTATTCCCCATACAAATCCTTATAAAAATGCAAATCGCTCGAATTATTATTATTACTGGCACCAAGGGTACATTTCTAACAGTCAAGTACTATTTTAAAATTAGAGGTGATTTTGTTTTCAGTTCGAGCTGAAATCACATTCCATTTTGTCCCCTAGATTTGATTTTATGAGAAAAGATTTCTTCCGTGGGGCCAGTGAGGCTCATGTATAAAATTGTGACAATAATAGGCTTGAAATGAAGTACAAAAACAAAACTGTCAAAACTTCTATTTGCAGAACAGCCTGCAGAACAATTTCTATTTAAAGTACTATTTTAAAATAACTGATGATTTGTTTTCAGTTCAAGCTTATATTTCATCCCATTTTGTTCTTTAGATTCAATACCCTCCCAACAGCTTATTACCGTGGGGCCAGGGGTATCTTGGTGGTGTATGACGTCACCAACGAGAAATCCTTTCATAACATCTCAAAGTGGATGAGAAAAATCGAGGAGCACGCGATCGAGGATGTGGAGAAAATTCTGGTTGCAAACAAATGTGACCTTGAGGAAGAGAGAGTAATTACGAAAGAAAGAGGAGAGATGCTAGCCCAAAATCACGGCATTCGATACGTGGAGACCAGCGCACTTACAGGCGAAAATATCGAACAAGCTTTTACTCTTCTAACGCAAGACATTTTGAACAAAGTACTCTTGACGCCTGTTAAAGAGGAGAATATGAAAGATGGGAAGGACAAGAAGAAAAGAGTGAACTTGAAGGGATCAAGCTCGCCTCATAAGTCATGCTGTTGTCATTAAAAAGTTCTATGAATGTTCACTGTTCTACCCAATTTTCCAGAAATAGGCCCTATCACAGTTTTCGACGCCATTTTGACGAGTAGGCAAAGCGGGTAGATATTACAGTGTTTGTACGGGAATCCGACGGCAAATATCTTCTAGAAAAATTGAATTCTGAACAACTCATGAATTGTAAAGTTAAAATACTAGGGAAAAGTTTTTATTCGAATGTATATGTAGTTGGGCTAGAAAGCGTTCAGTTACGTTTTTAATTTCCCATACATTTGTTTATATTTTTCTGCATGATTGACGCGGTTCGCGGGAAAAATTTTTACTTAGCTAAGACATAGAACACGAAGTTTTCTTATCAGTTTCATGTAGCGCTTAATAAATTAAATTAATACAGCCATTAATTGCATCTGGTCGAAATGTTTAAATTAAAGGGCCTTTTAAAAACCTAAATGACAGATTTTTATACCCTTTCGTAACCTAAACTAGTGGAATCCCAACCCTTTTATATACCTAAAGCTTGAAATAGGTACACCTTTCAGACAGAGTCTCCCTGCCCTAGTCCCTTCTCCTCCTTGTAGGTATCCTGAAATTTGTGATCCAGCTGTCATTTTGTGATTTGTTGGCCGGAAAAGTGCAAACAGATTGCCAATTCTATATATTGACTAAACGCAGGAGCTAAACGTCGTATACAACGAACGCCGATCCGTGCTTTTTTTTTGGTCCAAATCCGTCAATCCGCCACTATTTTCGTTTCAATCCAAATATGCATTCAGTTAAAAACTTTGTGTGATATAGTTTCACTGTAAGAGACGTAGTTGTTGTTTTTTTATGCCAGTTTTTTTTTTTGAGATGTTTCGTTTCATTGCTTGTTTTAGCGACAATTCACGCGCAATTCTGCAATATACAGACCGAACTTTTGTTTCGTTTAGTATCAACGAGCCTAACTTCCTGCCATGTTAAGTCCGGAATCCGGACCAAAATTATTCGCTTATGCTCGATTCCGCTCGATGTATCCCAAAAATCCACATTTCGAGCAACCGCCAACCTATTCACCTCGCCCCCACCCCCCCCCCCCCCAGCATAAAGCTGGTAGCTATAATGTGCATAACAGAAATTTATATTAAAATTTGTACATAATTTGTATTTAAACGATTTCAAATTTCACATTTCCCTGGTTCCAGAGGTCTTTCTTTTCTAAGCAACGAAAACGACAGCACTCATGATCATGAGAGGGGAGGGGGGGGGGGGGGGAAGGTACAGAATAGGGAAGATTGAGAAATGGCCAAAAAAATTAGGGAGGAAAGACAACATCGTTCCCAGGGCTTTTCCCTTGGTGATTTGGAACGGGCTAAAAAAGTAGGGAGATTGGAAAAATTTTAGCTTAAAAAGTAGGCAGGAGGAAGAATTTAGCACGAAAAGTAGGGAGGAGGGAGAAATTGGCGCAAAATGTAGGGAGGAGGGAGAAATTAAAGGGAGTTTACCCTCCTGTCCCTCCCCTATCTTATGACTGGTCCGCCCTGAAGAAACGCAGCAAAATATACAGAATATAATTCAAAACCTGTATGATGACAATTTATATGCCATCAAAAGGTGGCTGGCTGAAAAGGTGCTACAATTAAAATGAACATTTGCCAAGAAACGGTACGAGCGCGAATGGAAATTGAAATATTTTGAATATCGGGAAGCATTTGCCAGCGAATAGAACAGTACTCACGTAACCTGAAATCATGCCCTCCCTACCAGGTTTTACTCACGTGATTATGCAAACTCACTTGTATGTAACGCAATCCGCTGTCACATGCGTGTTACAAAACATGGCGAGCGCGAAAAACTACGATTACTTGTTCAGGCTTCTGTTGGTCGGAGATAGCGGTGTGGGGAAGACTTGTATACTGATTCGATTTGTGGAAAATACCTTCAGTTCCTCATATATATCGACCATTGGAATAGATTTCAAAATCAGGACACTTGAACTTGGTGAGTACAATTATACAAATCAGTTGTACGCAGATTCAAGCGGTGAAGAAATTTGCGAACATTTAGGTTTTAAGCCATTCTGAGACAGCGATTCCAGACAGAATCTTACTCAATCATTCGTTTATTCACAAATAAGCAGTGAAGCTGTAGTTTTGGTTTGAGCGAATTTTTAAGACAAGAATTTTGAGCTTGTCGCCGGCAAGGACATTGTAGGTGATGTTACGTGAACTAATTGCATACTATAAGCCACTTGTGGGTTCTAACTGTAGAACTCAAATGACAACTAGTGTTAGTACATTCATTTCTAAGGAATAACTTGCTTTTAAAGCGCTCGATGAAAATCATTTTGGAATTATAAAGAGACAGGGTCAGTCAGGGTTTTTAGGTATACCATATACATAGGCATTTTAAACTGGGTATACTGTATTTTTACCTAAAATTCGGCCTTTTATGGGTATAAAGTATACTGTGTTATTTCACATTTTGGTATTTTGCATGATTTTGAGGGGAAATTTTGGGTATACTGGGTACATGCTTTTCAGGTATACTGGTATACCACTTACCCCCCTGGCCGACCCTGAAGAGAACAAAACATTCGTTTTAATCCATCGAGACTCTTGCATACTTTAAGCGCGTTTCAGCATAATTTTGAAAGTGAAAGTGACTTTGTTGATTTCTCGCAAGGTTAGCGCTTTTCTCCCTGTTCTTAGAAGTTGCAATTTAGTTTCAGGAAAACGTTAACAGTACATACCACACGTTTTTTACAAGCAGAAGGGATTAGTGCTATGACCTTGGAATGGGAAAATAATGTGAAACTATTCACTTCCGGTCACGGGACATTGCAAAAGGTCCGGAAATGCTGGTGACCTTAGTCATACGTTGTACAAGATTTTTGTCAATTGTTGTTTTCGTTTTTATTTAATTTCTAGATGGAAAAAAGGTCAAGCTACAAATCTGGGACACTGCTGGCCAAGAAAGGTATCAACGGAAATGTGATCAAAGTGTTCGCGCGAAAACCGCGAATTCACACTTATTTCATTTGTGTCGTCACGCAACGCTCTTAGAAGCATTGTGTGACGGTTGAAATAACGGCTGCGTTGGAGATTAAAGAGACTGTTAAAGTAGCGCGAGTCAAACTGCTACGAAAATGACACCTTGTCAAGTCTGCTCAGCCAAGTCTGGTAGCTGGCGGGCTCTTTCGCATTTTCTCAGCGTCTTGAAATACCGGCGCTCGCCGCGATTATTTTGCCTTCTCAGTAGACAGTCTAACGTGACAGTGTAACGTAAATCCAATTCACTGAATCGCAGCCAAAATAAGAAACGTTTGCACACTGACTCAGGGGGGGCCCCCCTTGGTTAAAATCGGGGGGATAAAGCGGAATTCTGACAGTCATTTTTATTCGAATAAATCTATTTAAAAAAATACCAAAAAATGGAATGCTAGTCCATCCATTCACCGGCGTATAAATGGATGTCCATCTATACCGGTGGAGTAGAGTATCTTGTCCAAGAAGGAATTTTCACAGTCTCTCTATTTTTAAGCGCTTAAGAACGAGCGCGAAGCACGAGGGTGTGGAGCCGGGGGAGGGAGGTGGGGGGGGGGGGAGGTGGCGAGCGACCGGTTCTCTTGAGATCCTTTTTCCCGCGTTCAACGATCAAAGAGAAGTACGAGAAAAATAGAGGGCTGTGGACAGTTTATGACCAAGAACACCACAGTTTTGGGCCCTCTCAAGATTACTCCGCTAAATTGTTTTATTGCTTTTCCTAGATTCTATACAATAACATCCACCACTTACCGCAGAGCCATGGGCATCATGGTAGTGTATGACGTCACAGATGAGAAATCCTTCATGAACATCACAAGATGGATCAGCAAAATACGCGAAAACGCTGACAAAAACGTGAACAAAATCCTGATTGCCAACAAGTGCGACCTCGAAGAAAAACGCAAAATAACGAGAGAAAGAGGCGAAGAACTGGCTGAAAATCTTGGAATTCCTTACGTAGAAATGAGTGCTCTGGCAAGCTCAAACATCGACGAAGCATTCATTACTTTAGCAAAAGACATTTTGAGCAGGGTGTTACAGTACGGCGAAGAAAGAAGCGCAGAATTTGGGGGCGACAAACAAGGGCTTGATGCATCAACAAAGTCTTGCATGTCATGTTAGCTCCAATATATATTATTATATCATCTGTTTAGAAATTGAAGTTATCCTCCTGAAGTTATGGAGTTCATAATGCTAGCTTTGTGGTATATTCGTGAGATGACTACCATGGACATATTTATTCGATGTAGACTGAATAAATCTACTTTTAAATTGCTCAATTTCTTTTTCCAAATCCTCCCTTATCCTATTATTAGCCTTTATTTGTTACGCAACGCTTCTACCTACCGAAAAATTGCGTGACGCGCCCAAAAAGGACTAGATCGATTCTTTCCAACGAGTTTTAATATAGCTTTACAAGTAATAGATTGGACAGAGTTCCCTTAGCTTCCTGGTTGAGTCAGAAAAATAAACGAACAACAAAAAAAAACTTTTATAAAAATTATTGGTTGACCAGATTCAGTGATGGAACATTTTTATCCACGTTCGAGCGGTATATTGTTTAAATCTCTTTCCTTTTTCCCCGTTATAATATTTAGTTTGATTTTATACTAAATCAAGCCATTATTTTGGACGAGCCAGACACAATCGCCTAAAATAACATGACCAAAGTTCAGTGTGAATTCCACTACAGCTATATATACAGGACCAGCTTACGAGAGCGACGGCTTTTTGGCCGGACGTAATGCTTATTCCCCAGTTTGCGCGCTCGGCTTGCACAGCATCTAATATACGCAAAGATTTTCATGTAAATCAGCCTTGAAAAAGTCTCTCGCTCTGGCTCTTCGTGCTTCATTTTGTTTATTTAGCCGCGCGTGTGCTATGCGCATTTCCGGTTCCGGTTTGCGAACTAGTAACCATTCCCCACTCCCCAAGTACACGACCCTGACCGTCACGTAACACAGCGCAAATTTGAAACAATCTCTCGAAATGGCGAAGCCGAATTTTGACTTGTTTTTCAAGCTTCTTCTCATAGGCGACAGCGGAGTTGGGAAGACGTGCATAATATTTCGTTTCGCCGACAACACATTCAATCCGACTTTTATTTCGACTATTGGAATCGATTTCAAGATTAGAACACTGGAACTCGGTAAGTAGACTGAAGTAGATTATGAGAAAATATACACGAAGCGGCAGGTAGCTTGTTAAAGTTGTTCGAATGTCTCGAAATATTTCGGCGCTTAAGAAGAGAATGAAGAAAAATTATTCACGTCTGTTTGAAACCAGACATGGTAGCCGGTACCTGTATTCATATTTAATGTAAATAACTATATTTCATGGAGTGTTTGCCGGGAAAACCGCGCAAGTTTTTGTACCGAATGTAATGGCATTTATATATTCACAGATGACTTGAAGTTTGCAATTGCGGTGTCACTTTTGAACATTGCTATTTACGCAACGAAAGAGAATCGAGATGTCGATTTCTGCTTTCCGACTTCTAGGATATATCGAAAACATAGTCAAGCAAAACATTTTATTCTTTTATTAATGTTTGTTTCAATTTCTGAAGTCGATTTAAATATTTTCGCACATTCATGGATCATTGACTTCCTGTGAACACATTTGCAACTAATGTGAAATTGACATTCGCAATTGTTTCGATCACGAAAGATTATTTCGCCCCAAGGCTTCGTCCTGTATTTTGTCTAAGATTTCTATTCAAAGCACATAAGTTTAAATGCTAGAACGATCTTTGTTTATTGTCTCAGTCGGTTGAAGGAAAACACCCACCGTTTGTTATCAAACGAGTGTAGATTCTCGTTCTCTATTCTGTATATTGTTATTATGTCTTCAATGGCATGACATCTGTCACTGCCTGCAGTCAAATGGTTTCTTTTTATTTTACAGTTAACATTAAAAATCATTTTCTGCTATAGCGATAACACGCAAGAATAGGAATGCACGATTTTCGGCTAATAAGGAAATGTCTCAGCGAAATATTACGAATTGTTCCTCGGTGAAATAAAAATGACGTCAGCGCCTCAGTGAGCAATATTGCATAATTGATGGCTTCCCGTCGAAGAATTATCCAAATATTACGCTAAGCTACGCTTATATATTCAAGCTTATTGATCGGCATATTGGACCTTTGAAGTTTTCTTGTGGTGTATTAATGTTTGTGTCACGAATC
Organism: Oculina patagonica; assembly: GCF_052425735.1. NCBI lineage: Eukaryota > Metazoa > Cnidaria > Anthozoa > Scleractinia > Oculinidae > Oculina > Oculina patagonica. Next base: position 33,975,940 of record NC_135763.1, read on the forward strand.
TCGCCTCCTGTGGTTTATAAGAATTTATTGGACTCAATCAGTGTCCACAAGAGTACCGTATTTATTCGATTAAACGCCTCCCTCGAATAAACGCCGCACATAAGGCCAGAAATATTAATTAACGCCGCCCGCGAATGATGCGGCTTTTATTCCAATAATAGAGTCAAGAAGCAAATCCAGTAACAATCAAGTTTGATCAAGCCTCAAAAATATTTTCTTGATTGTGACAAAATGAAAATAACTTTTTAGACAAGCACTAAAACATTTTTCTGTTTTTAAAATTCAAATGTTCAGTTACCATACTATTGTTAGCAAGAAGTAAATTGAATTTTAAATAAACGCCGCCCTCGTATAAATGCCACCCTCGAATAAACGCCGCAGTCGAATCACAAAAAATTCAATAAACGCCGCGGCGTTTAATCGAATAAATACGGTAATCGATATCTAGTTTCTCCTTAGCTCTTCTTACACTATCAGTACGTTCTCAAAAAGAAAGGTGATGAGAATAAAGAATTAATCAACTAGGAGATATTGTCTTGATCTACCATCAAATTCTCTCAAGTTACTTAACTCTCCCCTGTCCACCACCGACGGAGTTTTCCATCCCGACAGGAGTGGAGAGAGGTGGGTTCCTGTTTACGCTCCTGGCATTACAAGTTGAGGTTGTTTTGCTGCAAATAACAAATGCATACTTTGATCTATAAAAAAAGTTTCTGGGATTTTGCTGTTGTCTTGCACACCGACCGTGATTTTGTGAATACAGTTGAACCCCTATTAAGCGGCCACCCTCGGGGAAATGGCAACTGGCCGCTTAATAGAGGTTGGCCGCTTAATAGGGGTTTGTCAGAAATTAGCATAAGGTCTTTTTAAAAGGTAACATTATTTCAATACAAAATAAGGTGAAAAGGAATAACGAAATCACAGGAAGACGACAATAAACCTGTGTTTGAATGATTTTATCGGCCGTCACGGTCTGAGATTGTTGGAAATTAATTTAAATATCGTATATAACATTCTTATTGGCCGCTAAATAGAGGTAAAAACAATAGGAGAACGCTCATCGGGGCGGCAGAAAGGTGGCCGCGGCCGCTTAATAGGGGTGGCCGCTTTAAAGGGGTTATATTTACAGTATTTTACTGACAATATTTTCGGGTCTTTAGTAACTGGCCGCTTAATAGGGGTTGGCCGCTTAATGGGTGGCCGCTTAATAGGGGTTCGACTGTATTTCGTTGCTTTTCTTCAGCTCTCAGCCGGCCAAGCAAATAATAAAGCTCGACCTAACTCTTTGCTTCTTAGTGAGAAAATGGGAGAGAAATTGGTGTATTACGAATCATTCTCGCGAGATCCCCGCATTTACTTGTGTAAACACACCTGTTAAGCAACGTTTTTTTACCGGATATTTGTTAAGCAACGTTTTTTTACCGGATATTTTCACGGATTTGTGCATTTTTTTTATTATGAAACCGTAGGATAGATTTAATACCGTTGCGAGCTCCACGGTTTAGTTACGTTTAGTAATCCAACTTTGTGTTTGTATGGAAATGCAATGAATGCAGTTTTAATAGTTACCAGAAGGACGAAAGATTTTAGAATAGAAATGACTTGTATTTTTATACTGCTCTTTCTGTAATTGTGCTCAATGTAAGTCATTTCTATTATTAAATCTTTCGTATTTCTTGCAACTTAAATGTATTCCTTCCATCCTTATCGATTTAATTGTTAACGTTTGATTATTGTTTTAGGGGGAAAGAAAATCAAGCTACAAATTTGGGATACTGCGGGACAAGAAAGGTAAAGTAGACTTTCCGGGAGTACAAGATTTTTATTTCCCTCCGCCCGGCCATGGATGATACTGTTAATCGACAAGGCTAAAATCCGGTGAATATTCGATGGTTTCCCACAGGTCGTGTGCAATGGCATTTGTCCACCATAATGTGCAGTGTCATTATGCTCCAGTTTTTTCCCGCCAACATGTCACCCGACAGTTGTTTTCCCGCCATCATCTTCCCTATTCGTCACAGCTTCCAGTTGTTTTCCCGCCATAATGCTAGTATTGCGTCCGTCGGTTTCCAATGTTTCCCGCTATAACTGAGCAGCCGCTTGCGTCGAAATATTTCACGCCCGCTAGTTTTCAATCAATCAATCAATCAATCAATCAATCAATCAATCAATCAATCAATCAATCAACCGATCGATCGATCGATCGATCGATCGATCAATCAACGTCATGACGCAGGACGAGGTTGCCCTCCATATCCGAGCCAGAGGCTCATGTATAAAACGCGTGACAATAATAGGCTTAAAATTAAGTACAAAAACAAAACTTCAAAACTGTCAAAACTTCTATTTCGGTTTCCCGCTAAAAACGCGTGGGATAGAGGTCCAAAAATCTGAAAACAAGTATTTCTCAGGTCTTTCATCATTGTATAATCTGGCGGTAACAAATCCGGCACCAAGGGTACATTTCTATTTAAAGTACTATTTTAAAATAACTGGTGATTTGTTTTCAGTTCGAGCTTATATTATTTTGTTCTCTAGATTCCATACCATCACAACAGCTTATTATCGTGGGGCCCTGGGTATCATGATGGTGTATGACGTCACCAACGAAAAATCCTTTCATAACATCTCAAAGTGGATGAGAAAAATCGAGGAGCACGCAAACGAGGACGTGGAGAAAATTCTGGTTGCAAATAAATGCGACCTTGAGGAAAAGAGACTAATTACAAAGGAAAGAGGAGAGATGCTAGCCCAAAATCACGGCATTCGACACGTGGAGACCAGCGCACTTTCAAGTGAAAATATCGAACAAGCTTTTACTCTTCTAACGCAAGACATTTTGAACAAAGTATGCCCGCCGGTTAAGGAGGAGAATATGAAAAACGGGAAGGGCAAGAAAAAAAGAGTGAACTTAAAGGGATCGAGCTCGCATCATAAGTCATGCTGCAGTCGGTAAAAGGTTCTATGTTCTGTGAATGTTCCATGTTCAACTTATGTTCTGTAAATGTTGCAACTGTAAATAGTTACTCTACTCCGATATAACTAACCTAAGGAACGAATTTGGCAAAACGATTGTGTACCGACCAGAAAAGTCATTATAAAGATTAAGACGTTCAGCATACGTCAGACCGTCAGGTATTCCGCGTTTTGGTTTGGTATTTGCCGCAAAACGCTGCATTTTCGACAAAGGAGCTTTACGAAACCCTTCAAAAGGCTCGTGTGTCGTCTTAGGGAAGAGAGCTGCCCTAATCAAATGGTATCGTTTCGTAATCTTCTCAGGTCCACAAAGCAAATGCGCAAAACGAGAAATGTGAACGGGACGCAGGGGACTGTTCCCTAGTGCCTCCTTTATTTTTAAGGGTATATGAAATGCGTGATCAGGTTGTCATCTATATGATTTGTTGGGAAGAGCAAACGGATTGCTCATATATTGACTGAACGTCGTATACAACAAACGTCAAAAACTAACCTACCGGTAATTGGATATTTAGCATCGCTCTCTTCCGTTATATCAAGGTTGCACTGTGAGAGTTTTTATACCGAGGTAAACTACTGTGGGAATTTCAATATATTTATATCGGTGCGTCTACTGTGACTGGGTATGAGAAAGTTTACAATCGAAATCATGTGAAGTCACTACAAATGCATAAAGCTGCTCACTGAACAAAGTCACGCCGTTCAGAACATTTCGTGACACTTGAACATAAAAGTAATCAGTTAACAAGAGCTTTTTTGTAAAATATCATAAAATTTACGGTTATGTTAAACGTAGTAACGTATACTTGCACCATTATAATTTGGAAATACTCAAATGTTAGACTATGATTCGTAATGGCTGTTAAACTGAGTAAAGTGTAATTCACGGAGTAATTATTACTCTCGTTGGTGCGTCAGCTAAGAGCTGCCAAATCACAACTGTTTATGATCCGCTGTGCAATTGATTAAGCTACCTGTTATGGAACTTACAAAGTAGCCAAGCAAGGTGGAGCGGAGCGCCAGACGGGAACGACTTTTCGCGCTCCGCGCGTGTGTATCGTGCTTTACGCTCTGCTTCACTTTTCCGCTTGTTCTGCAGTCTGCTCAGCCTTGTCCCCAGGCGTCCTCTTCCTTGGTCGTGCACTGTTCGCTTGGTGTTGTGGGACTGATGGGACGGAAGACGGCTCGCTTCCTAACCATCTGCCCTTGCGCTCCCCGTTTCCCCGCCTTAAGGTGGGGTTTTACCTAAATTTGAATGAATTTTTGAGAGGTTAAAAAAAGGGATTAAAGAAAGAAAAAAAAGTGTTTGAAACACCACTAGACAGTTGACCCCCACGCCAGAGAAAGGGGGACTAACTGGTGTTCGTCTACCAATTTTAAACTTCAAATTCTAATTTTAAAATCACATTAAATCTCCAATATTTATAATTTCTCTAAATTTTCCTCATCCTTTGAGAAAAACTATCTCCTCCCAAAAATCCCCCAAATTTACCCAAAATTTACAAAAACACCGCAAAACATAGACATGTGGGATGAGCTAAGAGTTTTTAAGATTCCTTGAAACTCGAACAAGATATTTTCGTTAAACCCATGAAAAAACGGTGAAAAAACGGCCTTCAATTAAACCCCCGCCTTAACCGCCTGGGGACGAGGCAGCAGTCTACTAACAAAGAAATTCCTTTCTTGTTATCTGTTAAAAAAAGTTCCACATGTATTTTTCTGTTGTTACATTTTTAATTTAATTACAAAACGGTCTGGGTCAATTTTGAAATTGACCGACTGACTATATTCCACTCATGTTTCTATTTCAACTAACGCATTATGAAAATCGATCAAATCCGAGTTTTTTGTTACTATGTACAACTGGAGTAGGCCTGGAACTCACGTGCTTGTATCATATTTACCATAAATCTTCGAAAAAAATAGTTGTAAAAAACTGTCAATATAATACAATAAAATCAGTTTATTATTATAAACTTAAACTGGTTAAATATCTCTAGCGAGGTCCTTTCCTGAAAATTCAAATACATTCCGTACCGCGCCCCAGACAAGCGACCACGCCAAAGGTACACAACCAGCTACGCACCTCCCCCCCCCCCCCCTCAGAAAAAAAAACTGCAGCAGTTATAATACGGCAGTGATACAGTTTAGTCACACAAAGAAGTGAAAATCAAATCAGTTTTAAGGGAACTTGTCAAACATGATTTAGTTATGATCTTTCTCTACAGTGACTAGAGAGGTTATAACTACAAAACGATGAAGATATAAGCATACTTCTTAGATATTAACAACTTAAAGTTTTTGGCATTCCCGGCTTTATCAGCTTCAAGTTTATAATAAACTGAGTGTTAGCCTTCATGGCTATTGTAATGTACAGCAACGTTTTACAAACAATGTTTGAAATCTTACCGATTTCATCATGCTCTTCCCATAAACGGTCCTGTTGCAAAATTATAATTTAAAAAAATGGCAATTGGAAACTGGCGTTACGCATATTACATTCAATGTTCACATCGACATTAAAAGAAATGGATTAAATTACTTGAATTAATATTTGGAACATTAATATGGGGTAGACCATTACTTTTTTGAAGGGGTGAGGGTTGGGCAATTACCAAAAACAAAAACCCGTGCAAAGGGAGACAGTAAAAGAAATATATATATGGAACAAGCCAAAAGCTGGATAAAAAATCGTGATAAATTGCCCATCATCCCTTCTTAAAATTAATAGCCTATCCCTAAGCAAGTCATTGGTGTGTTCATACCCTAAGGGTGTGGCTAGAGATACATGTCAGACTTCCTCTTATTGAGTGTCATTTGAATCAGTCTTGTTACTGCTGTTCATTGTCCTCATTGTCACAGTCAGCAATGATTTCAACATTTTCAACATGACAGGCTTCAGTGTAGCGGAAAGGTGCTCCATTCTTGCATGTTACTGTAACCTTTCCATGACCAACAACGACGACCTGTTGTGGGATTTTAACACTCCTTTCCAGCAAGTACTTTCCTTCTTTTAATATCAAAACTCGATTCACATCCTCTAGCTTCTTAATTCTTTCAGAAACACCACAGAGTTCATCTGAATTCTGAATGACTAGGAAATAGAGACCTCCATAGCGTTGAGCAACTCCTGGAACGTCCCGACCTGAGCTCAAGTGTTTAAACACTGCTGCTGCAGCCAGAGCTTGCTGTTTTCTGTCCAGCTCAGCCAAGCTTACTGCCTTGGTGTAGTAACCAAGCAGCCAGGTAGGATCAGATCTGATGGCAGCTTCGGTATCATTCAATGCAAGCTCTAATATCTCGCGCTCATACGCAATATCTTTCTTTAGCTCGGCGGATTTTAAGTAGGTCGAGGCTCTACTTGTCAGAATTTGTGGATTGTTTGGACATGAAATTAGTGCTTCACTGTACAGCGACAGCGCCGCGTCCAATTGGCCACGATTGAGACATGTTTTGGCTTTTTTTTCACCCTTTTGATGAACCCCATTGTGGGCGTAAGTGTAATGTTCTCAATGTACACGGTTTTATCTAAGTGCAGTGGGACACCTTTAGGGCAGGTAATTTGGACTTCCCCAAGGCCAACCATCACTGTATTGTTCGGAAGTTGTAATGGACTCGGTAGCTCGAATCTTCCTTCTTTCACCACAATCACCAGATTCTGAGTGTCTCGTCTTTCCGCTGTTTGAAGAAGTTCTTGCACCGTTGCTACAACATGGGCGTCACAGCTTCCAAAACGAGCCACAACTGCGGGGATTTTGGCGCACTGCAACGGAAACAGATGTTTAGCAACAGCAGCTGCAGCTAGTGACGGACCTCGTTTGCCAAGATGAGCAAGACAGACAGCCTTCCAATAATAACCCTTCACCCAGGAGCGATCTGCAGTAATTGCATCTTGAGAGGCTTGTAAAGCCTGTTCAAGAAATGTCTGTTTGTCTTCCACCGAGCTTTGTTGCGAAAGTTTTACGTAGGTTGCCGCTTTGTTACTTAGCAACTTGGCATCGTTTTGCGACAGGCTTAAAGCTTGATCATAGAGCTCCAGTGCACCTAAATAGTTTCCCTTCCTGAACAAAACGTTGGCACAGTGTTTGCACCACCTGGTACGAATAAAACTATCATCAAATAGAAGGGTTTGGTGAGCGGAATTGTTACGGTCTGGCACTAGCTGTTGACATTTAACAACTAGTTCTTGGAGACGTGAGACCTCCTTCTCGTTTCCTTCAATCACGTGTACACATTTCAGACACTCGTACGCCTCTTCCATGTCTGGGTGAATTTCACCAAAAAGACTCTTTTGAATATACAATTTTATCTCCGCAATCGTTCTGTAAAAGTTTAATTTGGTTGTTAAAAAGTTGCGTTGTCTTGCTGCAAAGAAACATTCTAGCATGCTACTTAGAAATACCACTAAGACTTTTTCGGTACCGTCAGCAACAGTGATTTCTTCCACATTTACCTGACGCTGACGCAAGGAAGCCGCCATTCTGTATATATCGGGCCAGTTACGTTCCAGAATATCCACCAGGATATTCTCCGAGGCTTGAGGATCAAAATGGCATTTTACCCTCATAGCAGCTGTCATCCCAGTTATGTAAAAAACAGAAGTAGGTGGAAGTTTCTTGCAGATTTCCCACAATTCATTAGCATACGGTTTAGCTTCCTGTACCATTCCCGCTTTACATAGGAAATCGCTAATTTCCTCAAGAAGAGTTAAAATGCGGGGATCATGAAAGGGCCAAATTTCTCTGGCAATCTTGAGGGTATTCTGATAACGTCTCAAAGGAGACTGAGGATTGCAAGGCGATAAGAAAGATTCTGCTCTTGCAATGTCTAGTTGCAGTTGTACATACTTATCCAGACTTGTTGGTAATTCTTCGAGCTTCAATAAAGCTTTGTAATATTCCTCCCACTGCTTTTCCAAAAAGTAACAGGAAGCACTGCGCTCGAGGACGTCAAATTTGATATCGGCATTTACTTTAACACCAGACTTTTCATATTCATTCAGCTTCTTCACAGCGTTGTCAGATAATTTCCTCGCTTCTTTGTCAATTTGAGGAGATGAGCAGCTCTGTTTTAATAAACTTGTTCGAACCATCGTCTCGAGGAGCAAATCTGGCTGATCAGCATCGCTACACACTATACGTAATACTCTCAACTTGAACTCTGACAGCTCAGCATAGACTCGGCTAAAAAGAGAAATGTCATCGGAGAATAACTTTTCAACAAAGACGCATAATGGTAGGATTTCAGTGTTGTAAAGACCATGCAGACTATCTTCTTTTAACAATTTCGACTCTTCCTCTATATGATTTTTTAACGTGCGAAAGCTCAGCAGAAGAGCAATGGCAATGTCTCGTTTGTTAGTTTCTTTAAATGCAAAATAAAGAACTCGAGTGGCTGCCACCAATATCTCTATCCTCTCTGCTGTTGTTAGGCTTTCTCTGACGACTTCTTGAACGAGTTTATGGACAGCAAATACTCTACGTTTTTGGTCGACTGAGAAAAGCGAATAACTAGACAGCACCTTGAGAATGACATCTACATCAATCTCAGAACGTGCACCCTCTCTTAAGTCCTCTTGATGTAATTCAGGAAAGCCAGGATTGATGACATCAATAGGAATATTATCAGATTCTAAAAAGGCTGCAATGCGCATCATGGTGGCGGCAGCGGGCGAAATCTCTTTTAAAAATTCGAAATTCATCTCCCAGGTTGTGTGCACTGACAGACGGTGCTGAGCCTCTACACTAAGCGCTGTAGCTGGTTGTTGCTTTAAGAGACGGAGCTTAACAGCTCTGTATTTTTCTAGGTAAGCTTTGAAGCTGCAAGGTATAGGAAGAGCAGAAATGTAAGCTGCTGCTTGCTCGAGGGCTAATGGCAAAGATCCCAGTTCTTTGGCTAGCAGAATCGCATCTGGGTCAAGGGGTTCTTCTTTTAAACCGGTCTTTTGCATAAGGAATAACGCGCCTTCCTTTTTACTGAAACATTGCAGTTCAAAAGAATCCTCAAAAGAAAGCTTTAAGAACGTTTTCGTGTCTTTAGCACTTCTTCTTGTTGTGAGCAGTATGTGTCCATGCTTGAATGCTTTACCATTTCTTTGCCAAGGCCCTTTAGAAATCTTCTTCACGCCTGTGGGACACGTTGGATCTTCCAATTCATCGACATTGTCCACAACAAGAAGCCATGGCCGCCTTTTTTTGGATAAGGTGGCCAACAATCTGTTTAGGGTGTCATCGACTTTCTCACTTGTCGAGGCTGGAATATTCAGAAGAGCAAGGTTCTCGACAACTGATTTACAGACATTTTCATCGCTCTCCCCGTTGATCCAGAACACACCACCTGGGAAGCGATTCATATATCTCCAAGAGAATTCTACAGCCAGAGAAGTCTTTCCACATCCTCCAAGGCCACATATAGCTTTAGTACAACAGGACGTCCCGGGGCAATTTTCAGAACTCTGATCTGGGTCTAGATTTTGTTCTAGCCATGCCAGAGCTGCCTCACGGCCAGTGAATGCTGTTAATCTACTCGGTGCGGTGCACAGTGCGTCGCTGTCATCGCTGATCTGTCTCTCCGGGGGTTTCGCTTTCAATGTTTCTACTTCTTCCTTGACTTCCATGACATCCTTCTGCAAATTTGAAATTGTGTTTTTGTTTGTGGCCACTTCATATTTCACGCTTGCGAGGTTGATTTCTAAGTTGTCTACTTGTGATTTTGTTCTAGTTAGTTCCAAAGCAACGTTCTGTACTTCACTTCTCACATGGTCCACATCCTGGCTGATAAGCTGTAAGGCTCCCTGCAAGTCATGCCGCTCGGCAATTATCCTATTGAAATCTTCAATAGTGTTTAAGACCTTGGATATTTTCTCGTTGAGGCCAGTTTCAACTTCCTTTACTTGGGTACTCAGCTGCTCTCTCAACTTGACAATCCCTTCTCTGTTTAAATCACCTTGTGTTTTCACTTTAGATACATCTTTCTGGACAGCCTCACTAACTGTCTTTGTAACATCAGCCAAATCAACTCGGCACTTTGTCAAGTCTGATACCAGTGACTGACGGAGCAGATAAAGAGCCTCGACTTCAGAATCCCTGACATTTACCAGACCGTGATGGAACAAGTCTTGCAAGTCTTTAGATGACTTCTGGGCTGCGATGTCAGCGTTGAAGACTGGGTCATTGAGCAGATTATTCAGATGGCCAAATATGGTATTGACATCTACATCTTGAAGTTCTTGTTTTGGAGCATGCGCCCAGTGATTCCTGCACTGGTCTCGTGCTGAACTCAAAACTGTCCGCCTAACTGGAGGGTTGATAAAAGGACACCATTCTAACAAGTTTAAAAGACCACCAATGTCTGTGGTGTCAGCGTCAACGACATGTGTTCTACGTCTTCCAAGAGTTGGCATAAAGATTTTCGCTATTTCCCATGCCCCAGTTGGAGAACCCCACTGCGTCCTATCACTGTTGTCCCAGCAGATCTTTGGTCGACTGGACTTGTGGTGACGTTTGAGTTCCGTCTCCCAAGTGACACATGTGACACACTTTGGAGAGCCAATTGCACAAGTACATACAGGAAGTGACTGTAGAGGTGGTCTGGATATAAGAGACTGGTACCAAGCCTCCATTTCCCGTTGGATTAGTGGCGTAATTCCATTTTTGGCAATGTTCAAGGCACATCCAACCATCACCCAGTTTTTGTGTTCCTTTTTGTGAAGTGCTGTCACCCAACTTGCAGTCGCCATTCTCTTTCTTTGCCAAGGCTGAAAAACTAAATGAGAAAATGATTACTTAGATTAACTGGAATCTTAAAAAAAATTGGTTTTGTATGTTCCTATTGTACGAAATTTAGCTCAAGCAAAAATTAGAAAAGTTCCTTTACCAACGTCCACTTTCACTGAATGTGGATGTTGATAGAGCGTTTTTCCAGTATTGTATCCAAAGTAATAATACTACACTCTGTGATTGGTTTACAAATCTCCCACCACCTACTTAACCAATCAGATGCAAAATTAAAACCAATCACGACTTGGCCATGTGCGTTTTCCCGCGCTTAGTGCTGGTCACGTGTATTTGCTGCGTGTTCTCATTGGTTCATTTGTTGTTTGTGTTTCTTGTGACTGGCCAGTGTAATTCCTTTGGTGTTGGTTTCTCGACACTAATAAAAAACGCTCTGAAGGCCTCACGTTTTTTCTCGAATTCATAGAAGTATACTACTGCCAAACATAAATTTCGGGTTTACTGTTTTGACTTACAGTAAAGCCATATTCTCAGCACATATCCAAAATAAATTGGTGATAATAAGAGAGAGATTTCAATTTCTGAGTACCACCTTGTGGGCTCTCTGTGGGCAGCAGAAAATCACAGAGGCCTATGAGAACAGACAAAAATAAAAACAAGGTTCAACTATTTTCCCACCAAAGGCATCACGTGATTATCGCAAACTGGCAAGATGGATTCCGACGAGGACGACTGCCAGGTAATGTGCTTTTTCTTTTGTTAATATTGCTTTAAAACCAAAAGTACATTTTTATTTCCTTTTTTTTATGCATTATTATTTTCAGTTATTTGTTAATGTTCTGGCATGTTCTGGAATGTTGCCTGCTCCGGGTTTTATTGATGTCATCTGTTTGCATTTGCTGGCCATAAATATATGAACAAAGCTTCCTCTATAGAACTGATTGACATTTGTTTGTTTTAAATAGGCCATGGGCAATGAAACATATATGAAATTGTCCAGTGTAATAATTGTCGATGAATAAACTTTCAGTATGAAATGCACAGTAAATTTCAGAATTCTTACAAAATTTACCCACAAATGTCTTCAACACCTGACCACACTGGCCTTTTCCACTCAACAGATGTCTGATACATATATTCAAGAAAGTCACAATACTGACACGCCTGGTTCTAAACAACACAATAAATATAAACAGTTGGTACCTTATTGTTACTAATTTTCGCGGGACTTAAATTTCGCGATTTGGCCAAAAAAATACGATTACAGGAACTAAATTTCGCGAAAATTGTCAAAATACTGGTCTACATTAACAAACAGTGAGTCTCAAAATTGGTCCAGCTGATTTTAATTTTCCACGGCAACAGTTTCCAATGACACTGAACAAAACCATATAACAAAACAAAACTTTAAAAACAGTTTGACATGTTCCTTTGCAACAAAGTAGAGCTAGTTTGACGACTGTACCAAGGCAATTAAGTAGTAAACTGACGGCAATGTTGAACATTCATAACGAATTATATAGAAGGGTATTAGATTTCATGTGGTTATTTTTCGCGAGAACCTTTTTTTCGCTGGTCTTAAATTTCGTGTTTTTTTGAAAATCGCGAAAATTAAGTCCCGCAAAAATAAGTAACAATAAGGTTTTTGGTATATTAAATAGATGTGAGAGGCGCGGTGGCCTAATGGTTAGCGCGCTCGCCTCCGAGTCGAACGGCCCGGGTTCGAGGCCTGGCCGGGGCGCTGCGTTGTGTTCTTGGGCAAGACACTTTACTCTCACAGTGCCTCTCTCCACCCAGGTGTATAAATGGGTACCGGCGAATTTACTGCTGGGGGGTAACCCTGCGATGGACTAGCATCCCATCCAGGGGGGAGTAGCAATACTCCTAGTCGCTTAATGCTACGGAAATTGGGATAAGCTCCGGCCTGTATGGGCCACTAGGCTCGAGGCAGACTTTTAAATAGATTTAGCCCAGGCTTAAAGTGGAGATTCTGAAGGTTTCCTTTGCTCTTTTTGTAAATCTGATTTTACATGATGATACAATTTTCAGATGGTACAAAGTATCTTATTCTCATTAAATTTCGCGAGTACTTAATTTCGCGAAAAATCAAGAGCCATATTTCGCGAGTACTTAATTTCGCAATTTTGAGAGGAAGGTACAATTGGAGTGTATTAAATTTCGCGATTTTTATCTATTCTTCAATATGAAGCTTTGACCTCGAAACTGTAACAACATAATTAGTATAAAAATCATCATAAAAACAGCAAACAAAACAATATACATATAACAAAACATAAGGTATTCAACAGTCTAAATCCCTAATAGGTTAATCTATGACTGCAAGAGCGAACTTTTGAGGAACTTGGAGACAGAGAACAGTTCGAACAGTGCGACTGATAGAGTGGGAGATAACTAATGGACAAAATTAAACAAAAAACTCCTAAACATGAAGCTCAGAAATGTCAGAATAACTATGATAAAACACATCGAGTTTCATTATTTTTTTAAATTATAGGTACGATATTAAATTTCGCGATTTTAAACTTCGCGTGTCTTATATTTCGCGAGTATTAAATTTCGCGAAAATCGCGAAATTTAGTACTCGCGAAATTAAGGTCGCGCAGGACCCTTGAAATCATTATGTATGTATTTATTTAAAGAGTATGCACGAACTGCGACGACTGAAGCCGACAACAAACGAAATATTCATGAAAAAAATTTTTCTCAGAGTTCTTTGTCAAGTAATTACACGGTATTGTTCTCAGCCTCGCATCCCGTGCGCTGGAACATAGCGAATTATCATAATTAGATTCACAGCTTTACACACGTTGTTGTAAACATCGACTCGGAAGGTCTTCGGAAGCCTCAAAACCTGCAATTTTGTGTCCAAGTTTTCTCCGCCGATATAGAATTTCAAGAGTTGATTCGCGAGGAACATAAACTTGGTGTACTCTATTGTGTTCTGGCTAGAGCGAATTTTTAAATTTCCTTCTCAAAATGAAGATAGCATGTTTCAAAGTTTAGATTTCACATTTTTACTCTCTTAGAAGCCATTAACTTGTAGCAGTTTTTGAAATCGAAAATTTCGTTCTAGTGGGAACACAAAAGAAGTTACGATTTATCACTAGGCTATATAATCATTTAATTTGGTGCGCTGTGCTAGCTGAAAACTTGGACAAAAAATCGCATTATCTTCAGTTAAACTTTTAAGGGCTTGTAACATCACAGACAACGGTCATCTCTCAGTAAAAGGACAATCATGATGTAATTCCATCATCCCTGAGTATCCTTATTAAATTTTAGAGGAATCGATATTCAAAATGTAGTGAATTAAAGCTTTACAAGGCAGCACTCCAACAAGAAATTTGGCTAATGAATATATTAATGAGCAAGGGTCCTGCGCGACCTTAAGTGAGAATAAGGTACAAAATTAGGATGTGAGCCCACAATCCAATGAAAAACCACTACCTGGTCAGCAGTCAACTTCAAAAAACATGCGACCTTGATGGGCTCTACACCTGACCCTGCAATATGTGATACTGGTCAGCAGTTACTGTGTTTTGACAGCTGTCAATTGACCATAACATGGATGGGATGTAAGCTAACATTAACCAAGGTGGCAATTGCCCAGTGACTCCTCTCACCCTCCCCCAGAGTCTGTAGGGGCAGTCAGTCAGTTGATCCTACACTTATATCATTATTATGGTGCTTTGCTGCTGCACTTCACATGCTGGAGCTCTGCTATAACACTTATTCTTAATAAAACTATGCAGGTGCCTCAGCCTGTGTGTCATAGATAAATGTACTACATGCTGTGCTAATTAACAATTAGACTACGAGCCCGAGTTTTCTATGAGCAATTAGCATAACCACACTGACCTACTATTGGTAATCGCGCGATCTGATTGGCTACACAGGTGCCTACTATCGATCCGTAGAAGGCTCTCGGAGCGCGCGCGTAGTCTTCGCTGAATTTTATCAATCAAAACCTTCAATAAATCAATTCTAGCGATAGTCTGAGTTTAATAGATCGGTAAGTGGGTTATGCTAACACAATTAGACGGCTCACTCTCGGTTTCTACCGGCTTTTGATAGTTGGCTCGGGGCTTTGCCCCTCGCCAACTATCAGCCGGTAGAAACCTCGAGCTTGCCGTCTAATTGTTAAATAGTCAACGAGGCGCAGCCGAGTTGACTATCGCTCATAGAAAACGAGGGCAAGTAGTCTAATTGTTTTAGTAGAAACTCTAAAGGATTGTAGTCCAAAACCTACAATATTGTGCACTTTGAAGACAAAAATCAAGAAAATTTACCACTTAAAAAGCTACTCGCGCACACAACTGTTTTCTATCGGCGAATAGAAAACAGTGGGAGAACCAATCAGATTTGCGGATTTCCAATAGAACACAGCTGAGTTTCTACTAAATGCTGTTATAATCTTTTTGTAAAAAAACACTAGGCCAAGTCATACGTAGATGAGATTTACAAAAAAATAATAATACTTTGTACATTTTGAAACACATTTTAATAAGAAAATCGGCATAATGATTGTACCAAGAAAAAACAAAACTAATTTTTGATCATAATAAACAGATGAGTGTAAAAATGATTATAACATAGCTTGTGCACTGGCCCTATCTAATTCCACCTGAGCCACAGTATATAACTTTGTATGTGCACAGCCATATGTATATATTAAGATGATGTCTGCAGTTGCATTTTTGGTGCAAATTTCCCATGATTGTTTTATAGCTGAAAATTCCAAATTTTTTCCTTGGTGTTGATTTTTTAGCCTATTTTAAAACATGTTTTTGCACACAACTGGTTCATGCTTTTAGTTGTGCATTTATTCATTTAAGGTTGGAGCACACTAGGCGACAAGTCGTTGCAACATGTCGTGGGGACAATTTGCTGCTAAATGTTGCCTGTGTGACATGGTGCATTTTTGCGACAATCCTTGTCCCTGCAATCAGTCGCACAAAATCAAACCAGTTTGAATTTGTGCGATTGATCACAGCAACAAAATAAGTGAGAGCAGCGTTGTCGCAACATGTCCGGGGGGGGGTTTTTTTTTTTTTTTTGTTTTTGTGGTGGTGGTGGGGGGGGGGGTTTTTTTTTTTTTTTTTTTTGTTTTTTTTTTTTGTTTTTTTTTTTTTTTTTTTTTTTTTTTCCCCCCCCCTGCACACTTCTGTGACAAGTCGCTGTGACAAAATAACCAATGACAGAACGTCATGTATTTTTGCCATATTGAATTGGAAAACTAGTTCACATTCCCACTATTCCAAATTTTGCGTATCAAGCACCTTGACGCAGCGGCTTGTTTTAAAGCAGTACACACAGACCGACTTGTCACAGATACCCGTCGTATCTGTCGCTGCGACTTGTCGCCTAGTGTGTCCCGACCTTTAAGGGAGAATGTCCAAAGTTCTGGCTAAAAAAAATTGGGATAAATTGTCATTTCAGATGGATGGACAGATGGATGGATGGATAAGATCGGGATGGTTGGAAAGTGTGATACAGTGGAACCCCGATATAACGATATGCCAAGGGAGCAGTAATTATTCGTTATATCGAGGAATCGTTATATCGGGGTTCCGTCCCATACATTTTATATTGCCGGGACATAACATGTTCATCGTTATATCGGGAATATCGTTATATCGAAGATCGTTATATCGGGGTTCCACTGTATACGGATGCACTTGGGAGGTTTGGAGGAACTCAAGAAGTTAGATTGCTCTAGCTATTCCTCTTAAATCTATGCCTTGTTTAACTCTAACACATCTTTCGTGCTCTCCAGCCTCCCTGTGTACATCCATGACTCGATATACCCACACTAAGCTTAAACCAATTCTTAAACACCATAGACCTTTAGCTTTTTGTGGTAAGATCCGCCATTTTGAAGTTTGACAGAATTTGTATGAGAATTTTTTTTTTTATTTTCATCAAATAATTTGAATTTCTGTGTTATTTATGAATCGGAAATTAAATTAAACAAATGATTTTAATGATAAAATTTGGGGTAACCCGTAATCGCGTTTTTATTTTCCATACATTTGACTGTAATTTTTCCCGTATTTTCAAAATGGAGGATGTCTGATAGAATCATGAATTTCATCCATCCATCATAAATAAATAGGGTTCCGCTTATACAATAAGCGCGTAATGAAGCCTTGACATACAATCTCAGGAATACTGAAGGAAAGCTATCCATACCACAGCCGCGCACTAATTATTGTAAACGAAGCCAGCTACAGCGGGGTGTGTTATGGAATGGCTTACCGATGATAAAACTATCCATCACACAATTTAAGAAAGAATCACAGTTGGCTCATTGCATTATTAATACACGGCATCCTTGTAAAGCAGGTTTTTGTTTGTTTGTTCTCACTAGTAGAGGGAAGATCAGAGATACATATTATGTACTGTTTCACTATACAGAATGACAAAATACGCCAAGTTCATATGTAGACCCGTAGTTAATAGCCTCTCTTAGTTAGTGTTTTTATTCCTTGTTCTTTTTTATTATGTACACCTGAATGGAATTACCGTGTTTTAAATAAAGTATTACCTACCTACCTACCAATCAACGTTCTACGACCAAGTACTTACATCTCACATTTCTGGCAGAGTAGCAAAGTGTTCCGAGCAGCAAGAACGTCCCGACATTTTCACTTTCACTCTAGTCTACGTGCAGCGGAAATGAAAATGCTGACATCGGTGCATTTTTACCTGCTAGTGTCCAGTCTTTTGTGTCTTTTGACCATGTTGTCACGCGGATCTGTCACATATTTTTGCTCAAATCAAGTGTCACGCATAACAATACACACATCTTCGAAGAAAAGATAACGCTATTAACGGGAAAATCGCTATCCATTGGATAAATGTTTAATAAACCATACTACGCTATCCAATGAATTGTATTTTATCCAGCGGACAGCGTAATCCACCTTCAATTTATTATTATTATTGAAACTGGGCGTGCGTGCTTGTGTGACAGACGGCAGAATATTATTTCGGTCCTAGTCTCTCGCATTTGCAATACAGTAATCCAAAATGGAGGACGAAGACAAAAGCTTTCTCGAGGGCGTGCTTGAAGAAGAAGGCAAGACAAATAGAAATGTGCTCTTGTCTTACGTGAATGTTCTCGGTGGCGCAGCCAGTAAAGTGAAGCACATGGCAGATGTTGATGTCTGGCCCGATGTACAGCGCGTTAATCGTCTTGTAGATGTGTGGACGGTCGCGGGTTATTGTTTCGGAACGTTCGCAGTTATAGGTACAATGTATTTCTCAATGAAGACGTACAGGGAAATGTCTCAGTGGAGAGCATGGACGAAGTTTAGAAAAAGCAGGATCCTCAAAAAAGGAAGTAATTAATAGAATCGATTGTCGAATGCACAATGGCAAAATTTACAAACCATGACAAACTACTCGCCCTTAAATATTGCAAGCGGAGGCTTTGCAAACGGAAACATAGCTACACAGCGTTTTGGTTGAACCGAAGAAACGTAAGTTAAACGTAGAAACTTTAATCGAGGGAGAAGACTGCTTTAAAGAAATGCATTTGAGGAAAATTTACCCAAAAATGAAACACTAATGGAGAAAGAGATGTTGATACCATTTTTGCAGTCAGAGGAACTTGGGCATTTGCTGACATTATCCACACTTGAATGACATTAAAATTACCACTAATAAGTCACCACCACCACCATCACCAACATCAACATCATTATCATCATCACAGAAATGCCAAACAGTACAAGCCGGAAATCAATGGAAACGTATATTGGAACCTGGAGATTCACAAAAATCACATAATTATTGTAGCAAATCAAAGAAAGTTAACTGCTATAAACGGGGGGGTTAGTTTTCCCTCACTTGCTGTCAGAATGCCATAACGTACCCAAGATTAATTGTCAAAACTATGAATCCCTGAGCTGGTGGGGCTAGTGAAAGGCCAGGTTTGAAGAGATTGCTTTTTCTCAGATCAGGGATATTCCAAAGCCAAAGGTAGACACAGCCAGTGACCTTATGGTTAGGACCTGGTCCCCAGATCAAGCAGTCTTTGTTCGAGCCCAGGCCAGGACCATTGTGTTGTGTTCTTTGGGGCACTTCACAGTAATGGTTCAAGTTTGTGCCCGGGGCACTTCCCATATTTACTTTTTGTACCTCAGGGGAGAGTGTGAATTCGAGACAGGTTGCTCATTTCTTTTTCGAGAAACAACTGAAAGTACAAAACAAAACTTTAAGTATTTATTTAAAAAAGGAACAATAACAGAAACTGTAACAAAAACAAAGATACCGGTAGTTTAAAACAGCTGATTTGATTGGCAAGATTTCCGCAAAATCCCTTTGTTAAAATCTAGCCAATCAAATCATGTCTCCCCAGAGTCACCCGTTTTTCATACACAGGCCCCATAGCCTAAGAGATAAAGGGGCCTACGGGACAAGAATGATCTAGGCCAAGAAGGCAGACGAACCAAGAGAGATTTGGTGGTGGGGGGAGGGGGGAGTCATGTCAGGATTGTAGTCCAAATTCTAAATGTGTCTTAAATGATAGGTACTTGTTTTTCAGCCTTGATCGTAAAAAATTGGGGAACAGAATATTATAATGAATTATAAATTTATAATGATACAATAGAGGCGTTAACTAGTGTTTATGAGCATAACTACTTCTTACATTTTGTTAACATGATAAATCATTTTTATTGACTTAGCCTTTAGTATAAAGTGATTTAGTATGACAGAAGGATCCACCTGGAATGGAACACAAATAAAATAGATTAAATGACACAGTGTCCCTTGATTAATCACACCTCTTTGGTAAAATACTGTAAAAATCGCCTGTTTAGTGTATCATTATTTTATAATTCGACATTTACAGCAAGACTTCCAGTGAGAGATATTTGAAATAATCCCCCCCCCCCCCCATCAATTATTCACCTTTCCTGAAATAATCGATCCTTTTTTTGTGCAAAGAGTTATACAAGGAAATACAGTAACCTAAGATGTAGTCTTCACACAAACTCTCTTAAATGATGTCTCAACTGATGATAATTGATCAGTGGTGCCATCTGGATGCAGTGGCATGGACCTGTGGATATAATATTCTTTGACCCATTGACTGCTGAAGATTTTTGAAAAAAAAAGCGTATTTTTGGACAGTTTTGGCATCAGTTTTTGGTCAGATATGAGCTATGAAAATTCACCGTGAGTTTCTCATAACCACATGATTACATGAACAGAACGGCATATAATAAAGAAAAACTGTCCATGATGGCTGATGCAGGTTCGTTAAACATCCACTTTTCTTACATCCACGGGGACAAGGATGAACCTGACAGACGTTTGAAACGTTGGCGTGAGAACCGCTCTGGCGAGGACGGATCTTGCAAATCGTTTGCGAGAAACCCGTTTGGTTGAGAGACCCACCCGCTCGACATGCATTTAACCAACTGAGCTCGAAAAAAGAGACAAGTTCCTTCGCTGAAAACGTTTTGCTATAGTCAGTCATTTTAGAGTAGCACGCTTAACCAGGCCAGCTTAGGCCGCCAGCTTAACTAAGCCGAGTGACAAACTTTGCAAACTTAAATCCGTTAAGGATATTCAGTACCCAGTTTTCTGTTATTTATACATTTTGCACTTTCAGTACCGGTTAGGCAGTAAATGCTGACATTTATTCTATGTTTGAATTAATAACATTGAATACCAATTTAAAATAGTTTATCCATTCTGACGAACATTGACATTCCTGTCCATTTCATATGGGAGTAACCAACCAAGGAGGAGTTTTATTTCAGTTGTTTAATTTGTTTTGTTGGTGCGACCTTACCTCGAGTCATCGTGAAGTAAATTATAATACCTTTTTGCTCCCCTAAATCTGTTTACAAATCATGAAGTTGTACACTGGCTGTATGGCTTTTATCACTTGATTTTTATTCTGTAGATGTATCTTACGTTAATTACGATTTACACCTATTTCTCTTCATTTAACAACCAACCGACGAAAACAAATTCTTTTAATAGCTCACAGGCTTTCCGAGCTTAAAATTCAAATCTGCATACGTAGGGGAATGGGAAAGTCACCAATCGTAAAAAAAAAGTGTGTAAATAACTATCTTATTTGAAATAAAGTTTTCCTTCCTCAAATGTGCATTATACTTGTGTTTTGTGCCGATTTTGAAGCCATTCTGACGGGCCACTAAACGGCGCAGAAGTCTTCAAAATCGTATACAGAGTCGCATTTTGAGCTTGGGAAGCCTGTGCTCACGAGCTATTGTGACGTTATCAGTGTACGGAAGACTTAAAAGTTAAAGAGCTCAGTCACGGACAACTCACATGATCTTGAAAAAACTGGCCAGTTTTTTCAAGTTTGTCGCTCGTAATCCGTCTTAATATTCGTCAGTCGAAACCATCATTGGTTATTTTCGCGTTTCGCGTTTACTCCTTTGTTGTTTTCCAACTTTACACAACTACTATTTTGAGGTTTCCTTCAATTTGGAAGCAATCAGAAAAATGACTTAAAATATCGTGACCATGAGACTAGATCATATCTTTCACTTTACTTTTGTTCCCGACGTCTACAATACTCAAGCACCTTCTATGTACATAATAATACATTTTCACTCCCATTCCAACTTATATACAATGAACTTTTAACATTAACTACCTGATTGAGACTGGAAATAAAAAACGAGGTATAAAAACAATGATAGAACTAAAATGTCTTCCTTTGATACAACTATTCCTATAATTTAGGTTTTTTCCAAATTAAAAAATACGCTAAGACCAGAAACTTTTTAATAAAAAACAAACAAACAAAGTCAACAAAGGTAGCTGAGTGACTGTTGCACTTTTTTCAACACTTGGCCCCCGTTACATGTTTTCGCGTGTTTCCAACCAAGTACATTTTCCCGCGCTTGATACAAGTTTATGTTTTCGCGCGCTTTTCTCCAGCTACACATCATCCCGCGCTTGGTACACGTTGCATGTTTTCTCGTTCTTATTGGAGCCTAATTGGTTTACAGCTATATTTACGTTTGTCATGATCGGTCTCAGAGTGATAACCACCCAGTTATTCAAAGGGTGGAAACGCTATCCACCGGAACTCGCATCCAGTGGATAGTGCCCACTTGCATCCACGGATATTATTTTTCCGGTGTGCGTTCTCCACCTTTGAACAACTGGGGCCAGCAGTGTAGCAGCTCTCGTAATCTTGTATGTATTTCTACTGGTCCTCTAGTGTAGCAGTTGCTATTGTTTTGGGGGCTAGGGACATGTTCCTGTTGTTTATTTTATTGCTTTCTCGAAGGGAAGCGAACCATTCATGTGAGAACTCGCGAGAGCTGCTACCTGACCCAAGGAAACCTCTCTAACGGCAGGAGCTCATGTTACCCTTGGTAATGGCTCCTGCTTACGGTTATTAGTGGTTAGTCTGGATACTACCTTCTAATAATTAACTAGTTTTAAGAAAGTGAATTTTAGTTCGGTGGATTACATTGTCAAACAAAATTCTAGCTTCTACCAAATGTGGCATTTGTGAGTTGGGTTCATTTTACTGCCAGGGCGGCACTTGAATGCTTCCGCAAATGCTTGCAAGTTAGACAGTGAGCCTAGAACTCTGCAAGGGAAAATTATAGAAGGAATGTTAATGATCTGGAACCCAATAGTAGAAAATTCGAATTGGTGCCCCCTCCCCCCCCCCCCCCCACCCACCAACCCCTATGAGGAACGGTGCCTTAAAGCTTGCGCGCTGGACTCAAGATTGAGCGCTCGGGTTCGATCCCTGGCTGGGGTCACTGCGTTGTGTTCTTGGGCAAGACTCCTAACTCTTATAGCGACTCTCTTCACACAGGTGTACGTTTGAAAATGAGATGCACTGAAGTTACCTGAATCTGTTAGGCGAGTGAGAGTCATCATGTAGCATGACAATAGCCAACTCTTCTCTTATATTCGCACACCAGTTCTGTGAAAAACACAAGTTGAAATGATATGTAATTTTTTCCTGCGTCTTCATTAGAAATACAAAGTTTTAGTTAACATCCTTCCAAAGTCTTTATAAAGCTTCTCATCGCATAATGATCACAACGGCGCATGTGTTTTTTTGCTATCATGACGTAGGGATCGACAAAGGATATATGCAGACTCGTCGCCAGTCGTTACTCGTTTTTTCGGTACGCTCGAAGAGGTAGATGGGAAGGAAAGAGAGAAAGTTATGCGCACTTTTTTTGCGCCGCTCAAAAAGCGAGAGAAGCGACTGGGTACGACTCGGTGAAATATGCATGCTGACAGAATAGGATGAACGGCACCGCGAAAATAGCCTTTAATACTGGTAATGCTTAAAAACTGAGAGAAAAATGTACCTGTGCAAAGGCCATGAAGAATGTTTGATCGGGTGTCATATTCAGCAGTGGTAGTGGAGTTTCCGCGCCATTTTTCTTCTCCCATTCTTTATAGGCCTAACAAGAAAGAAGTACGGGTCAATAAGAAACAATTTGCAGGTCGTAATGTGTGATCGCCCGGGTGAGAGCAGTTCTAATCAGTCACCAACAACTGTTCTTCTCAGAACTACACTCACCCAGACGATCACACTATACGACCTATTGATACTCCTGGGTTCAAACCATTTACTTTGAAACAACTTGTAATACACACGTGACAAAGCCCATATAACGTAGTAAAGAAAAACCAAAGAATATGTGGATAATGGTGGATTTCCACTTGACGCATTACGTATTGTTACATGCGTGAAAAAATTTAGAGACAATGTATGAACGAATTGCTTAAACGTGTACGCAAGCCGTTCATACATTGTCTCCAATTTTTTTCACGCACGTAAACGCACGTAAAAATTTGCGCGTCAGTGGAAATCCACGTTAACTTTCGAATTCGTCACTCAAGTGAAAATCACTCTAGTCGCGATTGTAAGACAGTATTCTGTTAGACAAAAAGAAAATACTTACATTATAAGCAGCCTTTAAGCCTCCATTATCGGCTATGTTTTCTCCTAGGGTAACTTTCCCGTTCACCTGTGCGAAATTCACGGGGAAACGAAAACCAGTCAAACGTGCTTTAAATATTTTATATATTTCTTATTTCTTTTGTTCTGGCCTTGTGCGTATGTCGTCTATCGTTTTCTGTAACGGCCAGAGAGGTGAACGTTAAATAAATAAGTTGACCATAAACTACCTTCCAAACAGATTATTTGGTATATTTTAAATACTACAAAGCAGCAATCTACTCACATGTTTATTAAAGTAAGAGAACTGTGAATATTGTTTAACCATACAGTCACTTCTCGTCTTGTACTGCTCCACAGATTTGTTAGTCCACCACATCACTCCGTAATTTCCATATTTATCGTACATGCGACCTGCAGCCAAAAAATGTTTAAAATGATTAGCCCGGATGAGAACCCTTAAAGACTTCTCTGAATAAAACGACTAGTACAAGTCTTCGCGCACTTCTGGAGGGAGAACTCTCTTACATAGAGATGTAGGTGTGTGCGGTTCCACAGGGTATGGTTCTCGAACCGTAATTGGTCGAAATAGGATATTAATAGCTTTACTCTGGTTAGAAATGAGGTATGTTTCGTAAGTGAAACTACTTTTGTAATCGTTATAATGCGAAATGCGATGTTATAACATCAGGAATTTGTAGCCCTTTTAGGTGTTTACGCAAACTGAAGCAGTTCCTGAAACTATAATCATGTCATATTTACCCGAATTGTCAAAGCCATGAGAAAGCTCGTGTCCTACAACCGACCCAATTCCTCCAAAGTTGACGACTCTGGAGGCAGAAAATGAGGCAAATGAATGTTAGTAAGCCAATACAATACAATACAATACAATTTTATTGTCTATACGTGGGGTGAGGTCTCCCTCAATGTCCGAGCCAGAGGCTCGTGTATAAAACGTAGGACTAAAATTAAAATACACTTACGTATATATATGCTATTAAAAATATAAAAAAATTTTCCCACCCATTAAAAATATAATGAAAAACAAGAACAAAACTAATACCACCTCCCTATCCTTACCCCATACTGTATAATTAGTTTAAATCAATGCATCAAGTCAATGGATAAGTCAAATGAAGATACTGAATAACATTAAGATTAAAAATATGAAAGGAGCCTTGATGTTCATTGCCGAAGATGGAATATGTTTTCTAAATCATGTTAACACTGAAACAGAAATATTACCGCGCAAGAAGAACCTCTTGCACCTAAAGTACAGGAATATGAACTTACTTTGGGAATTTCTTGTTATAATACGGAGCTTGCAAAATACCTGCCGGGAAAACTAAAAAAAAAAACACAATAAAGTTATATAAACACTCTTAAACCTCTAAAAATGTTTACATTTTTAAGTTGGCCTTTACGTTTTGTGCGGCTTGTTTTCAGTGACAAGTTTTACATGTTTACACTTGGTAAAACCTTAGTTACCGGCTTGATTTTGATTTCGTTAAGTATCCAACCCTTTAAATGAAACGCGAGACAACTTACGACTGACAAGGAGTGTAATAACTGAAGAGGACTAAAAAATTTGGTATACACTTGCTTCGGACCCCATCAGAGAGAGCTGGACACGACTTTTTTAGCCTGCGTAGCTGGCGGTTCAGTGTTGGGGCTTACAAGCGCGCGAGAAAGCAGCGGCCCCTGGCGGCTTCGCCGCTTACTCGCACGCGCGTTAACCCCAACAAAAAACTGCCAGCTACACAGGCTACTGATTGTTTAAAACGTACCGATCTGGTTCCTTGACGGACTGTAATAAGCATTGACGGTGGGAGGAGTCATGTACCATCTGGAAAGAAACACAGAACGGCAAGATAAGACTGTGAGGCATATGCATGTTGCAAACGGGCCATGAGTTAGAACGAGCCCCGGCGAGATAGGAGAGAATCCTAGGTTGGGGGAAGTATTTATGACTGGGAAACTGTGATGACAATGTAGACAATGTATGAACGACTTGCGTAAACGTGTACGCAAGTGACGTGTACGCAAGTGGCTCATACATTGTCTCTAATTTTTTTCACGAACGTAAACGCACGTAAAAAAATACGCATCAGTGGAAATCTACTATATAAGAGTGTTTGTTGTTGTTGAAAGCATTCCAGTGATAAAACAATTGAATTTATGGCCAAGCTCCCAGGAGTCTTCTATAGCTCAGTGGTAGATAATCTGATCGATTCGATTCCTGTTGGGAGAACTCGAAAAAAAATATTCTAAAAGCTTATGTCACTGTCTGACTGGCATTGGCTTTTTCGTCTTTTAAATAGTTTTTCAAACATCCCAGCCAATCAACTAGCCAGGAACCGCACGTGCAATTCAGTTGTTTCACGCCATCTACCAAGTGAACTCGGGTTTAGTTTGCGACATTTTTCACAGCCATACTTATGTTTGTCCACTGGCTCTCGAAGTCTTTTCAGGATCTTCATTTGGTGAAAGTCATCTGAATTCCTTTTGTTTTGGAAGTATTCCGTCGACTTGAAATTTAGCTGAAAGAAAAAGAACACAAAAACGACACAATTTAATAAATCTAAACAAAAACAGTTTCAGATTTTCTGGTCGGGAGCTGATATACTCAATACTCCATATTGTAATACCAGCCTTGCGTGCAGTGTACTTTCATATGTAGTCGCGGCCCCGGGGCAGGCGGCATGCGCGTATACGGTTTTTGTTTTGAAGTGCTGTAGTGTCGTTTAAGATTATACCACTTCAGGATCTTGTTTAATCCACGTTACATTCAGGGAAAAATACCTGTAAGTCTCGTTGTGCCAGTTTCCTTAAGAACTTGTATAAGTATTTAGCATATGTTTTACATTTGCGACTAGGCTTGACCAGGCTCGTTTGGTATACAATGATTAAAATCTCCTCGCTTGTTTAATGTCCAGTTTGTTGCAAGGATAACATGTACACAGAATTTATACTAACCCCATCATATTTTTCCTTCAGTTTTTGTGGATCTTTAATGTAGTCTGGAAACCCAATCATGTCAACGACAGCATCTGCCTAAGTTAGGGAAAACTATGTTAGTTGAAAGACACTGTTAATGGTCGTCATTTTTCTTCTAAGTATTCATGACCAGTTTCTTTATCCTAATAAAAAGTCTGGTTGAGTTTATACTGATAGAGCGATTTTTGACTGAGTGTCGTAAAACCAAAACCAAAGTACTCATTCTGGCCAATCACAAAAGACGCGGAAAATCTAGTGAACCAATCAAGACTCCAAGTAAATACTTGAGTCAGGTGGGAAAGGTGTGAGCGATTTTTTTGTGGTCCTACTTCTGATTGGTTATAAAAAGTGGGCGCGTTTTTTTAACCAATCACTAAGTGTAGTAATGAAAAATCAATGTAAACGCGAATTACTTTCACACTAAGTGAAAACCACTCTATAATTATAGCTAGGCGAAATTACATAAGATGATAAAAAGCTAAAGGTTTTAGTGCAAGATTACTTCGCGTTACCCACCGAAGAGCGACATGCGAGTCTAAGTAAGGTTATTCAAATTTGTTCTGACGTGGTAGGCAGAGAAAACATTTAAAAACAATACCTTGTCTTCTGCTGCCAGGCGTGTCTTCTCGTCCATCCAGTCAAGATCTGGTAAACCTTTTTTAAACGATGCACGGATCGCGTCAATCATCTCGGTTGCCTAGAGACCATTTGAAACACTGTCATAGTTTGGAGATACCGTATTTACTCGAATAAGCGCCGCCCCCAAATAAGCGCCCCTGAAGCGCCGTTTGGGACAAAAAAACGCCCCCCCAACTTTATATGACAAGAGCGTTAACTTGATTTGAAACCAACCGTCCCCTACTTTAAAAGCTGGTTAAAGAAATTAAGGTTAATAAATTTTGTACCTTTTTTGTTCAAAGCCTACAACATGGCATCATGGCAAGGTTCCTAGCTATGGCTTCACTTTGCATCAGCTCGCTTCCAGGGCCCGGTTGTATAAAGCAACTCAAGATTAAGTAGAATTTTAAGGAACTGTTCTTTGTGTTGCAAAGGAGTTTTTCGCACCGGCAATATGTTTCCTGTAGCCTTTAATCCACCTTCGCTGATTTATCCAGAAAAGTTTGCAAGAAGAC
This sequence comes from Oculina patagonica, assembly GCF_052425735.1. Classification (NCBI taxonomy): domain Eukaryota; kingdom Metazoa; phylum Cnidaria; class Anthozoa; order Scleractinia; family Oculinidae; genus Oculina; species Oculina patagonica. The sequence goes on from NC_135763.1 coordinate 34,003,734, forward strand.
CCTTAGGAACACAGGAAATGGTTGAAGAAAAGCTCACTCAATCTTAAGTTGCTTTCAACCGGGGGGCGGGGGCCCAGGGCCGTATCATCGATCACAAAAACGGCCCTGAAAACGCGCGCGCACCGTCAAGCGGCGTACCTGTTGTTTACTGCTTCCCTCAAAGGCCTTTTCAATAAATAGAGGTCCCAGAGCCATTCCTATGGCCCCGTCAGTCTCCCCCATACAGCGCTTCCACAAGTCTTCGGATCTCTTGGAGCCTGTTAGCACTTTGACAAGATCCTCGTGAGCGTCACGGAAATCATCCGATAATGATGGCGCAAAGCTTGCAACGACTCGCCACACCATGTAGTTGTTTAGTAACCTGGAAAAATGAATTGGAAATGTGATATTATGACAACTGAGGTATAGCGGCTTTCAACCATCAAGTGGACTCCAGAATATCTAAAAAAGCCCCGAAAATTATTCCACGCCATGACATTTATAACTGATTGTTATTAAATTTTGACCAATAATTTAAGAAATACACAGTGTAAACTGATTGCAGTATACTAAAGCCCCGCAGAAATAGTTATAAAAGAAGCTTTTCTCGAAGCTTGAGCTATGGTTTAGTTGTGCTGTGAATCATCTCATGTGAGATAAATGTTATCTCCTATAGTTCTTTTTGTAAAAAAGAAACTTGCCGCAACTTTCGTCTCGTTTCCTTGGAAGTAAGGCAAGGAAATGGATTAGAAGTGAACTCAAAACAACTCAACACAAGAAATGGAATGTCACGTTACATTGTGTCGTGTCATTTCATTTTAAGTCATGATATGCCGCGTCACGTCACGTCACGTTAATTCGTGTCATGTCAATGTCAATGTAATATCCGGCGAAAATGGCACCCGTTTTTCAAAGAAGAAAGAAAGTTGACTTGTGTTCGGATTACTTTTGGACTTGAAGTTCTAACTGTATTAACTCTTTTTTTCAATACATACAAAACACATTCCTTACGTGTTTGATGCTTTCTTTATGACCGGCGATAAGGCTGCGAGATAACGTGTGGCGTACACCACGACCTCTTCCTTCTCTCCAATTTCAGTTTTCGGCGTGTCTTTAAACTGGTTCTTAAAAAAATCCAGCCATTTGATCTGAGAGGAGGGAAAAAATAACACATTAAAGCCAGATTTAACAAACCAGTTGTTCTGTTCAAAAGCCCTGATTTCAATCTTGTTGTCAAAGTGCCGGAACGGGTATCAACTTGAATAAACGGCACGCAATGCATGCAGAAGCGATGACGTTTCCCAAGGTTGTCTTTAAAAATTTTCAGGAAATTTATCAAAAAATTAACGTAAAAAAAAGTGGCTGACAACTTTTGTGTTGAATGATTGTTCAACAAAAATTGCGTTATCTTGTAGCGTGACATCCGTTCCGTGTAGTGTCTCTGATTGGTCGTTGCTTGGTTGCGATTTTCGTGTGAACGAAACAACCTATTAGAAATATAACAATCAGTAGTAACTTTTTTGCTTCGAATTACAGTCGTCTATCTCTCTCAGCAAGGAAAGAAAATTTTTTATTTGCTTAATCAGCAATTCTGTTACCTTGTCGCAAAACTTTTGAAGCTTCATGATGTTAGTTTTGTTGTATATCTCGTCGATTTGGCTTCTGTTCTCATGAGGCACAAAAATCTGATGAAAAAAAAGAAACCTAAATAAATCAGATTCGCTACTGGTGTGAACTCTGGTACAATTATTTCAAATACAATGTAATTCTCCAGGACTCTAATTCTGTGTCCTTTTTGTCCTTCGAATTTGACTTTGACTGACAGACTGTTACGTAAATTTTTTAAACTAGAGGATTAAACCTGGTTATTTTAAATCCTGGATTAACATCAGACGGGCCTGAAGGGGTAAAATGGGAATTGGGATTTGGGCAAATTTTCACTGGGAAAATGGAATTTGGGTCACTGGGACTGGGAATCACAAACAAAAAAATAAAACAAAACTAGGACTGGGATTTTAAAACTTCGGGAAAACAATAGGCTGGGAAATGGGACTTGGGCAAATTTGGGTTGGGAAATGGGATTTTAATTCCCCCCCCCTGGCCCCCCTTCAGGACCCTCGCATTAGTCAGCTTTGGAACACCCGACAGCTTGGACACAACGCTATTATTTTATATATATCGTAAGATTTAAGTTACTGTATTTGCTCCAAAAAGCCATACAACAAACCTTTGCCAGTTTCATTTCCAAGTCTAACACTTGTCGCATCTGATTTCTTGTTTCATTCTCCTTTCCTCCCAGCAAAACACCAATAGTTGTCATGTACTTCAAGTAAGCCACCAGTATCTGTAAACAGAAGCCGTTGGCGTCAAAAGTACACAGACAGATGTTACGAGCAACAACAACAACAACAACAACAGCGATAACAACAAAACAGGAGAGAGACTTATCAATCAAGGGGAGTGCGGCGTTTTCCGAATTGTTCAGAAACAGGGCCGTAGCTAGCAAGAGGCAAGAGGCAAGAGGCAAGAGGCGGAACTTGACTCTTCTAGATTTTTAACCCAAAATTGAAAACGAAATGAATGAATGAATGAATGAATGAAATACTTTATTATAGTGTCAGTGAGGTATTTAGCTTTTTAAAGGAAACCTCGACCGTAAAACAGTTCTGGTCAAAATAAACAGTTTACGACAGTCTAAAATCGTCTTGGTTGTTTAAAGTCGCGGATTCGTTTTTTCATTAGAATACTGGGCCTTTGATTTGTCAATTTTTGTGCTTTTAAATTTCCCGCGTGCCACCATTTTGAATTTTATGACGTCACTGCTTTGCCGCTATTATTAGAAAGCAGAGGTTCTTTTGTGTGAAACAATTGGGCAACGCACTGACGTCATAAATTCCAAAATGGCGCCGAGCGGGAAATTTAAAAGCCATAATCTTTTCCGTTTACGGTTGTTATTAAATGTTGTTTCTCCCCTGTCCTGTAAAATTTGTAGTTTAGGCATTTATTCAAACAACTCAACGTCAACTTGCCTCAAGAACAGAGGTTCCCTTTAAAAAAATAATTGATGACACTTTTTACATTAAAATATATCTAAGCTTACATAAAGTTAAAAATATTTGTGTTTAGTTAGGAAAATTACCAGTATCCTCAGTTGAACGGGATTGATTTTCTGAAGAAGTTCTTTATTATGAAAAATAATAAAGAGCTTCTAGATTTCAAAATTTTCTTTAGGCATGCTTCAAGGTCTCCTTAGGGGCTCGTGCCTTTAGCGATAACATATCTTGCCTTGTCTATGCCAAAAGTCTGGCTATGTTGAAGTCTCTATATCTTCTTTCTTTTTGTTTTGGAGGGTGGAGAGGGTAGGGAGTGAGGAAGGGGTGGTGAGGTGAGGTGACTAATCGAATTACGATGTTTTATACAAAACCAGGCGCGTAGCTGGGGTTTTTGGAAGGGTGTTCGTATTGACCAGGAATATTTATAAGGGGGTTATTAAATACGAGCGCCGAAGGCGCGAGCCTCCAGGGGGGTCTGGTAGCACGTCCCCCCAGAATATTTTGAAATCTAGAGGCCCGGAAATGCTATTTTCAGCATTGTGCACGTCAATATTTCAAACTCGATGGAGTGTAAAATAACAGGTCGTCTATTGATATTCCATTTATCAAATCCCGAACGCTTGTTAAGAAAATATTTTTCAACGACGGGATTATTTTGACTACATATAATACTAGGTCACTAGGATATATTGAGGCCACTTACTTACTCATTCACTACAGGACTATTCGTAAAGCAAACTTGACAATTGCATCATCCTCGGGTGGAGGCCTTGAAATAGATTGACAATTTCGTCCAGATCGACAGGTGTATCATACTTAATATGCTTGAGAAAGATGGGAGAGCCCATTCTCTTAACAATGTAATACTTTCCCGATACTTTTACCGGTTTCGTGCAGGTTAATTTAAAAGCTGCAACATTCAAAGTTTGCTTTTCATTCCCCCACTATTTGCCAAAAGCTGAAAATCAACAATTGTGTTTTCATTCCTCCATTATTGACCTCCAAAGGGGGTTCGTTCGAACCCCTCGAACCCCCCCTCCTACGCGCCTGAAAACAAAGTTTCTAAAAATATTCACATTGATTTCAAGGAGCTTTCCTGTGGTGAAATACAAATTGTAGTATATCATAACTTACCGGGTCTGACATATTTTTGAGGTAGTAAATCCTCGACAGTGTAAGACCCCCCTGATCAATCTACAAAACAAAACAAGAAACATGAATTTTGATGAGACGATAATTTCTTTAGCCGCGTTTAAGCTGCGGTCAGGACGCGTCTTTCTTTCGACTGCGCATGCTGAACACAATAAACCCTGCGGGCATTGACAGAATTTGTTTTTTTATTACCTTGATGATATTTTTCGAAGAATCTTTGTCATCTGCATCCACATCTGTGCTGAAAAACGCAGAAACCGAATACCTCTGCACCGCTTGAAGGGTTTTATCGAAATCGAATTTCGATTGGTCCCAAGACTGTGTTACGTTCCATCCACCGAGTTTCTTTATCATGTCGAGCAGCGGTTTTGCTCCTTTCCTGTTGATCGCTGTCATATTCATGCAAGAGTCGTAAAAAGTCTTCGCTTTCTTTGTGCTTTCAGACTTGGTCGAAGCGCCAGTTAATAACTGCCGTACAATCCGTTCGTTTTCTTCCTCCAAAACTGAATAAACTCCCCAAAACGCCTTGCTTTCCGGAATCGGGTTAATCTGCGCCCAGCCACCGCACGCAAATTCGTAAAAATTGTCGCACGGATCCACCGATCGGTTCATCGAGTGAAAAATATGATATGCAGCATCTATACACCCCTCGGTAACACACACTTCATTGTGTTCATTGTGTTTAGGTTCTGAACCCGATTTTCCACTTCGTGTCAGCAAGGCGGATAAAACGATGCAAATTATAATCAACAGCGCTATAATGGCCACTAGAACAGTGGTTTTTGTAAGCTGCAGTTTCCAGGGAGAACCTAGACGTGTTCCATCGTTCTTAGAAGAGACAGAAAAGCGAACGTCTGGCTGGTCTTCCACAGTATCTGTGATCATCAAGACTGGATCGCTGTGTCCGTCGTCCCACGAATCTTCGCTGAGCAGCGGAACATTCGTTGTGGTGTCGCTAGTTTCAGCACGGGTATAATCTCTCGTCGACGACATTTTCCCGTCTTGTTCCCAGCGTCTTTCGAGATTACACGCTGAAAAATAACACCTGTCCTCGCGATCGAAGAAGACGAAGGATTAATTTTCAAGGTTTTAAAATGGCCGTCAGGCCAGACAGAAGCCGAAATACACGCGATGCTCTGGTGAAAATAACTTTTTGCAGTGACTTGAAAAAATCACATTCGCTCTGCCTGTTTGGCTTATGGAACTTTAAAATCCGGTTTTTTGCGGATTTAGGAAATTATTTTTCGTTTAGAGCCCCAAAGCATCATCCTCGGAGAAGAGCATTAAATTATGCAAATTATCGAGCAAAGCGGAAGCTCGGCTGCCTTCAAATGCATATATTCAAGAAATATTGATAAAATATGACACAAACAAGTTGACCTCAGAAAGCTTGAAGGCCAATTTTAGACGTTCTGTCACGCCTTGCAAAACCAATTAAATTTATAAAGTAAGAAAAAAAATTCAAAATTTCAAAAGATAATATCGGCATATCAAATCAAATAATTAGATTATATATTTTTTACTTTATTCTTTGTAAATATTATTGTATGTTTTATTTATTTATTGCTTGTATAAAAGTTAATTTCAAGTGTTTTTATTTTGTATAGGACCACTATATACCGTAAGCTACCTTTTTTAAAATTGACTTTTCAAATAAAATTGTTGTTGTTGTTGTTTTGCGGAGATATAATATGATAAACAAATTCGACTTGTTTGTAATGAATATTTTTCTCATTTAAAACAGAAACAAGATTTTTGTTGGTTAGTGCCTTATATTCGTTTACAAGCATGAAGCACAACTGCATACTTGTTTAATAATGAAAAAAAAAAAAAAAATGAAATAAAAAAAAATCAAGTTTATTTTTCTCCCGAAAATAATATATTTTTCTCCCGAAGTGGGGCCCACCAGAATCCTGGAACTACCAGCTGCGTCCAACATTAAATATCATTGTTATTTTTATTTCACAGGAGGTCGCAGTTTTGCGGAAATTTGTTTGTCACGCAACCTTCCCTTTCTTGTTGTCACGTGACTAATCCTTTCGAGCGCGTCGAGCGCGAGGTTGTGTGGGAACGTTGACATTCGTGTACGTGCCCAGCGTTTAGCTTGGCCGCCATGGATTTGAGCAAAGTCGCTCAAAATATCATAAAATGTGTCGCTACTGGTGAGGTAAGAATTGTAATATTTAATTGCAAACGTCTCGGAGATGTATTGCCTATTTTGGGGTATTTTCAAAGGCCTTCAAAGGGACTTGCATTTCAAAAGTCAACAGAGCTGTCTGAGCTTGCTTTATAAGCTGAAAGCTTTTTTATGATATTTTGTTTAAGAACTTCTCCGCGTTGAATGAAGCTAATAAGCTTTCACCTCAAGTCTTTTATTTACGAAAGGTTTTGCTTTCATTTCCAGCTGCGTTGCCTTCCCTTGGGAACTTTTTTCGTCAGATTTTCAAATTGCCATTACGTAACAATCTGAACTAGTGTGCTTCTATCTCAGCCCATCATGCATAAGATAAACTATAGGCCTATTTTCTTAAAATTAGCTTTTGTAGTTATAGAAGAAAATTATAGCAAAAAATATATCGATAACCTATCCCTGTAGAACCTCTAAAACCTTTAAAATCATAACAAAATATTAAGCCTTTGAAAATTATATTTTTAGAGGTGATGATTTTATCCCAAGGGTCTCTCTTGACCCTTGGAATCAATTGTTCATGTGAATTACTCATGCCGAATGATTCTCGCCTTCTTCTCCCTTCGCCCCACCCCCATAAAAAAGGCAAAAGGCATGGGTGTGCCACGCTACCCAATCCTTATATTACCAGACAAAGAAATTCCATCTTCTACCATACCATAAAGTTCCAAAAGTAGGGGACCGGGTGGATCCAAAAAAATTCAGAAATGGGGAGGGGGTGAAAAATATTGGTAAGAATGCAATCTTGCCTCATACCCTAACCAGTGTAAAATGAAGACTGTGGACTACCGACTAATGTAGACTGAGGGTAAAATGTAGACTGCAGAAGACCAAGGACAGACAGCGGGTAAAATGACGAAATACAAGTCATTAAATCCATTTAACTTTTGGTTCCATCTTTGTGTAATGTCGGAAATTTTGCACAAGTGATCATGTAGTTGAACTGGTAATAAGAATTTTATTCTGCAGCCACAACTCTTTAAACTGTTTTTAACTGGCACAGGTTAAGCTTTTAGAACTGAGTTTAGCTGTCAATCAAGGGCTTTGCTTCGCTAACTATTGCAATAAAACACCCTGAAAGTAAAAGGTACAAAACTTTTATTTTAGGAAGCCGTAAACATATTCTGCGACTTTGTCTGACTGTGTCAGCTTTGGATAAAATTAACAATTAAAACATGCAGTGGCAAATCTAGAGGAGGGGCCTGGGGTCCCTGCCCCTCCCCCCACCCCCATCTTATTTTCAGGCCTAGCCAAGGCCTGCAAAGCCAAGAAAGCAGCCCCCTCTTATTCAAGGGTGTGGATCAAGCTCCCTACTTACCCAAAGGTCTGGAATTGAATTACCTTCCCTAATAGTTAGAAGGCAGGATTCCTGATTGAGTTGTCCAGTTTGCATTGGAGGGGCGTTAACAAAACCCGGATCGGATCGGATCGGACCGGATTATTAAAACTCAGATCGGATCCAAAAAAAGTCGGATCACCATAAATTCCCGCCAAAATCGTCACATGATAGCTCAAATCGAAGATGGCGAAAAAGGAAGTAAGTGGATGTTCGCTTTGTGCTAATATAAAATGAGACAAGCCAACACGACTCCCGCTGGTTGCTGAATGTTAGCCTTCAGTCTGTTAACGGAGGATTTAATGAACGCTTTCGTGAGCCATTTCAGTGATGATCTTTATGCCATTGTGTTTGCTAACTCTGTGGCAGATCGTTAGGTTAATTGGCTCTTGTTTGTTGAGAGATTCTTAATAGCCTTTTAAGGAATGTTGTAGTCTATATTGTGTATCGGTTCAGTGGATTTCTAACTGTCAACTAGAATATCTGAAGTGGCGGTTAGTTCGTATGATAACGTTTCCTTACCACGGTTGCGAGGATCTAAGATCCGAGTCTTTTAAAGGCTACTTCAGTCTCTAAGCATTGCAACCGATGATTTTTTTTTGTTTTTAAGCTCCCCTTAGTTTGAGTGGTTGTGATTTGTGCTCTGGGTGCTATAAAACTTTACCTCCATTTTTTTATCTGTTTTGTTGTGTTACTTGCATCCAACAAATAAATTCTATGGCAGTTTGATCACTGCATTTCAAGTCTCTAGGAGGCTGCAACAATGTCTCCTGGCAAATGTTTTATCTTAATTAAGTAAGACTCGAGTTTCGGTCCTTCAGTGGACCTCATCAGTTGCTCCTATGTGAAAGTCTTATCGAATGATTTGAAATCAATCGATTTGCCATTTTTGTACTTGTCTCCAGGATCGAAAATTCAAAGGTAAATATTAAATTTAATCGAAGTGCTTCGAGGGCTGTAAGAATGTGGGACAATTGGGTGTCATATTTATTTATAAAGATAAGTCTTGAATGAAAAAACACAACAGCAGTGAGAGAAATCACAGCAATCGTTGCACTTTTCTTGTTCATATCCCCACTTCAATCTTTACCTTACACTCTAGGAACGGAAATCGTTTCAGCAGGGTCAACACACAGCAAACATCCACTTACTTACTTCTTTTGAGGTATCACGGGACGATTTTGGCGGGAATTTATAGTGATCCGACTTTTTTTGTATCCGATCTGGGTTTTGTCAATCCGGTCAGATCCGATCCGAGTTTTGATAATCCGGTCCGATCCGATCCTGGTTTTGTTAATGCCCGCATTGGAGCTCTTCCCAAGGTGGTTCATCCACGCAGGTGTATAAAAATTATATGAAAAAGAGTTAGTGCATTTACCTATTAAAGTGCAAGTGGCAGGCATCCCATCCAGGGGGCAGTACAGAAACTATTAAAAGTAAAGCACCTCGCTGGTTGGCCACTCATAACACAAGGCATGCAAACTCCTTTTGTCTACCGTTATTTAGAACAAATATCCGACAATTCTCCGTATTCTTTCAAGGTCTTAAGTTTTTTAATTCTCTTTCACCTGAAATTTCGGGCTCTTCATCACTAGCATCTTTTAAAAGAAAACTTAAAGCATATATTATCAATAACTATGAACTCTGTCTTCTATTAAGTCTTGTCATTATTTTAGTACCTGAACCAGTCATCTGTTCTTTCTTGTGAGGGAACCTAAGCTTACAAACCCCGTGGTTTTTTATTAGGTTCCCTCGCCATTTTGTTTCTATCTTAAATAATCTTATATTATATTGTAGTCTTTTATATTAATTATTATCTTGTATATTGATTTGTATTATCTATTCCTTCATAATTATATTTTTTGTGTGTGTGGCAAAATAAATAAATAAATAAACGAATGCTAAACTGATGATATGATACGTCTTTCTCAACAGATGGTTGAGCTGCAGAGTTTGTGGTCCAAGCAAACAGCTGTGGTCGTGTTTCTGCGTCGCTTTGGATGACAGTTGTGCAGGCTGTGGTCGACTGAACTCAGTTCGGTCAAGCCGCAGCTTGATGCACACAACGTAAAGCTCTGTGGTGTTGGACTAGAGGAATTAGGTCTTGAAGAATTTCAAGAGGGAAAGTTTTTTACTGGAGGTTAGTTTAAGGTGGTGCATAACAGTTCTCAGCACTATCAAACTGTTACACTTTGCTGTTTCACTTTACTCAACATTTTAAGAGACATTTATTATTGTCTGGATAAAAGCAGACAAACTACTATTTTTAAAAAATGTACAACAACTTTTAGTTTGCAAGACATGTTTCGATCGTTCCAACGATCATCTTCAGTTGTGGGATCCTTTACAGTTGAAGTTGAATTTTTTACAAGCAATGGCGTAACATGCGTGATACGCAACATTCGTCATACATTTTAAATTTAACGTGCAGCACGTTAAATAAGCAGCTCAAACATGCTGACTTAACTCTTTCATTTTAGTATTATGTTATTTTCTTATAAATAAGTGTTGTTTAATTTAATTTAACTTATTTGCATCATTTTGTGTAATAATTGTAATTTACTTAGTTATTTTTACTGTTTAATTTCTTTGCCGTGTATTTATACTCGCGCGCATCGTTCCATGTCTCACGCATTTAAATGCTGCACGTTAAATTTAAAATGTATGACGAATGTTGCGTATCACGCATGTTATGCCATTGCTTGCAAACTAAACGTTGTTGTACATTTTTTAAAAACATTTATTATTATTTATTATAATTTATCATTATACTACCACTGGTTATAGAGTGTGTTCATGGTGGCCATATTGGAGGAATGAAACAATAGAATGATTTTCCTTTGGGAAAAAAATCATTTTTATGCAAATATCTTTATTGTTTCACTCCTCCAACATGGCCGCCACGAACACACTATTGGTTCACCCTACAAAAATGGTAATATATAGATTTAGGCACGCCTAAAAGCGGAGCTCCCCATTTATTTAATTTTCACTGGAGCTTACAATGTTTTCATTCTAGTGAATAAGCGGCCAAAGTACTAATGTTTATGGCGGTTTATAGGTGCAAGACAAATTTAAATAGCTCAGGGTTAAACTGAATGTCAGCAGTACGACAGCGGGGCAAAATCATTTCTCATGGCATGAAAAATTACTTTAGAGTACAGTAAATTATCTGCTTTCTAGCAATAGAAAATAGTTTCGCGATCCTGTTATAGTTTTGCAGCAGTTTAGTAGACTCCACAATATCTATTACATTGATATAGGATATGTTCAACGTGCATTACAGAGTCTGTCGGATTAGCTCAATCGGTAAGGTGCCAGTCTGCGGCTTGGGAGGTCGTGAGTTCAAATCCCAGAGGGTCAAGTTTTTTTTTGTTTTTTTTTTTTTACCCCGTAGCAATAAAATGGTTGGTTTGTTTAGCTTTCAAATGCTCCTTCATGTATGATGCTGGCTTTACAGATAGACACAAAAGTCATCGATCGATTATGGCTCTCAATGTCCACTTTTTTGGTGGTCGATTACTTTCTACACGTAATTTTCAGCAACATTTTGTTTCATTGCTTCTTGTTTTTCTTTTCAAACCTCTTTAAATTTTAAAGGCCGCCTTTATACGGCCTTCTTGCTTCACTCTTTCTACCATCAAACTATGGCCGCCATGTTGCGCGACTCCGTACGTACGTATGTACGCCGTACGTACACGCCCGCGAACCATGCCGCTATCCATGTTGACCATGAAAACTCATTTCGATAGTATTCCTTCTTTCATGGTTATGGTGCTACGCTTAGGAGCTCCGCTATCAAATGACAGCCCAAAATTCTGCCAAGGGGGTTCAGAGCCACCTTGTATTTTTGACAATTTAAGGTGGCTCTGAATGCCCCGGCAGACTAGTTTTTCTTGGGGTGTGTGTGGATATTTCTTGAAACAAAATATTTCTAAAACTTGTTCTATATTGTTCATTTGTAGAGCTGTATGTTGATTCTAAACAGCAGTGTTATAAAGACTTAGGATTCAGAAGGTAAGTTTTGCTAGTTCCAATGCCCTTGTATTATGTCAGGCTATGTGAGATGTTTAGTGGATAATATGTTTACCTTCTGTCTTTAAGGTATAATGTTGTTTCTGTCATTGGAGGGTTGGCAGCTAAAGAAACAAGAATCTCCCTTTCTAAGGTGAGAATTGTTGCATTTACATGTAATTTCAAATATCTGAAATCTTGTCAAACAATCATTATTTTAATATATTATATAACTGTTTCACAGCTGTTTGGAGAGCTTGCACATTACAGTACATGTAATACTCTAACTGCATTATAGCAGTTTTCACTTGAGTGTCAAACATAATTTGCATTTGCTTTGGTTTTGCATTTCTACGCTTATGATTGGTTTAAAAATGTCGCGCTACTTTTGCAGCCAATCAAAATTTAAACCAAAACCAATTAACTCTTGTTTTCCCACCCTTAGTGACGGCTACATGTATTTCCTTCACATTTTGATTGGTTCACTGCATTTGTCTATGTCGTTTGTGATTGGCCGGATTACTTTGCTTTTTTATGACACTCAATTGATTTAACTGCTCTTTTCCAACACATCTGTAGCTAAAACACCTGATTTTTTTCTCTTTTTTAATATTTTCTGGGTGTTTTTAATTTCAGGCCAATGCCAAAGGTATCAAAGGAAACATGCGTGGGGATGGCTTACTCAATGGCGGCATGCTGATTGTGACAGCAGGGGGAGAAAAAGTGCTACTAAGTCACAAACAATCATCACCTGGAGATCATGTGTCTAATGAACAAATCCTTGACGTCCTTGGTATAACTTCTGACGAGTCGAAGAAGGAAGAAAGTGAATCTGCCTCAGCGGGTGGGGCAGATTGTGGCTGCGCTGCAAAGGAGGGAGAGTCATAGAATTGTTTAAATTGAACATTCTAGTTTGAAAATCTGATTATAATTACATATAAAAATAATTTTCTTTTGATGATCTTTTAAGCTCTTATGAAATTGTGGTTATAGAATTGCCACTAAGACTGATTTTCTTCAAGATATGGTATTCCTGTAAGCTTCAAATAATGCAACAACTTTCTTTCATATTTTTAAAGCCTGATCTTGAATTTGCATTGTCTTAGGCAGTTTTATGATGCCATTGTGTTAAACCTCAAAACGTTACACAGTGGAGGATGTATGCTTGACATGCCTGGACATCTGCATTTGAGTCACAGCCTTAAAAATTTCTCTTCCTGTACTTTAAAATATTTCTAGATTTAGAAACTTTATATGAGCTAAATGTAATTTATTATTACAATATTTGAATGCACTTGTTACTCATCTTGCTTTATGTCATTTAAAGAAATTGAAGATACTCAAAGTATTTTACACAAAATTTAAGAAGACAATTAAAATGAAATAAACATATTGGGATGATATTTGCTTGGGGGAGTGGGGTGTGTGTGCGTGTTTTTTTTTTTTTTTTTTTTTTTTTTGGGGGGGGGGGGGTGGACATGGAGGCAGGCTTTCAGCCAGGATTTAAAAAGTGAGAGTCCAAAATTTTTATAAGACCTGACTTTGTCCCCATAGGAGGAGCATGCAAGGTGTTTTTCTGCAGTTATGAGTGCAAAGGTATTAAAAGATTTCCAAATGTGCTAAAAAAAGGGTGGTGAATGGTCCTTCAAAAAGTGTGTGTCTCGCAAAATTTTAGCCAAATTTCAGGGGTCTCGTCATCTTGAATTTTTCTTTGACGCCTTCTCGGAGTCTCGATTTATTTTGCAAGGCTAAAAAGGTCTCGGGCTCGCAGAAAAGATATCAGTCTCGCCGTCTTGCAAAGTCTCGCATTTACCATTCGACACCCCTAAAAAAAACTCTGTTTACAGTTATTCATATTAATTTTCTCTGAAAAGTGGCCGTCAATAGGACTCCTGGACTCCCACCTGGATAAACAGCCTGTATGGAGGTGTGAATGAGACAACATGTACGTTACACAGTAATAGTAAGTGTGTACCAAAATAAAGCAAAAAGCACCCTTGCATCCAGTCCAGTATGGAACACAACTTGGCAAAAAATCTTAATCACGCCATACTGTGTCTCCATAAGAAGAAATATTTGTAAAAAAAAGTTGTCAAAAAATGGTATTGCTAAACAGTCCTTTGCCTTCCCCACCCCCTCCACACCCCTCCCCCACCCTGCCCATTGACCAGTTGGCTCTGGGTGCAACTAATCATCCAATAAATCTTCTAACAAGCACACTCCTTTGTCCAAAAAATCCTTTTGAGGGTGGGTCAAGCCACCTCCCAAATTATTGATTGAACTTTGTTCATCATAATTATTTTAAAGGAGCATGGCATCACAAATTTTGTACTTTTGAATGTTTAAATCGGTACACAGACCAAATGTAAAACAACGGCTGCAAAGGAGACTAAAATTTATAAAAGAAATAGGAAATCGCATCCCCGGAGACCCAGGGGCAGTTAGTGGGGCGAAACGAAGGAAAACCGGGCAGAAATCGTAGCGACGAAAGTTTTCAAGCACGGCACGATTTCTGCCCGGTTTTCCTTCGTTTCGCCCCACTAACTGCCCCTGGGTCTCCGAGGATGAGGAAATCGCTGCCTCGTGTTTTTATTTTGCATCACTAGGTTTTTCTGCACCAGGCTGTGAAGTCAGTCAGGTTTATGACGTCATGTAACGCCTTACCCGGCCCTTGACGTAATATCATTTTGTGTTTCGATCACATGGGCTTTGTAAGCATTGTTGACATAAAGTTGCCGTCTTCCGTTTCTAAGTAGTTTTTATTTTCAAGAGCATTAATTAAATTTCAGAATATACAAAAACAATAAAAATTAAATTTTGTGAAAACGGATGTTGACTCGATGTTGTGTTCAAATTAGAGAAACAAAAATTTTATGGATGTTTGTTATATTTCACCTTCAATACATTTAGTATTGGTGTGTCACATGGCTTTTAAATCTGCTTAGTGGAAATAATAATATGAGGTTACTTTCAAGAGTAATTACTTTTCCATCAAGAACTTTACTAACTTTAATTAGTACGTGCGAAAAATGGCAAGTTACGAAACCAGTCTGCGCAAATTCTGTGCTTATATTAGTTTTATTTCTGTACAGAGTTTACAGTATTTTCAATTGATATCTTCAGCTCTTATATTATTTCACAGTGAGATTAATGTTTTAGCTCAATGTTTTCAATTCCATAAAAGGTATAAATTTCGTTTCGCACTTCAGTAAACAATATACTTTACCGGTAATTAAATGTACATAACAATTTTCAATAAAGGTAAACTTTACTTTCGATAACTTATTAGCAAGCCAATGAAATGGCGTTTAATATCTCATTTATTTTGTCGTCCAATCAGCGTGCAGCTTTCAACTGTGCACTTCAGGGGTTGTGCTGGAATGAGAACAGTCATTTCGCACTGAAGAACAGGGGTGTGAGTTTTCCTCGAGAAAAACGTTGTTTTGTATTATTATTTCAGCGCAGAAGAGTGATTTTAAACAACATGTCGGAAACAGACGAACTGGCTGCTAAACTCGCCCATCGCCAGGCGTTGAACGAAAATGAAGACGCGCCTAGACGACAAATGAAGGTTTTCAACCCGTACACCGAGTTCAAAGAATTTAGCAGGAAGCAGATTAAAGATTTCGAGAAGATATTTAAGAAGTAAGTGTCAGTAAACTTAACACAGCTGCTATTTACTCTTTTTTATCATGTCGATGCGGATTGGCCTTTCTAAGACCTTGTGATTCCAGAGGGAATAGGACGTTCGATTTTCTAATAGCTCGCCAGCTTATCGCATTCTGAAATCGATAGCAGTTCGTCTTCAATTTCAACAGGTCACATGTGAAGTATTTTAAAGCACTTTCAGTTTCGACCTGTAGCATGAAATTTTATTCGTGATACGAATTTTTATGCATGGGTATGTTCCGTGTAAATTACGGCCGTAAATGTGTGCCTCTTGTAGCCAAAAGAGCAGCGATTAGCAGATTTTTATGAGGGACATGTATTTTGATCCCTCCTTATTCCTTGTGTTACTCTTAGTTTGATATTAACAAAAAAATATGCCATTAAAGCTTTAAAGGCCACTCAAACCTGTTATGGAAATCCTTTCCAAACATTTTTACTGGTAAAAATTGTTTGGAGACTTTAGGAACTAGCTGAGTTTAGTGTTTGTATTAATTAAAATTATTCTATGTCACGTAACTTAGCAATCCGTCAGCAACTATATAGAGCGGTTTTCACTTGAGTGTCGAAAGTACTTTGCGTTTGCTTTGGTTTTGCGTTCACTACGCTTAGTGATTGGTTTAAAAATTTCGCGCTACTTTCTCGGCCAATCAGGAGTAAAACCAAAACCAATCGCGACTCGCTTGCGCACGTTTTCCCGCGATTCGTGCCAGCTACATGTATTTGCTTCGAGTTTTGATTGGTTCACTGGATTGTTTGTGCTGTTGTGATTGGTTAGAGTAATTACTTTGGTTTTGGTTTTGGTTTTGGTTTTACGACACTCAATTGAAAACTGCTCTATTATGGTGAATTTAATAATATTTAGCTTGAAATTGAAAATTAAAAAGCTCCCCCCCCCCTCCAATCTTAAGTAAGGAGGCACCCTTCCCCCCCTTCCTTCCCTACACAAAACTCTGCAGTTTCGGAGCACGCAAACGAAACGGGGCACATTCCTTTATGGAATCAAGTCAAGTTTATCGATCGAGACTCTCACCGATACACACGCAGGGTCAAAGAGGCTATCCAAATAAGACTTCATTCTAATAACATCAATAGAGATAGCAGAATTGAAATTCCTGAAGCATGGATACCTACGATCAGAAAGCATAACAGCCGTTCAACTACAAAGCGGGCCTATGAGGGAACACCATCTGTTAGTCAGAATAATAATGAGGATCGAAATGCACCAATCACAGCGAACCAACGTGCATAAATAGCAACGCATAAACAATCGACCTCATCGCCTGATGAAGACTAGCAGTATTGCAGTCGAAGCGTCGCGATCAACATCTCAAAGCAATTCTATCGTGAGACAAACGAATAAACGTTCATTACCTAACTGAGGGCCTGTTTACATGGAGGGAGGGTGCCCCGGCTAATCGAGTAACCCAGCTAGAAGGGATGAAACATAGCCCACCTTTACATGCAGAATTCACAGCTCTTCTACCCAATTAATTCAAATTGAGACAGCGTCATTGAAGCGTGTCACAGCGTGGGAAAACCGTGTAGCTCCAAATGATTGAAGAAAAATATGACTTTTTACTAAATAATCAAGGCAAGCAATCTTCAAACCTATTTTATTTTGATGTGCAAGCTCTAACTTTAGTACGTCCATTTATGGGGGAATTCAATCGAAATTCAACAGTCTTTGGCCACCAAATTGAAATTTAATTTGTTGTTTCGTGAGTTAGGATAATCATTCCTACGAAAATTTCAAATTAATTAGCTGTTGCTCAAAGAAAAATTTTCCAACCTACAGATAAAACTAATTTGATCTAATTTTGGTCAAATAGCCCTGTTTGGGTCCAGAATTTATACATTTTATGCCATTAACTTCAAATTTAATTTAAGAACACGCGTGAAGACTTATCCCGGCAAGCCGGGATAGCCCGGGCATAACCGTTTACATGGCAAAAAGCTATCCCGCCTAGAAGGGTGCCCCGGGCAAGCAGACCGAGTGCCCAGGCAAGGCAGGTTTCCCGTCTTGCATGTAAATGCTTTGATGCGTTCTCTAAAGAAACATATGAAAAGTTGGCTCGCCCAGGGTAGCTCGGTTAGCCGGGTAACTCTGTTAGCCAGGGCACCCGCCTTCCATGTAAACAGGCCCTGAGTTACCAACAGAAATTAATAAAATTATAGCACTTGTCTGTCGTATGAGAACCCTGGGCTTTACCTATGATAGATGTAGGAGGTGTGTAGGATAGATGTTTGTTTTAAGACATTTGTAGTAATTTCAAATTTCGTTCTTCAGGTATGACGTAAACAATGATCACTATTTAGATCTTATGGAAATGAAGCTAATGATGGAGAAACTAGAAGCTCCTCAAACCCACGTTGGACTTAAACAGATGATAGCAGAAATTGATGAAGATAATGACGGGAAAGTTTCATTCAGAGAGGTAAATACTGTAATTTACAGGAGATGAGTTTCAGCTTATGATTTATGAGAAATGGTTTTCCGATGATCAATTCTTATCTGAGATTGAGCCTTAAAAAGTTCTACACTGATGCAGCATATCTTTGTAGAATGTGATCATGTTATGTGAATCTCTATTATTTGGCTGACCACTAGTTACGCTTGAAAATTCGAAACCAAGTAACGTAGAAATCTTGAACACCACACAATCTCTATGTGAGGGGTTATGTTATCAGTACTGCAGGAAGCCCAGTGGTCTAATGGGAAGCCTGTTTTTTTTTTTACTCTTGCAGTTTATTTGAGTCCTGTAATATTAAGCAAGGGTTTTTATTTAGTATTTGACTACAAGCAGTCCCTCGAAGTTTTTCGAAGAGTCCGTCAAGCTTGAAGCAAAAAAAAAAAAATGAACGCGTGGGGCGAGGCGAGAAGCGAAAAAAATAGGGACCTGCAAAGCCACAGTGTTTGAATTATGCGTTGCTCTCACAACGCAAAAATATGATTGGCTAACGCTTGGAGCGTTGACAGCAAGATGTCAATACGTTGTCAACCTACTTGCATGTCATATTGCAAGCAATGGGAGCAGGAGCTTTTGAGCTCTCAAAATATCTTCTTGAGACTTACTTTGTCGCTATAAAATTGCATCTCCGAAGAACATTTTTAATTCGATGTATTTGCAGCAAGTCTGCCAAAGTACGGAGCGAAAATAATAGAGAAGAATTCAACCAAAAGTAACTTTATTCCACCGAAATTCGAGGCTCATAAACAAGACAATAGCTGTTAATAGCATGAGCTTTGTAAATTACAAGCCGGGAATAAAGTAACAAATTTAAACAAACAGAAACGCTTTACAGGGCTCAAAATAATTTTCGGACAGTTGCCTGTCATGTTGACCGGCCAAACAGATTTTAGCTCGGTCATGTGTCATTTCTGACCGGTGAAAATATTGAAAATAGCAATTTTAAATTACTGTTTGTTTCCGCTGTTCGATAGATCATCTTTGTTTGCGTGGCATAAAAAGACCCGCTTTTTCTTTAACATGTTTTTCCTGCAATTTCTTGAATAGATTGCTTCCTAATGCCCTTGTAAGATGTGATAGCGACTAGTCAATCAAAAAGCAAAAAGTCGTTAGAATTTAAGTTGACACTTAAAATGTAAATTTGTACCAAAAATGTTAATTTTTTTTTCTGGTCTTCAGTTATCATGTATGTGACCGGTCAAAATGACCGGCAAACCAAAACTTTGTCCGGACAAATTGTCATCTTGACCGGACATTGTCCGTTGACCGGCCGTTATTTTGAGCCCTGCTTTAAACACTTTACATTAAGTGGCCCATAGAGGTGAATCAGTGTTAAAAAAATAAACATTGCTGGAACTGTGTAAATCGTCAGAGATAAAACTTTGCAGACTACTCATCAAAAAAGTTTTGGGTTTGATGCGTACATGACAAACCCAACTAAGTGCAGCGGTGTCAATTGACAGTACGTCAAAATACGGAAATGTTATTGGACACGACAAATTAGATTTAAAAACAAAGCAAAAAATCACTCAGCCGTGAAAGGTCAAACGCTTTGGCTTTGCGGGTAGTCCCTACTTTTTTCGCTTCTCACCTCGCCCCGCCACCTCCCCTCACGCGGTAATATCTTATTTCGCTTAACGCTCGACAGACTCTGCGAAAAAAATGGGGACTGCTCGTAGTCTAATTTAGTAATTTTTGACAACATATCTCTTGAATACATACCTGCAGCTTATTATACCTCAAATAAATATCTGACGGGGTTATTTTCAGCTCCTTGCATTTTTCGGTAAAATCGGTAAGGTTAGCCTCCCATACTACGGGAGTTATCCCGGTTTCTAACAGAAGCATTAAGCGGCTAGGAATATTTCTTATCCTCCCTGGATGGGATACTAGTCCATCGCAGGACTACCCCCCAGAATTATTTTGTTGCCACCCATTTATACACCTGGGTGAAGAGAGGCACTATGAAAGTCATGTCTTGCCCAAGAACACAACACAGTGACCCTGATCAGAGTTTGAACCCGAACTGTTTGACCTGGAGTCCGGTGCATTAACAATATACATGTATGGCATGTAGTGAGACATCTTTTTACTCAAGATAAGCGTAACCACCTCCTTCTTCATGTTGCAGTTCCTCTTGATCTTTCGCAAAGCCGCTGCTGGTGAACTGGAGGCTGGCTCTGGTCTCAGTGAGCTTGCTAGACTTGCAGAGGTTGATGTGGATGAAGTAGGGGTAGGTGGCGCAGCAAAGTTCTTTGAAGCCAAGGTTAAGGAGCAAACATTTTCAAACAAGTTTGAAGCAGAAATCCGACAAGAACAGGAGGAGAGAAAGAAACAAGCACAAGAGGCTAAAGCCAGGAAAGAAGCTTTCAAAGCCAAGCAAGCCGCGTTCGGAGTCAGTTAAGAGTAATAAGCTAGCTTTTAAAATTGTATAATAGTGCAGTTTTCCAATAGCTTTCAAAAAAGTCTGTCTGACCAGCCATGGGCAGACCGACAGCCAGACAGACAGCCATTTGTATCCAATAAAGATACAGACGTTGCTAGGCAGGAATGACAACGTCCTGTCTGGGAAAAAGCACAATGTCACTTGTCCAGCGACTATTACTAGAAGATGTATTCGTGTCTTGGATCTTATTAATCTTCAATCGCCATAAGATCCGAGACAAATACTTCTTCTAGAAATAGTCGCTGGACGCGTGACGACGTGCTTTTTCCCAGACAGAACATTGCCATTCCTGCCTAGCATTTTGCCTAGCATTTTGCCTAGCATTTTGCCTTGCTACGCAATCAATCAACTGTGACAACGAAGGCAAAAACGGAGACTGTTAAATTCTCAACCTGAATCTGCTGTATGTTTTGCTTCAAATTTGTGTTTATTGCATTATTTTGTTTGTTGCTCTTGTAAGTTCTCTGGTTTTAGGTTTGTGACAGTTATTGGAAAACTGCTTGGAACTAGATTTTAATTGATAGGAATAATTTTATTTCCTGTCAGCAAAAATGGTAGTAACAAATAGATTCAATTAGCAAGTTAAACATTAACATTTGCAGATGTGAGATAGTGTAGTATTCAAATTGGACTTGTAAGATGAGGTCATTGTTTTTATAACTTTTGCAACTATTTTTGTTAATTTGTGTAACAAATTTAAAATATGTGCATGGGGTAAATGTTGCTTAATCATTTCTAGGAAAAAAGATTGAAATAAATTTTTTGCCAGTTTGCAAAGCTGAATACACATGGTTAAATTTAATTTTCAGAATTTTTATATTCATTTAAGTTGAACATTATTTTCCAATGTTTTAAGTTGGTGCAGAATGATTTAGCATAAAATGTTTAAATTTGACTGCAGGAACACTGATCAGTCAAATTTGCATCTTGTGTCATCACTGGGTGCTTACTATTAAAACCAAAAAGTTATTCTTGTTTTAGAAGAGTCCAGACTTGCAAATTTACTTATGAAACTAATCATTACTTAATTTTGTCTGGGCAGTTTCATTGAATTGAACTTTAAACATCTTGGAATGGATTTCTATTCTCAAAGTTACACCTAAAATTTCCTTGAGATAATTTTGTAATTACGTTATGAAGTAATGATGAAATCTTCTTTATGTTATGTTGTTTTAACCGGGGCAAGATAACAATAGCAGTCTGCCCTGACTGATATTATACCCAGGTTTTAACTCATTTTGAGTTGTGCTTTAAAGTGCAGTTATGGTCCAGTCAATATTATGGGGGGAGGGGTAGTGCTGGTGCAAATGGAGGGAGGCTAGGTTGAAATTCTCCTGACCCTCCCCTTTTATGGAGCACATTAATTTTTTTGTTGCCGCTCCCCTCTCTTACCCACTAACCCCCTTAAACCTCCCTAATGTGCATGCATAAATTTAATTCCTCCCCTTTTTCCCGACATAAAAATCTTTTATGCTCCCCCAGTTTGCTCCAGCCCTCCCCACCCTCTAAACAATGACTGGTCCCTTAGCTTCTTTCAGGCATCCAGCCAGTTGGAAAGCAGGACAGAGAACAGTGAGTGGAAAAGAAAGAAAGGCGTGGCCCCACCCGTTTTTTCCACTTGCCCTTCTTTATGCTGTTCCCAAATTATTCAGTTCATTTTGACTTTTCATCTTGCTAGAACACATCTTCAGGCTAGTAAAACGTGTTATTTTATAGTTAATACCATTGATATTCAAGCTTAAGAAAATCTTTCTGTAGTGATGCAGTTGAAATTTCTATTAAAGAAATCTTGTATGAGTTGACAAATGTGATTGAAAATTTGAAATAGTAAACATATTTTGCCTTAGAACTATCCGTTGTTTGTTTATCTTAATAGATTAAGAAAGTCAATGAAATGCATGAATGTGTACGTGATTTTTCAGTCACGCTTAGAACACCCGTGTTTCGAGCGCGCGTATGAGAAAAGCGAAACAGTCGAGGGAATAAGTGCCAGTTTTGGCAAATCTTCGTTGAAGCACTCGAAGAGTTTCCGAATTATTTCATCCAATCAAAAACTAGCGCGAGCGCTCACGAGTACTCCGAAAGCAATCGCGCGAGCATATACGTCATGTTGCTTAGCAACTTCTGGGACGAAAACCGCGGGCTCATTCACTTCTCGGAGAAGTGATGTAGCCATCAACTGGCACTTGTTCCCTCCGACTGAAAGGCGCGAGGGGGCCACGCAAGGAAAAAAAATCGATTTTTCCTCGCGCGGCCCTCTCGCGATCGCGCACTCTTTTGCATGCACTAAAAAACGTACACAGACGCCTACTACGCAGGCTAGGCTATGAACACGCCTGCAAAGCAAGAATTTGAGTGGGGGACCTTGAACGCGAACCTGTAAGCGCGAGCCAGCTAGAGGGTGAGTGGGCATGCTCCCCCGGAAAATCTAAATTTAATTCTCTCAGAAACCGAAAAATGCATTTAAAATTAAGAAAGAAAATTTTTTCAGGCCTTCAACGTTAGAGGGCGAAATTATATAGCGATGATGTCATTCTTAGCGACAGGTCGATTGGCACACGATTTGCTATGCTGTCTGCTATGCCTTCAAATAAAGGTGCTTGATTGGTTTTGATGGGGATTGAACTTATTGGTTCAAAACTTGATTTGTTCTTGGAAACACTAATGGTTTTCAAAGTTTTCGGTTTTATAGTCTCGTTCCATAATTCGTTTTCCGAGTCAGGGGCTTATATTGTCACATTGATTACTATGTGATTTTTAACTCGGAAAATTGCATTTTTTTATTGGTTTAGTGATTAAAATGGGGAACTTTTGGGGTCACTTTTCGTAAATTTTCCAAGGGAATAATTTGCCGCTTTGGGTGATAAATATGTCACTTCAAGGAAATACAAAAATACGAACGCGTGAATATCGGCGGTTTGATGGCCAGTTTTTGCAGAAAGTGCTGTCAATACTTAGAAAGAAGTTTTGAAGAAAAAAAAAACAGCAGCGCGCCTTTTCGATGGAAAAGACTTTAATACCGGCTATTTTACCGACTGGTTTCCGCAAAATCTTACTTTTTTGTGTCGTTATTTACGCGTTTGACTCCGGAGTTTGAAATGAATATTTATGGAAACAGAACATGCTTTGACATGCAGGCTATTTTTTTTTTGGAATAAATCATAAACGCAAACGTCACTTTTGGGTTCAGTTACTTTATTTCATCACCTTACACACCGGTGGAGTGTAGTATAAACAAAATTAACAAAAAAAACCCTTAAAACAAATCCCGCATGATAATCGCATTATCGATGTAAAAAAGAGAAAAAAAAAACTGGTTACATTTGATGAAGGTAACTGACACGTATTTCAAGATTTGCCACGTCACAGAATAAATTTGCAACATTTGTAATTGTAGCGAACTCTGGAACCTTTCCAACCTCCCTCCCTCACGAGTCGAAATCTTGCCACGAAATATCGAGATGGGCATCTAACGTCCTGCCTGTCCAAGAACATTATGGGAGCTTCGGAAAAATCGTCCCAAGACGTGGATGTGTCGTAACAGTAGACTCTGGCACCATAAACTTTGTTCGTCAGGCTGTTCAGACTTGACCGCAATGATGAGATCTTCTTTGACTCCTCCTATGTCAAGCAATAAAAGAAGACGAGAATCTGTGAATCAGCTTTGGACAGTACTTCTATGATTTTTATGACTTAAAAGGAAGCTAGGCTCTAGGTTCGTTATGGCGCGGCACGGCGTATTGCGGAAAGCAGGGAGAGTGTTTTGTTAGACATTACCTTGTACTCTGTCTCAAGGCGCCCAATTCTATAGTCTTGTGTTCTGTCTTTGACTTGCAGATTAACGTGAATGTCTTCTGCTTTCTTTTTAAAATCTTTCAGCGTCTCGTGCGTGTTCTGTATTAACAAAAAAAAACATAACAAATTAAGAAACATAGTTTATAGTAAGTTTTTTTGTACGTAGCAAATTCATTGGAGACGTTGCACAATACATGTAAAGAGTGTTAGTCTACTGAAAATAACACCCCACACAATCAAGTAATTTCAAAAAACAGGCATCTTAGTAAGTGTAGAAATGGTACAAAAGACATTTCGCATTTAGAATTGGAGCTGAAAGGTTTTTTAAAATACATTTTAACCACAGAGAGGCATTTTATGGTTACTCCTCTGGTCACTCTAGTTCTGGCTCACATAGCCGATGAGCGGTTGTTGTTCGAATTCTTCACGTTTAGTTCATGTGGCAAAGTTGTAAGAAACTCTCGATTATTTTTTTGAAATTTTTTTTTTTTTTTTTTTTTTTTTTTAAAAAACCCACTATAAAAAAATATTATAATTTATTTGGGTAAAAGTTCATTGAGGATGATATAACTCGATTACGGTCATTTTACAGTTTCTAACTGGGCGGTTCAGAAAATTTCGTTAAGATTTTTTTTCGCGGTTCGTTTAAAACTGTGTTTAGTGAATTTCTTTGATACTGCAATCCGTTCACTAGGCCGTTAGGACCTTTTTTCATACAAAAACTGTAGAGACCAAACTAAATTCTAGACAACTTATGTTTCAAAATAAAATTGTGACATTACCTCGGGAGAAGTGTAAACATCGTTCGACGCAATCGAAGGCGCACTGTGAGCAGATACCAACAGACAAAATAGGACTGAAACAAAAATCGCTGCCTTCATCTCGAGAAGATTTAACGGATCCGATGCGAGAATAAGACGTTCGACTCTGAAACAAAACTCACTTGAGTTGAAACTTTGACTTTCCGGCACACTAAGAGAAAGCCGTGTGCGGCAACGTTTTTGAATGAATATTCTACGAGATTTTTCTTGCAAGGGAAAGAGACGCATCATGCTGTCAGTCTGTCAATCGACTGTCAACTGTCAAGTTTCGATCGCTTCCTTGTTTACTTTTTTCAACAAAAAATACTAACTTCATGTAATTCGAAGGTCGTTGTCTAAGAAACTGAAAACATTGAAAGCTGCTTTGGCTCAGTGGTAAATGATAAACTACAGTAATTTTAAGCTTAATTTTCCAAACGTTTTCTAATCTTTTAAAACATTTTTTATACAAAGTTGTTTTGTTGCTTTGTATCAAAGTGCCAGAAGCATTGAAAATTATGTTAAAATCGCATTGAAACTTTGAAGCGCTAAGAATTGGTAAGGGTGACCTCCAAAGCCAATGAAGATGACCAAGAGGGTCTTAATGGGGTGGTGGCTTTTGCGGTTGACGATTAATACTTTGGCTTTTTACGGCTAACGGTTAATTTCTTTCCGTTACGGTTAACAGGAGTGTTAAAAATTAATTTACATTGTTTTGAAAAGTTGAAAATTAATTTTCATTGTTATAAAACTTATTTCAATTATTTGAACCATTCTGGGATGAAAACGTAAGTTTTAAAAGAATTGTAGATAAGAATTTAAATTCAAGGTTCTGAAAACAAACAGCTTTGCGAACGAAAAACACGGAGTGAAAGTGACGAGACCTTTGAGAAAGGATGATATTATTATAACTTCCTGTTTTAACTTCCTTAAGATAACTTTAAATATGCATGGGAATCGTCAAAATCAAAGAAAATGTCACAATTAATTCAGAAAGTTTGAAACGAAACATTGAAACGAAAGGCCTTCTGTTTTATTTTTAAAATACTAACTTGGACTAATTCGGAGGTTTCTTCAGTCAGTTCTGAAAAAAAGGAAATCTAAAAAACGCTTTGCTTAAAAAAAGGAAAAACTAATTTTAAGCTTTATTACTCCAACGTTTTCTAATCTTTCAAAAACAGGTTTTTAGACATAACAAATTTGTTTTGGTGCTACGTAAAATGCCCGAAGCGTTGTTAATTTAATATGTTAAAATTTCAAAGCGCTTTATTAAAAAGATAGTGATAAACTTCCTGTTTTGTGATCTTTCCTTATTTTCTGTTTGAAGTTGTCCAGTGTTCTTTGATAGTGCTTTATACCGTCGAAGCTCTCTTAACGGACACTCTCGTAAGCGGACAGCTCTACTTACGGCCGCCTTGTTTGAAACCCCATTTCAACTCCATGATACAAACTCTGTATTTTTGCATTCTCGTAAGCGGACATTCCCGTAAGCGGCCACGGACACTTTCAGAGATTACGATTTAGACTGTTTCTTTGTTTTTAAGCTCCCGTAAGCGGACACCCCAAAGAAAATCCTATTCACAACCTCTGTATCTTGTTTTTATCTGTCAACTCTACATCGCCGTTCGTCACAATGATTTGACAGTTATTACAGTACCATATTTCAGTGTTTGGTTTGTCGTCATCCACGTCCGTCCGGTTATTGTTAGCTGGGCAAGCTCCCGTAAGTGGCAATCTATCCTCTACACCTCTAGTGGCCGCTTACGAGAACCATTCTCGTAAGCGGCCAGCTCTAGTTACGGACACTTTTTTCGCGTCCCGAGGGTATCCGCTTACGAGAGCTTCGACTGTATAAAAAATAAGGGAAACTAGAGGGAAGGGGACTTAAATCCGGGGGGCTTATACTCGGAGGTATTTTTTGTCTACCGATAGATAGACCTATAACCAGGGGGGGCTTATAACCAGGATTTTACGGTATTACCCTGAGGGTATTACAGCCTGTGACTATAAATATGCTTGATTTTAATTAGTGCAACGTATTTGACAGTCATTTCCCGATCTTATCATAGGAATGCATATTCGTGTTACAGTTTCTGACGACATAAGTTTAATTGGCACTGTACTATATACTGAACATATATCCCCGTCACTTATAAGCACACCCGCCTTCAAAAGGTCTCAAAAGGAAATACCCCCAGGGGGAGGGGTTTAAATCTGTTGAAATCACTTTACTTCACTTCTGGTCTTTACCCCGCTAGGGGGAAAGGGCCGGCACTGTTGAAATCACGTTTCAGTGTGTAGTACAGTACGGTTAACATGGGAAACTGAATACTGTATTCAATCGACTCCGATAACTCGAGCCCCTCAACTCGAACTGTTTTTCGTTTCCCTTCAGAGTTTGAGTTACCAGGGTTCTAATGTACTCATATATCGAGGTTGGGCTACCTGTGTTTATTCATTAAGGCTTTGTCTGCTTTTGTTCAGAGGCAACACGCAGAAATATCCTTGTAACCAAAATTCGGCCCTTGCTTAGCTTCTGATCATTCTAAAATTTCCTTTCAAGAAAACAGTTTTGCACTCTAAGGGCCTGATTACATGAGCTGGGCTGTCCCGGTTAGCCGGGCACAAAAATCAAATTTGCGATTACATGACAACCGGGCCAGCCCGGTCAGCCGAGATCCCGGTATCGCGATGCCGGGATCCCGGCTAGCCGGGATGAAAATTTTCCATGTAAACGCGCTTGCCGGGCCAGCATTAAATTTCCCTTCCAAGCACAATGCTGACCACAAAAATCAATATTCTTCTTTCTAAATAAAATGTAGAGGCAGAACAACTCATGTAGCTGCGTAAGTGTAGAACATAAAACACCAAAAGGCTGAAAAAGGTCATCAACATCATCCGACTCAATTTTTGCGCCAAAATAATCCGTGCTAAATTTAAACTGTCGTTCGTGCCAAGTATAGTCCATCCTGGGCTGGCTCGACGCTGGAAGTCATTTCGATTTGTTCAATCAGGCCGTCAGAAGCAGATCTAGACCTCATGGTATACTGTTTTATAATTCGAAGAACTGAGAAGAAAAAACAGAAACCTTTACCGCCGAAAAATTGTCCTTTTTTTCCCCTTGTTTCATTGGGCGAAGACATTTATCCTTAGTTGCCATCAACCTTGTTCCCAGGGTCTCCCTCCCCCCTTTCGGTTATACATTTTTTTTGATCCTTTCTAACTGCACTGGAGTATTTTGCTTTTGTTCATTCGCAGAAAGATCCTGGGAAGGAGGTTGAGCTGCCATGTCCTCAACAAAAACAAAAAAACTCTGGAAAAATCGAAGTAGTATAGTATGGACCGGTAACACCTCCTTTTGGGCAGGAATCTCATTAGCCAGAGCAAAAATACATTAAATGGGTGACGTCACAAGCTTTTTTTTTGCCCTCGGGAATACAAACATACATACATCACTTTTGTTTACCCTCGGATTTGTAGAGTAGTTTATACAGCTAATATCTCCGAGAATTCCACAGTACACAGCAAAATGGGCAAAGACCAGACCACAACACCGAGAATTCCATGCCCTTCTCTTTACGGTAAGTGTGGGTTCTTTTACGTCCCTTGCTGACCGTGACACTGAAGATGGAGGAGACGGGGCCAACGGTTTATCGTCCTTATCCGAGAAGACTAGAATATAAAACCATTTGCAGATGTCATTGCAAAGGCAGCATATTCTCCTCAGCTATTTTAAGACCTTGAGTGTTGGTCCGATCTGGGACTCGAACCCGAGACATCCCGCACGATAGTCCGGCGCTCTACCAACTGAGCTAACCGGTTGGCGGTTAAAATGCGGTGGAATCTCATTATCGTATAACTAGTTTGTCATGTTCTATTTATCTTGGCTGGGATAACCAGTTTGTCAGGCTTCGTTATTGTTGGATCACAGTAGCAGTTTGAAGTATTGGTCAATCTTTTTCATTTTATTCGAATTTACTGAAACATTCAGTCATGTAAACTTCTTATCGCTTAAATTATCTACTGCAGACATCATTGTTTTCGAACAGTGGTTTAATACGCGATGCGCTTGATGAAATACTTTATCCTCTCTTGGCTCCTCTCAACAACATTTCCATGGCCACAACAAAGGAGAGTTGGGATAAAGTACAACCCATGGATATGCCAGTTTCCAAGGTCTGCCATCTTATACCACTTAAGAATGAAACCGGACACCCTCTCTGGAACATTGACGAACCCTAAGAGTTTCTTAATCAGCTTGTATGGTACTAAGCCATGAGCAATGGCTAAGCGCGATTTCAAGCAGGTCTTTATTCTCGTATCTGGCTTTCCAGATTGCATTTCAAATCACTACAGCATGCTCTAAACAGGCCGGTAAACCCTATCTTTAGCAATTTTCACATGTTCTTTCATATGTGTAGGTACAGTGTGTATCTCTTGTAGAGGTTGTATGGGAGCCTATTGATACGAGAAACACTGCTAGCCCTTGCCTTTCTCATGTACACCTTCTCTTCCGCCCCTCCCAAGACGGGGGGCCGCAGCGAACGACCCCCGTTTCTGGAATTTGCTTCTTTCTTTCAAAGCTGGAGTCGGTATTTCGGATACGTTCTTTCGATCCAGGACTGCTAGGCCACTTTCAAGGTACAACTTCTACCTGAATCAACCAGTCTATTACCAAAACTAATACGGTGGTTTTTTTTTTGGAAAGCAAACACGTTTGATCTTGTTTTCTTTTCTTTTTCGCCGAGCATTCTCTAATTAACCAAATTGTGTTAGTTACAAATCGAGTAAATTCACTTAAGATAGTCTTATGTGCAAAGTTTCTTGTAGCTCTCATCCATTCCTTCAATACTCGCACCATCAGAGAGCCAGGAAACCAATTCTTTAAGAGAACAAAGTTCACCTTTGACCAAAGCGTCTCCACAAAATTTCATTTTACCAGTGACGACTTTACCATTGACAAGAACACGAAAATAAAAGTTGTCCAAGAGAATCTTGCTGTTTTGAAGAGTCTACAAGAGTGTCCCTCCAGAGTTCAAAGGCGACACGAGTTGCATAAGGAGTGACTCCTTTCCGATCATGGACTCCAAGGTTTAATAACAGTGGTGTGATAGTACTGTCATGACCACTGTACAGTAAAAACTTAAGTGTGGATTTGCGGCGAGACTTGTTGATCATTCTCTTGGCTATTTGTATCAGCATCGGGTTAGTTGCAACATCAGCTATGCCTGTGTAGTTCTCAGCAATAGCCCAGTTTGCGAAATCCATTGCCTTGGCTGCTATTTCTTCTGACACGCAACCCCCAGGGCCACAGGGCAGGGGATGATTGTGGCAGGAACGAGAGTAAATTACATCAGTCAAGCTGAAATTAAAATATAGATTCAGTGTTACCATAAATGAACTTTAAAAAAGGTTTAGTTCATCCCAATGTCTTGGAGTACCGAGGAAGAGCCAGATGGCTAACCCCCATGGAGCAGGGTTGGCGCAGTGGTGAGAGCGCTCGCCTCCCACCAATGTGACCCTGGTTCGATTCCGACCGTGTACCATATGTGGGTCGAGTTTGTTATTGGTTCCCGCCTTGCTCCGAGGGTTTTTCTCCGGCATAGGCGTACGGGCAATTTTTTGCCAGAGGGGGCGGTGAGACATTTGCCCAAAAAATTCTCGCAAGTTGCCCAAATTTTTACGAAACAGTGGAGAAAAAACGAGGATCATACGATGCACTAACATAAGCTTACAAATGAAGTGAAAAATCTTACATAAGAATCTATCACATCAGCTCATAAATAATGAGAACATCGTTGGATTTTGTTCATTTTAACTTTTCCAAAAACAAATAATAAAAATGAAGCGGGCGGGGACGAGAAACATTTTTTAGTTTGTTTTACTTGGCCTTACTGACACGTTGTCGCCCCATCGGGTGCTGCGAAGGTAAGTTTCAATCTGCACAAAGCACTAAATGATCGTTCTGCAGAACACGATGTAGCAGGTTTCACTGCATGGATATGAATCACGTAAGGAAGCTCTGAAAACTTATCAAATAGATTATTCTCTTGCATTGTCTCCAGCATTTCTGAAACGGTCATTTAGCCTAATCCTACCGCGCACACGACGAAAACTCGCGCACATTTTCTGCTCGGCTTTCAGAAACTCACCGTCGATTTTGTAAAATTTAATTAGCAACGCGGAGAAGCTTTTTTATCAGGTGTTTAAATGTGACAGATATTTTCAGTACGGTGCCCAACAGTAAAAAAAAAATATAGAAATATGTACATCAACAAATGATCCCCTTCACTATTAACCAGAAACTCATCAGGTGCTAAGCAATCACTGTCTCATGTAAATTTAACTGGCTTTAACACGCCGTCTTCTGGTTAAAATAGAAAATATCTATCTCTTCGAAAAAAAACTTCTTTAAAAACTGGCTTTGCCCAAATTTCTCTTGCTGCCCAAAAAATCTGAGTTGCCCAAAATTTGGGGGGAGGGCTGCAGCCCCCCCTGCCCCCCCCCCGGCCCGTACGCCTATGGATGTTCTCCGGGTTCTCCGGTATTCCTCCCTGCTGAAAAACCAATCTCCAAATTTCAGTTTGACCTGGATGGAGGACCTGCATGTGTTCGGGTAGGTGGGGAGAAGCGCAAAGAACGGCGAGTCACAGAAAAGACGAGGGTTGTGCCCCAACTAACTGAAAGCCTGGAACAGGCTGAATGAGATGCCAGTCCATTGCTGGGTTAACCTACTACGTTTTGTCATGTTGCCTTATCAATTTTCCAATACCCAGTTATGATCCTGGGTGGGGTATACTGTAGAAATGGATACTGAGAGTTACTTGTGGTCACTTGTTTGCCCAAGAACACAAGACAATGATCCATGCTATGGCTTAAACTTGGGCCTCTCGACTTAGATTTGCATTGCAATATATAACCATTAGGCTGGACCATGCCTCCCAGTCCAGCCTAAAAGTGACCTCAGGCAAATTACTTGTTAAGAATGATACCAACGGCAGGGAATTTATCTTACTACACTATGTTTGGCAAGGATGTCCTTGGAGTCCTTAACAGACGTGAAAACTGCTTCATGATTGGTTCCATTGCCTCAGCTCCTGCAATGTATTCCCTTCTCTGTTTGTAGTCATCCCAACGTCTCCTCAATGAAGGGCACTCGTACGGCATGCCATCATCGTCTTCTCGAAACCACATATCTGAGGTGATGTTGATGGTTACACCCTCTGAATAATGAAGAGCACTTTTTAATGCTGAGTTCAATTTTTTCTTTTATAAGTTGTTTTCTTCTCTATGCCAGCTGGCAGTTCTTTTAAACAAACTACAGTCAAACCTACTGAACGGACATCACCTTCCGTGATTCGGTAAGACGACACTCCTGAAGGGGTGAATGGGTGGGAGATGTATCAGTGCCATTTCCCAGCCTATGTTTTGCCCAAATGCCAGTCCCAGTCTCATTTGTTGTGTTTATGTTTCCCAGTCCCAGTGACCAAAATCCCATTTTCCCACTGGAAGGAGAACAACATACAACAAACAAACAAACAGGCAAATCGCAGTTCCAATTTTGCCCCTTCAGAAGCCTCCACTCAAGGCTCATGCAACTACAGGCTACAAGTCGCTTTTGAAAAGACCTATTCGTTTTCGTCCTAAGGGTGTTCGCTTACGAGAGGTTTGACTCTTATGGTAACTTAACCCTTAGTTCCTGTCGAGGGCGAGCGTTCACTATCTGAGGCTAAAATTTCCATCTAATATTAAAATGGATTAATTTTGAAGCAGAGCTCAAAGACAAAGACTTAAGAGTCTGTTAATATAATACTCAGACCTTGTAACTAATGTTGCATTACCTCTCATGATAGCATCCTTTGTTAACAAGCCGTACAGAAACGCAGCAGCACTTTGCACACATCTTGATCTCGAAGTTGATCGCACATGAACATCGCTAGACTTGATACCTGTGTTTATCAAACTACTGTAAGCTGTTCGCAAATGTTTTCCAAGAGCAAAATGCTGTAGAAAACCTTTCTGTGTTAGTTGGCTCAACCGACATCTTTTCCTTGATGGAAAAAGATAGTAAGCTGTCCTCACACCTCTCACAAACTCGCGTGGAGTTATGTATCTAGATGCTTGTGTATACTCTTTAAACATTTGTTTGTGGTCAGAATCTGCAGTTTTGAAAGTACAATCGTAATGAAAGCTTCCTTTATCCATGTTTGGGATAAAAACAGCAGGAGTTCTGTCTCCGTGTCGAATCAATACCTGTGACATTTCTAAATGAAAGCGTTGTTGATTACGTGGTTTTTCAAAGCTTAAAGATCCCTCTGCACCAGTAGTACGGACTGGAAAGTTACAGTAGTGTGTCACATGTTGCTGGACTCTTTTATGGATTTCAGGAGGTGTGACGTCATCATAACTGGAAGAATTCCACGCTGTGAATCAAAAGGTGAATAAATATCTGTATGTTCTTTTTGGAACGGGGTGGAGAATTAACAAAAAATCCTACACAGAAAAAAACGGCTGAAAAAAACGTGCAAGGGGAGCCACGAGGAAAAGAGGAAAAGAAAAAATCTTGCGAAAAAAATGTTTCACAAACTGAAGGTGAAAAAGATATTTTTCCTACCTCCCCCCTCCCTCAAAATAATAATGGTCCGTCCCTGATACCTTTGTGATGAAGTCTTATGGGTAGAGCTATTGCTTCGCTCTGCCAATCACTGAAGCAGCTGAACAGGTATTAGACTGCAAAACAGTCGTATCTTTTGCGAACGCGCTTGGTCTTTGAACGAGAGCGAGAGGTCTGGAGCCAATGTCAAAACTGTGAGTGAGACTGGGAAGAGACGCTAAAAATTCGCGCCTCATTCTCGTCTCCATAGCCCTTTCGTTTCTCTTAGCCGGCTGAGCCTTGGCACGAGGAAACAAAGGGCTCTGGGGACACAGGATTTCCAGTCCTATATTGTAGGACTTCCGGTCTTCATGTATGCAGTCACGACGTTTCAAAAGAATGTATGAGAGAGCCGTTACGATTTCGACTTCCGTTTAGGAATTCTTTGTTCCAAACAGCCAATCAAAAAAATTCGAATTAATTCAAAAATCATGTGTCCCCAGAGCCCTCCGTTTTCTCGTGCCAAGTCGGCTAAGAGAAACAAAAGGGCTATGGGGACGGGAATGTTCGCGCCTTAAGGTGGCTCGACCCAGTTTTTTTCTAGCGATACCTATCAACTTTGAAACCCTCATACTTAAAGGGATTGATGTCAATGACAAAACTACTATATCACATGCATTACACATAGACTGAACTTCAATATGATATAAATTTTTTGGCGATCAGAATGAATATCACGTGGCAATGACGTCACACAGGGTTTTGCTCTGAATCGAATTTTAGGCGGTAACCGCATTTTCTCTCGAGATCCTCCACGCTACGTATACCTTGGGTGTTTGCCTTCATCTCAGTGGAGTTTCATCGAAATCTACAAGAGGAATTTTGAAATATCTTGGAATTTCTTTTTAGATAGTATAATTTATGCGTAAAATAAAGTCAAGACTTCATATAAAGAAATTTGCTTCTTTTTTTATGTTTAATGAGAGGATTTAGCCCCCATTCGTTTTAGAAATGTCCCATATACTACATCCAAACCTTTAGAAGAAAGTAGACTTGCGCGATTTCGGAATATATGAAATATATGAATCATAGTGAAGCTCAATGTTTACCTCTATTTACAAATTTTCCGCCTACTTTTGCAAAAAAGC
Source organism: Oculina patagonica (assembly GCF_052425735.1). NCBI lineage: Eukaryota > Metazoa > Cnidaria > Anthozoa > Scleractinia > Oculinidae > Oculina > Oculina patagonica. Next base: position 34,038,375 of record NC_135763.1, read on the forward strand.
GATTATTTCAAAAACCCGTCGATGAATTTTTTCCAAAATTTTTCAGGATGTAAAATAATCAGTACACCACACAATCCCTAAATTTCATGCTCATTGAAAATTTCTAAGGTTGTCTAAACTAAACGCAAAATTGAGTAAACATTGAAGCGATGTCGAAGTTTGAGATAATTTTGTACTCTGGGATTTTCTTTTGTTTCGAGTTAAGCACAACATCGAATTCCTGTGCACCACGCGTGAAATGACTACGCTTGGCTACCTTCCGAAAGCTTTCCGAAATCTTTCCGAAATATGGAACAATGGAAAAGAAATTGTCACGCATTAGCTTTTCTTGTTGGGTCGAAGTCTTGGCTGAGATAAAAGTTAACCGGCTTTGAGTTTGGTGTTGTGCGACTGCTTTCTTCAGTTGGAGATGTATTCATTCATCCATTATTGTTTACTTGAACTCGATGAGAATATTACCATATTCCGAACTATTTCGGAAAGCTTTCGGAGGGTAGCAAAGCGTGGTCATTACATGCGTGGTGCATGGAATTCGATGTTGTGTTTAAATCAAAACAATAGGAAATCCCAGAGCACAAAATTATTCAAAACTTCGACATCGCTTCAATGTTTACTCAATTTTGCGTTTAGTTTAGACAACCTTATAAATTTTCAATGAGCATGAAATTTAGGAATTGTGTGGTGTACTTATTATTTTTCATCCTGAAAAATTTTGGAAAAAATTCATCGACGGGTTTTTGAAATAATCGCTTTTTTGCAAAAGTAGGCGGAAAATTTGTAAATAGAGGTAAACATTGAGCTTCACTATGATTCATATATTTCATATATTTCGAAATCGCGCAAGTCTACTTTCTTCTAAAGGTTTGGATGTAGTATATGGGACATTTCTAAAACGAATGGGGGCTAAATCCTCTCATTAAACATAAAAAAAGAAGCAAATTTCTTTATATGAAGTCTTGACTTTATTTTACGCATAAATTATACCATCTAAAAAGAAATTCCAAGATATTTCAAAATTCCTCTTGTAGATTTCGATGAAACTCCACTGAGATGAAGGCAAACACCCAAGGTATACGTAGCGTGGAGGATCTCGAGAGAAAATGCGGTTACCGCCTAAAATTCGATTCAGAGCAAAACCCTGTGTGACGTCATTGCCACGTGATATTCATTCTGATCGCCAAAAAATTTATATTATATTGAAGTTCAGTCTATGTGTAATGCATGTGATATAGTAGTTTTGTCGTTGACATCAATCCCTTTAAGTATGAGGGTTTCAAAGTTGATAGGTATCGCTAGAAAAAAACTGGGTTGAGCCACCTTAAATAAGCATTTTTTCCAATGACTTTAGAGAAAAATCGACTGTTTTGCAGTCTAAACAAGTATGTCCTTCTTTCACAGGTACCAACTTAAGCAACTTATTAAAAATGCCATCATTGCATTACTGAAAGTTTTAATGGCAACCCATGCCAGCAAATCCAAATTCAACTCACTGTTCAAACCGGGATAGCGGCAACCTGTGAGCCAGCGAGGCGTGTGAGCCAACGACTGCGGTAAAACTGCGAGACAGTGAGCCAGTCAAGCGAGGTAAGCGAAAACTTGGGAGCCACAGATAAATGTCCTGAAACTGTCTTTTTTTGCGTTATTTTCGCTCGACGTAAGAATGCTTCCAGCATTTTCATCAGAAGAAAAATACATAAGGTTACAAAGCCTTTTACAGTCGTGCCAAGTAAAGCGTTAAACGACGACAAAAGCATTGATACACTTTTCGCCTTGGAGCTTTATTATTTTAATGGCTGCGGTCACATCTAGACTACTAACTATAGTAAATAAATTAGACGGCATTAACTATAGTTAGTTATTTCGGTAATGTCACCGCTTCTTTGTTCACCCTAACTAAAAAAACGACATGCCAAGAAATTACATATCACCAATGTTAGCAAAAATTCTTCGGCGTCTAGCATCCTTACTTCATTTTATTTTCTTCAACGCCGAGATGCCGTGCAAAAATAGAAAAACATATAGGAACAACTAGACACAGATCAACAACAAGGGCTGTCATGGTCTAATTTAAATTCGAAATTATTCAAAAGCTAATAAGAGCTAACTCAAGTTAACTGCATTGGTGTGACCGCAAAGACGACCGAAAGCACTAACTATATAGTTAGGTATGACGTCACGTAACTTGCGACCAACTATAGTTAAACTTGAGTTACGTCGTAGATGTGACCGCAGCCAACATGTCTACATGCAGCAACAACATGCAGCTAATGTCTAAGGAATTGGCATAAACAGTTCCTCTACTACCACACAAAAACTATCGAAACGTCACTAATCTGTTTTGCTCCGTGCCTCGCATGACTGGTTAGCTCGCACCGGCTTCATTCGTCAATAATATAAGAAGTATAAGCAAAACGTAGACATTCTTATTCTTAGGCCATTTTAACTTTAATAAAAATAAAAAACACACTGCGGTGACAAACATGACATACAAAACGTTAAGTTTTTAAAAATCAAAGCTTTTTCCGACATGCGTTGTCTTGTCATGTTTGTTACGAAAGTGTGTTTTTTATTTTTATTGAAGTATAAACAAATATATATTGTTTAGTCAGTGACTACCCTTTCTCTTTTCCTTATTGCTCAATTACAGCACTGTCGGCTCGCTAATTTACGAAATATTCAAGTCAACAAAGTCAATAAATTTCTAGATGGTACCATTACAGAAACATAAGACTATTAAACTAAGCACCAGAAGTTTCAAAGAAGTTAGAAGAAGCTTACCCCAAATCCACAGCAAAACTCCTAGTAATGCTGAGAGGATAAACCTCCAGAAGCGATTGTGTCTCTGAAATCTATACTTCATAAAGTAAAGCCTTCTTTTCAACGAAATTAAAGTGAGGGGAACCATTATTCTTACAGCGAACAAAGCAAAGCAAAGTACATAAGCAAAGTACTATTCACCTCCAAGCAGATAAAGAGAAACAAAAAGCCCTCGCGTGTCGCTTTGTTTACCGAACATGATGTTTTGGTCCGCTAGTTATTCAACTTGTGTGGTATTTACTGAAACAATTATCTACCTTGGTGTCGGTGAATGTGGTGGATATTTGCCTCCACTTCGTTGAATAATTGTTAATTAGCTTTAATTACTTCCTGTCCATCAAACAGTGAAAATCGTTTTTTTGCAATGCTTAAACTTAATTAAGCTTTGTGAACATGTCTCGAAATTCCCGCAAGATCAGACAATTGGATATTGCACTCTTAGCCTGTGAAAAAATGGAAACGAGTTCAATTTCATTTTCTTGATACTGTTGCCTGTGGCGTCTCTCAACAAGGGGTTATTGGGCCTGGTGCCTGGACGGCCTGTTTTCCTGATATTGCACTCAGGAACACGGACCGCGTTCCGCCGCCGAACCATCAGGCCTTGCGCTCCCTGTTTCCCGCCCTAAGCGATCTTTTCAAAAAATCGAAGATGTAACTTACTTCAAGCTAATAGATGTCAAAAAATTTCCACTGACTCTGCGCTCACCTATTTGTCGCGTAACTGGTGCGCATTTACGTGGTATCCAAATGAAGGTATCCAATTGGGTACCTAAAATTTGACACCTGCGTCATTGGTGCGTCAATCATGTGTACTTTAATGGGTTCTTTCTTGCTGTTTTCTACTCTGGATGCTAGAGGGTTTTTTTTCTTTTTCTTTCGTTCGATCGTGGCTTCGCCACTCTATCAACAATTTTCTATTTTTTTTTTCAAAAAACAAAACTGAAGATAACTGTAACGATGTAAACAATTTATTTTGATGTTCACTGACGGTTAATGATAATGTTTGTTTCAGGATGGATTAAGTTTGATTCCGATTTACTTCGTTTATTCCAAAATCAGCCTTGGGGAAGTCCTAAGGATGTTGTTTAATTTTGACGTTTTTCAGCCTCGATGTTTTTATAAAAGAAAAAAAGTAAAAGAGTTTAACAGACGCATAAAACTTACAAATTTAATAATAAATAACACAATTTCTAACGCCATTAAATATACAACATATTTTAACAGTTACAGAAACCTGACGCTTAAGCAGTTGACTACCAACAGACCTGGTCAAACAGGTTAAACAAGTCAGTTTCTCAGCCAAGTACATTCTCTCTAGTAGCTAACTTATGATGTCTCGTAATTTCCTTTTCCTTAAAAAAGAGCTAAACAGAATGCTTAAAACATGTGAAACCAAGGGTGTCCCTCATTGGCATAAAAAATATTGTGCTGCAATATGTATAAGGGAATTAATTTTTCATGATTTTCAAAATCTAATAACGTTATTTTTTGAAAATGAAAATATTTTATCTCAAAATGCAGAAATGCATATTTGGATTGCAAATTATTGAGCAAATTAACTAGATAGTCTTATGAGCAAAGTGTCTTGTAGCTCTCATCCATTCCTTCAATACCCGCACCATCAGAGAGCCATGAAACCAATTCTTTAAGAGGACAAAGTTCACCATTGACCAACGCGTCACCACAAAATTTCATTTTACTAGTGACGACTTTACCATTGACAAGAACACGAAAATAAAAGTTGTCAAGAGTATCTTGCTGTTTTGAAGAGTCTACAAGAGTGTCCCTCCAGAGTTCAAAGGCGACACGAGTTCCATAGGGAGTCCACCATTTCCGATCATGAACTCCAAGGTTTAGTAACAGCGGTGTGACAGTACTGTCATGACCACTGTACAGTAAAAACTTAAGTGTGGATTTGTGATGAGACTTATTGATCATTCTCTTGGCTATCTGTATAAGCATCGGGTTACTTGCAACATCAGCTATGCCTGTGTAGTTCTCAGCAATAGCCCAGTTTGCAAAATCCATTGCCTTGACTGCTATTTCTTCTGACACGCAACCCCCAGGGCCACAGGGCAGGGGATGATTGTGGCAGGAACGAGCGTAAATTATATCAGTCAAGCTGAAATAAAAATGTATTCATTGTTACCACAAATCAACTTTAAAAAGGTTTAGTGCATCCCAATCTTGGGAGTATCGAGGAAGAGCCAGATAGCTCAATGGTTTTTGTACCCCGAAGCGGTTTGCGACCCCCATGCATGGAGCAGGGTTAGCGCAGTGGTTAGAGCACTCGCCTCCTACCAATGTGACCCAGGTTCGATTCCGGCCGGGTACCATACCGTATTTACTCGAATAAGCATCGCCCCCGAATACGCGCCGCCCTCGAATAAGCGCCGCATTTGGGCCAAAAAAGTTAATAAGCGCCGCCCCGAATAAGCATCGCAGTCCCGATGCGGCGCTTATTTGATGAATTCCATTTACCTTAAAGAACACTACAAGTCCTACAAAGCAACTCTAAAACATACTTTGACATGTCTTTCCAGCAAAAGTGATGTTTTGCAGTTCAAAGTGATTGTTTTACTGCTCGCCCATCAGCTTTTCTATCCAACATTCTTACTGTACATAGTTCTATAAATGCTGTGACGGCCGCGAACTTTGCAAGGACACTTATAATTAGCGCCACTTCTCTCTTCAGCAAGAAACGAATACTGACAACCAAAAGATGCTATTTTCAATTACTGTAAAATATAAAATTCTTTTCGGCGGCCAAGTTTTAAATAAGCGCCGCCCTCGAATAAGCGCCGCACTTGAGGCACGAAAAATTTAATAAGCGCCACGGCGCTTATTCGAGTAAATACGGTATGTGGGTTGAGTTTGTTGTTGGTTCTCGCCTTGCTCCAAGGGTTTTTCTCCGGATTCTCCAGTTTTCCTTCCAGCTGAAAACCGACATTTCCAAATTCCAATTCGACCTGGATAGAGGACCTGCATGAAAATCAGCTAGCGCTGATTTGGCATCATGTCTAAATATAGCCATTTTATCATGAATGGCATCAGTGAAGCCTGCTCCAAGCGTTTGGTTAGGTGGGGATAGGCGCCAAGAACAGCGAGTCATAACAACAAAAGACGAGGGTTGCGCCCCAACTAACCGATCGCCAGGAACAGGGTAAATGGCACGCGTGTCATAGCACGCGTGCCATTAATTTCATTTCATTTCATTTCATTTCATTTCATTTCATTTCAATTTCAATTTCAAATTCAATTTCAATTTCAATTTCAATTTTAATTTTAATTTTAATTTTAATTTTAATTTTAATTTTAATTTTAATTTTAATTTAATCAAATGAAATTAAATTAAATTAAATTAAATTAAAATTAAAATTAATCAAATTAAATTAAATTAAAATTAAATAAAATTAAAATTAAATAAAATTAAAATTAAATTAAAATTACTTTAAAATTAAAATTAAAATAAAATAAAATAAAATAAAATTACATTAAAATTAAATAAAAAATATTTTAAAATTAAAATTAAAATTAAATTAAATTAAAATTAAAATTAAAATTAAAATTAAAATTAAAATTGAATTTAAATTTAAATTTAAATTTAAAATTAAAATTAAAATTAAAATTAAATTAAAATTAAAATTAAAATTAAAATTGAAATTTAATTTAATTTAATTTAATTTAATTTCATTTCATTTCATTTAATTTCATTTAATTTTAAATTAAATTCAGGGGGGGCCGAAGACTTCTCGACGCCTGGCACTTTTTTTGTATCACCATCATCGCCAGTAATTTGACGTCACATCCGGTCAAAAATGGGCAAAAATGTCGAGCACATCGTCTCAACAAATCGCCGAAAATAGTTTTCAAGTAGACGTGTTTGTTTCGTTTTTTTGAAGTGGACAGCCTCGATTAATTTTGGTCCATGCAGTCGAGGGAGATTGTAGGGACATTGCTTCGACTATTTGTGGACAGATGTCGATAAAAGAAATGGCTTTACTACAAAATTGATGGCAAATAACGACGGCGTACTTTTGTGTCATGGCGGAAAATTTCGCTTACTCCAAATAATTGACCTGCCGACTTTTGGATCTAGCAATCACGGATGTAGCAAAAGTGATGATTTAAATAGCCTATTCGGTTGACAACACCACGGATCAAACACTGGCGGTTGTAGTTTGCAGTGGCTATAGCGGGAATATCATTATCACAAGCTTTGAAGTTAAAATTTCGAGCGAGTCATCTCTGCAAGACGTCGAAAAGAAGCTTTTAGCAGGGCATGTTTTCTTCGTATTTCTGAACTAACAGTTCTTGTGATTTTGTACTGTTGAACGGAGAGAGGTTGCAGATAGATTGCTTTGACCATTGTAGGAAAGATTTTGACTTCAGATACAGTTTAAGGAAAGTTTGAAGGAAAATGACTGAGACCTGCGGAGAGCGAAGTGCTGTGCCATGGCGGACAATTTCACACTCGCAAAACACGAGTCGTTCCAACTTTTGGACCTAGCAATAACTAATGCGCGGAAATTGTTAAGTGAAATAGCCTATTCTGTTTACTAGGCTATGTATGAATTACTGGTGGTTTTAGTTTGTAATGTCTACCTCGGCGATATCATTATCACAGGCCTTGAAGTTTCAGAGGTCGGTATTACTGGCTCACTGGAGGTGTTTTTGTTCTATAAACTAGTGTGCACGTGTTCAAATAGACAACTTACAAACTGCGTGCATTCCGAAGGTTGGTACTCTATTTCTTACATTTTGTATTGAACATTATATTGGTTCCAATGACTAATGTATGTATAATTGGTCTCTGTGGTCATCAGTTGTTTATTCTTTACTGTGGCTAACAATATGGTTTCTTTCTGACACCTGGGGGCAGCTGGGCGACCCTGGGGGCCGAATTCGAATATTTTGTGTTGAGATTTTTTAAAAACAGATCAGTTCATCTGTTAAGGTTAATTACAGCTTTATTAACTGTGGCATTAACAATTAAGTTTTGACGCCCTGGAGGCACTGGAGTGTGGAAGATAATTAGAACTAAACAAACAAAAATAAATTAATAGAAACAGAAGCTAGTTAAGTAATTACCGGTATAAAGAGGATGAATAACATCATGCTATCAACAAATCCTAGTGTAATTATATATAAATCACTCACCAGCTGTTAGTCAGTAGTTTAATTTGTCTTTTTAACGTTAACACTTATTATAAGAGCTGTAAAGGGCTAGAAACCGTTGTGAGCCTCCTAAACAGAAATCATTTAATATCTTAGAGGCCAAAACAAATGCACAAACCTATAGTTGAGCATTTTTTAATTTAGCATTGGCCTGAAAGAGAATTAAGTTTCCTTAATTATTTTATTGTTGTAAATATTTGTATAATCACTTTATATTATCGTCCTGTATGTAATTTGAGATTGACTTGTCTATTATATAAAGATTGATACCAAATAATTGTCACATGGCTCAGTAATTGTAGAGCTACTTATTCAAATAATTCTTGACCTGTTTCTAAAATCTTCTCAAGCTGGTAGCTACATATTAATCTGTTTTGAACCATTTACAGTTTTCTGAAAGGGTTTCACTTTGACAAAGCAAAACAACAATTATTGTGTACTTGGCCAAATTTGTTTGACAATGTCCATGGGTAATGTGCTACTACCCATTCTGATTAAAAGTATTGTATTTTTTGGTCTATGTGACTCGTCCTTTGAATGTTCATTGAATTGTTGAACTGGTTTTGCAGGGATGAGTGAGGATAAATTATTTTTTTAATTTGGTCTTCTCATTATAATAGCTGGTAGAGGAATAAGGATGTTATTTCACTTAGCCCTTGATTATAGAGGTTAATTTTTTGCCCTGTTATTGGTCTGTGGCACAGTGTGATCTGTGAGTGGCAAAGTCAGTTGAGAGGTAGCCTTCCTTAAGCATCCATTATCTCGTATATTGGGCTTTCTAAGAAGGGTTGCACTATTTAACTTAGGGGCAAATGGGATAGGGGTCTCACTGAGGTACGAATAAAAAAACAAACAAACAAGCAAACAAAAAAACAAATAATTGAAAAAGATTTAGGCCACAAATTTTGAAATCTACTTTCTCAGTGACCCAATATATAACTGTTGAGACTAATCTCACTTACCTACCTGGCCATGAAAATTCTATTTTCACTTACCCAAGAGAAAAGCTTAATCAGATCTGGGTATTTTCTGCGCTATACTAAGACACATCATCTATATTTTGGGTGTCAATGTCTCAGCCATATCATTCACACCTGTATTTGGGCAATTATATAGACTCCCATTTTCTGACATTTTCTGTTTCCGATTTATACAGTGCATTATTGTTTAGGTACAGAAATTTATCTATGATATCCCCCACAAAAGAATTGGATATTCCAAAGAGGAGGTGGTGGTTTGGGGAAAATTTTGAACCAATGCATCAAACTTAATTAAAAATTCCAGGGTATGGGGGGGGGGGGGGAGACAGAGTCATAGGATAAATGTAGGGGGGAATATGCATATTTTCTGGAACTACACATTGAAAAGAAATTCTTGTGTAACCTTTTCTGTTATTTTAAGTTTCATATTATAAACTTGTGAGCAAATATTCATATCCCTTTTGGTTCTTAAAACAGTCATTCTTTTGTTCTTTATGCATGGAAATGGTATTTCCACACCTTTCCATCAAGGTAGATCCAATATCCTCCTTTTCCTTGACTGCATGCCTTCAATATTTTTAAACTTTTGTTCTGCCTGCATTGTCTCCTTAAACATGGTTTCATCTCATGCTTACTCTCCTTTCAGCTTTCCAATACCATTGAAGTGAGCTGTTCAATAAAACATAAACAGCTTAAACAAAAAAGGGGACTTCTGTTTGTTAAAATAAAAAAATTCACTTATCTTGTGGCAGCCAATGTTTTAACTCTATTACTGATCGAGCTACCTAAAAATATCATTCACTATACATCAGAAAAATAAATAATAAATGAAATATGGAGCAGCATTTGTTCTTTAGGTTGTGTATTGAAGGGTTGTGGTTTATGGTTTGTAAGTCTTATGTTGTTCTATCAACCCATAAAACAAACACATGCACACACATAAATTAATAAATAAAATGAATTAATTTTGAGATTTTATATTTAGCAAAAATGGTCAGTCATTGAGATTTATAAATGCACAAATAAGAACCACGCTAGTTAGGAGGTTGAAGTAGGCAACCTGTCTCTCCCCCACTTTTCCTTTTTTTTTCTAACTGGATTTTTTTAGCCAAGGCCAAAGCATTTAATTTTCAATAAAGCTTAAAACTTTTTTTGCCAGTCCTAAAATTCCAAATCAATAATGACAATTAATTTATTAATATATGTATTTATGCATTTATATCAGAGAATCCTGTTTATATTTTTAACATTTTTTTAATTTGTTATTATATTTTCCACTGGCCACACCTAAGTGCCCCCAGAAGGTAAAAGGTTAATTCTTATGCCACAATTAATAAACCTGTAATTAACCTTGAGCAACAGATCTATAAAGGATATTATTTTAAAACAAATCTTACAACAAGATATGATTTAAATTTGGCCCCAAGGTGAAAGAAACCATAATTATTTATTATGTTTCTTATAATAATATTAGCCGCAGTTGAGATGACCACAGGTACCGATAGTACATGACATTTATTATAGTACATTCTCATTGGAACCAATATAATGTTTAATACAAAATGCGAGAAATAGAGAACCAACCTCCATGAGGATGCATGCAGTTTCTATTTGAACACGTGCACACTAGTTTATAGAACAAAAACACCTCCAGTGAGCCAGTATACCGACCTCTGAAACTTCAAGGCCTGTGATAATGATATCGCCGAGGTAGACATTACAAACTAAAACCACCAGTAATTCATACATAGCCTAGTAAACAGAATAGGCTATTTCACTTAACAATTTCCGCGCATTAGTTATTGCTAGGTCCAAAAGTTGGAACGACTCGTGTTTTGCGAGTGTGAAATTGTCCGCCATGACACAGCACTTCGCTCTCCGCAGGTCTCAGTCATTTTCCTTCAAACTTTCCTTAAACTGTATCTGAAGTCAAAATCTTTCCTACAATGGTCAAAGCAATCTATCTGCAACCTCTCTCCGTTCAACAGTACAAAATCACAAGAACTGTTAGTTCAGAAATACGAAGAAAACATGCCTGCTACAAACTTCTTTTCGACGTCTTGCAGAGATTACTCGCTCGAAATTTTAACTTCAAGGCTTGTGATAATGATATTCCCGCTATAGCCACTGCAAACTACAACCGCCAGTGTTTGATCCGTGGTGTTGTCAACCGAATAGGCTATTTAAATCATCACTTTTGCTACATCCGTGATTGCTAGATCCAAAAGTCAGCAGGTCAATTATTTGGAGTAAGCGAAATTTTCCGCCATGACACAAAAGTACGCCGTCGTTATTTGCCATCAATTTTGCAGTAAAGCTATTTCTTTTATCGACATCTGTCCACAAATAGTCGAAGCAATGTCCCTACAATCTCCCTCGACTGCATGGACCAAAATTAATCGAGGCTGCCCACTTCAAAAAAACGAAACAAACACGTCCACTTGAAAATTATTTTCGGCGATTCGCGGAGACGATGTGCTCGACATTTTTGCCCATTTTTGACCGGATGTGACGTCAAATTACCGGCGATGATTGTGATACGAAAAATCCGCGAGTCTTCGGCCCCCCCTGATTAAATTAAATTAAATTAAATTAAATTTCATTTCATTTCATTTCATTTCATTTCATTTCAATTTCAATTTCAATTTCAATTTCAATTTCAATTTTAATTTAATTTAATTTAATTTAATTTAATTTCATTTCATTTCATTTCATTTCATTTCATTTCATTTCATTTTAAATTAAATTAAATTAAATTAAAATTAAAATTAAAATTAAAATTAAAATTAAAATTAAAATTAAAATTAATCAAATTAAATTAAATTAAAATTAAATAAAATTAAAATTAAATAAAATTAAAATTAATTTAAAATTACTTTAAAATTAAAATTAAAATAAAATAAAATAAAATAAAATTACATTACAATTAAATAAAAAATATTTTTAAAATTAAAATTAAATTAAATTAAATTAAATTAAAATTAAAATTAAAACTAAAATTAAAATTGAAATTGAAATTAAATTAAATTAAATTAAATTAAATTAAAATTAAAATTAATCAAATTAAATTAAATTAAAAGTAAATAAAATTAAAATTAAATTAAATTAAATTAAATTAAATTAAATTAAATTAAAATAAAATAAAATTACATTACAATTAAATAAAAAATATTTTTAAAATTAAAATTAAATTAAATTAAATTTAATTAAATTAAATTAAAATTAAAATTAAATTTAATTAAATTAAAATTAAAATTAAAATTAAAATTAATCAAATTAAATTAAAATTAAATAAAATTACATTAAAATTAAGTAAAAAATATTTTAAAATTAAATTAAAATTTTCAGTACCTCAATTTTGACGAATCAATACTACGACTCTTTTTGAGTTGACACAACAGTTTTGGTATGAAATAGTTGCCCAATCACTGGTTAACAAGATATGATCATTTTCTTGACAAAACACGCGTGCTATGACACGCGGGCCATGACACGCGTGCCATGACACGCGTGTCATGACACGCGTGCAATGACACGCGTGCCACGACACGCGTGCCATGACACGCGTGCTATGACACGCGTGCAATGACACGCGTGCTATGACACGCGTGCCATGACACGCGTGCTATGACACGCGTGTCATGACTCGCGTGCTATGACACGGGTGCAATGACACGCGTGCTTTGACACGCGTGCAATGACACGCGTGCAATGACACGCGTGCTATGACACGCGTGCAATGACACGCAATGACACAGCACGCGTGTCATTGCATTGTCATTGTCATTGCACGCGCGAGTGTCATGACACGCGTGTCATAGCACGCGTGTCATGACATGCGTGTCATGGCACGCGTGTCATGGCCCGCGTGTCATAGCACGCGTGTCATTGCACGCGTGTCATAGCACGCGTGTCATTGCACCCGTGTCATAGCACTCGTGTCATGACACGCGTGTCATGGCACGCGTGTCATGGCACGCGTGTTATCAAGATTGTGCTCTGAACCCCAGGTACATATTTTCTTTAACTTTTGCCAAAATTTTTATCTTTACATGCTGATCATTTTTCCATCATAAAAATGTTTTGTCAAGAAAATGATCATATCTTGTTAACCAGTGATTGGGCAACTGTTTCATACCAAAACTGTTGTGTCAACTCAAAAAGAGTCGTAGTATTGATTCGTCAAAATTGAGGTACTGAAAAATACAGGAAACTGTCTTGCGCCACAGCCTGGTTTCCACATGATCGCAGATGATCGCAGAAATTAGAACCAAGTTCTAGGGTTTTATTTGCTGCGATCGTCTGCGATTTCTTGCGATCATATGGAAACACAATTGCGATCAATTGCGAATAAAAACTATCCCATAATATTGAAGATCGATCCCATCATTCGACACTTCTGTGATCGTCTGCGATCTTCTGCGATCATATGAAAACATTTCGCTCTGCCATCGTTGCGTTTACAGTTCAGTAAATTTCTACGATTTTGCGATCGTCTGCGATCATTCGTGGATACCTCCACATTTGACATATCCAACTGTTATTTTTACAAACTACCATATATTGGTTATTATTCTACCTACACAGGGAAGAAAATTTCATCTATTATTAATACGTATTGCAAAGATTTAAATGTAAAAGTTATATTCTCTCCATTCAAAGTTAGCAGTATGTTTAGTCCTATGGATTTTATTCCCAAGTCTCTAAAATCAGGTGTTGTGTACCGGTTTACGTGTGCGAGCTGTGGAGCTCGTTATATTGGTGAAACCAATAGGCATTTTCACACAAGTGTTAATGAACATCTTTTTCGGGACAAAAATTCCCATGTTTTTAAAAATCTTAATTGTTCCAGGCATTGTTGAGACAGTTGCGATGCCTTTAAACTTTAAATAAGTTTGTATTTTACGTTAATTTGGATTTATAAAGGCTCATTGTATAGGCTGTTACATATCTATATAACGATCATTCTGTAAACCTTATATATTCATTATGGCTAATGATGATGTTTGAAACATCGAAACATGTTCCAAAACCTGAAAAGCGTTGTTGTGTTTTTAAAAATAATTTTATTTAAATTTAATTTTAATTTTATTAAATTTAAATTTAAATTTAAATTTAAATTTAAATTTAATTTTAATTTTAATTTTAATTTTAATTTAATTTTAAAATATTTTTTATTTAATTTTAATGTAATTTTATTTAATTTTAATTTAATTTAATTTGATTAATTTTAATTTAAATTTAAATTTAAATTTCATTTCATTTCATTTCATTTCATTTCATTTCATTTAATTTAATTTAATTTAATTTAATTTAATTTAATTTAATTTAATTTAATTTAATTTAATTTAATTTAATTTAATTTAATTTGGTAAAAAGGTGAAGAGGACAGCACTGACGCAACAAGCACTGAGGATCCTGAGAAACACCTCGCTCGACTTGTCAGACAGCAAGAAAGCCGAGCTGCTGTCGGAATTCTCAGCCAGGATGCGAGCGAGCGGATACGGCGCCAGATACCGTCAAGAGATCATCACCAGCGCCATGATGGCATTCGACAGGATGAAGAAAGATCAGGAGGATAACGACCGGCCAATCAACAGGCCGCGCTCCTACCAGGCCAAGGAGAGACGAAAGAAGAAACTGTCGGCTAAGACCCAGTGGTTCAAGACCGGTGGCTACTCAACCGTCATGTTCGTCCCTGCCACCCCCGGAGGCAGGCTTGCAAACATGCTGCGGGAGGTTGAAGAGAGGAGCGGGACAGATCGCGGATGGCGAGTAAAAATCGTAGAAAGAGGAGGTCAAAAGATGAGCTCAAGGTTGATGAAAGATCCCTGGGCAGGGCCGTGCAACAGAGCAGACTGTCTAGTGTGTCGCAGCGCGGAGACAAGGCCCGACAGGAAGAGAGGAGGACCATGCTCGCGAAATAGCTGCTGCTACCTGATAGAATGCCGCGACTGTAAGACCAAGGGGCCAGACACCATCCCCGACAGAGCCGACAGCGGCGAAAAGGTGGTAGGCGAAGCTGGTAAGCCGATGGTCTCTTACTACATCGGTGAATCGGCGCGAAATGGATTCACCCGAGCACTAGATCACCAAGACGCGACCAAGAAGCGACAGACAAACAACGCCCTGGGCAAACATGTGATTGACTACCACAACGGCCGGCAGGTGACCTTTGACATGTGGATCACCTGCACCCACAAGGACCCGCTGACCCGGCAGGTGCAGGAGGGAGTCAACATCGTGACGGGACTACCAAAATACTCGGGAATGGAGCAACTACAAATGAACAGTAAACTGGAATATTTGCAGGGAGCCGTCCCCCAGACCAGGACCCAACGAGGAGCAGCACAATGAGTTGCGGAGCAACAACGTTATTTTTGCGACCGGAATGATAGGACTGGCGCGGTTCGCCAAGCATGGAAACGTTCTTATTATTAATTCTTATTCTTATTCTTATTTCAAAATTGTATATATACGCAAATACGCACAAAGACAAATCACCAGAGCGTAAGAATAGAACTGCGTACATATCCTAATTAAATACTATTATCCTAAGAAACTCAAACAATAAGACAATTTAGACAGCACCTTAGGGAATCAATGTTCATGTGCTATTTTCTTACTTGCCCAGCATATTTAACGTAGTGACTTATATAATATTCTTTATCATGTCCTGAAGAGAACCCTGAAGAGGTTGAAAGTTCTAGACGATGTAAATGTAACTTTTTCACGCTCCAAACGGTTGAAAACAAATAAATCTAGAAGAAAATTAATTTAATTTAATTTAATTTAATTTAATTTAATTTAATTTAATTTAATTTAATTTAATTTAATTTAATTTAATTTAGATTTTAATTTTAATTTCAATTTTAATTTTAGTTTTAATTTCAATTTTAATTTTAATTTTATTTTTAATTTTAATTTTAATTTTAATTTTAATTTTAATTTTAATTTTCTTCGTCACTTTCAACGCTGGATTCATCATCATCACCATCATCCTCTTCCACATCTTCATCCTCCTCTTCTTGTTCGTCTTCGTTGTGGTCATATTCTTCTTCCTCTGTCTCCACATCATCAAAAACGTCTGGCGAATCTTTACCTTTCTTCTCGTGGCGATTTCTGTTGTAACTTCGGCTAAATGATTTGTGACAAAATTGACAAAAATAACCCATACGCTAAGCACACTCGTCAATCGCCCGTCTTAAAATGAGCACGTTGGTTTGTTGCGATCTCACTTATAGATGTGAGTGACTCATTTTGAGCAAAGTTATTTTTACCGAGTTACTCATGCTCATTTTTAAGGGAAATTAACCATAAAGTGGATATAAAATCTACCGAAAATTGACACATCACATTACTTGCATCTCAGCGATGGAAAGAATAAAGGCAGAAAGCGTATCTTCAACCGCATCCTCATCCGATATTCCCAACTTGGGAAAAGGTGACGACAACAGAGAACACGTGATTAAAAGCATACCAAGCGAAAACCCTGTACTTATTGAAGAAACGGTTCAGACTGATAAAACTACTAGAAGAAACACCAAGTTGAATGCTAGAAAGGCTCAATCAACACTCAAGAGAAAGAAAGAAAAGATCACAAAGAAGAAAAGCTTAGGCAGTCTTGCCAAGAACATCACCCTGGCAACCATATTCTCAAGAATTCCATTGGCTACATTGATAGAGATGGCTCACGAAAGAACAAGATGAGGCAATCAGAGAGAAACCGGCATTGTTACCTCAAGATACTTGTATTTATGAGTTAAAAGCCAATCGATTCTACTTTTTAGACCTTGTAAAAAATGTTTTTTTTGCTAATGATGTAATGTGTAAACAAGCAACCATCCTATCTGTTAAATAAATGCTGTGAAAATTTACTTGTTTGCTCTCAGCTTTTTTATTCATCCTTTCTCTTTTTTGACATATTTCATTATTTTTCCAGTTATTTAAAGCAACAATGATACAATTTGTTTTTATTGTACTTTCTTTAAGCGTTCTGGCCTGATTTGTGTCAATGTCCGCTATTTTCCTCCGAAGAAAGGAAGAGAGGCCCTGGGAACGAGGTTGGTGGGTTGCAATCTCGTCCCCAGAGGCCGCGATCCTTCTGGTCTGCGCCAGGGAGTTTCCCGGCCCGCTGGTCAAGGGAAACGCAGGCTCTGGGGACGAGATTGTGTCGGTTGGTGAAATCCAAGATGGCGGCTCTAATGACGTTCTTATAACGTTTCGTGTTTTGAATTGAAAACCTGGTTTCCTTGTTTACCACCGGCTTTTTTAACCTTAGACAACCTTGCATTTTTGTATGGAGTTTCGCTTTACATTCCCAGCCCTTTTTTTAAATAATATTTTATATGACGTGAGATCGGACACTATTTTGAAAATTATTTTATACTAGTTGAGAGCTCTTACACAAACCTGCTACACCTGTCCGCATCCAGATTTTTTTATCCTTACATATCCCCCTACATTTCCTTAATGACGTTTCCTTTTTAAATTTTCAAGCTCGTTTTTTAATATTATTTTATATTCGTTGAGATCGGCCGCCATTTTGAATATTTGGTGCACCCTACGGTAACGGGCTATACTATTGACCTCTCGATCAAGATTTCCAATATAACAACCATAAGGCTGGGCCATGACTCCCAAATCAACCCTAATAGCCAGTTGTTGACATTGAACCTTTCATACAATCTGGCCCCACGCACATTACTTGTTAAAAATGCCCGGGGGGGGGGCACTCCCTTATTAGGGCTTAATGGCGACGTGCGGCCCGATAGGGTATGGTTTTCAGACTTTTCTGTCTTGAACGGGGTATATATCTCACCCCTTTTTGTCTTAAACGGGGTATCTTTGCATAGACTAAAGTTAAACAGGATAGGATGTATATGCCTGCAGAGGTGTAACAAGGCGAATTTTTACAAATTCTTCCGTAATGCTGACTTACGTTGATTTCGGCATTGATACTTAGCTTAATTTACGATCACAACAGAGCCAGTGAGGTACTTGTTTATGTCGTAGACGGGGAATCAAAAATTGGCATTCTGTCTTAAACAGGGTGGGAAAATCAGAGGTTCGTGTCTTAAACAGGGTCAGGGTTTAGGATGCCGGGCCGCACCTCCCTACCCGAAATTATGTCGAGTACCCTCCCCCCCCCCCCCGGGTAAAAATGATATCAACGGCAGAGAACTTATCTTACTATACTATGTTTGGCAAGGATGTCCTTGGAGTCCTTAACAGTCGTGAAAACTGCTGCATGGTTGGTTCTATTGCCGCAGCTCCTGCAATGTAGTCTCTTCTCTGTTTGTACTCATTCCAACGTCTCCTCAATGAAGGACAGTTGTACGGCATGCCATCGTCATCTTCTCGAAACCACATATCTGAGGTGATGTTGATGGTAACACCTTCTGAACAATGAAGAGCACGGTTTAATACTGAGTTTATTTTTTTAATTTTAAGTTTTTTAACTTCTCTCTGCAAGCTGGCAGTTCTTTTAAACAAAATACGGTCGAACCTACCTGAAGGACATCTCCCGAAAGCAGACACCTTTCGTAATGCCGGAAGTGGACACAGCTATGGACCCAGTCACACACAAACACTACACTTTCAACCTCCCTTAAGAGGGCACCTCTCCTAAGTGGACACTTAGTCATGGCCCCAGTCACATACAAACACTACATTTTTAACCTTCCTTAAGCGGACACCTCTCTTAAGCGCACACACTCTTTGGTCCTGAGGGTTTTCGTGATAGTGATAGGTTAACTCTTGATTTCCGTGGTCACTATCTAAGGCTGAAATTTCCATCTAATATAGCAGCCAGAATTTTGCCTCCTTGGTCCTCCTGATGTGTTAATACTCAGACGTTGTAACTAATACTTATCTGTTTTGTTTCCTTACCTCTCATGATAGTATCCTTTGTTAACAGCCCATACAGAAAGGCGGCAGCACTTTGCACACATCTTGATCTCGAAGTCGATCGCACATGAAGATCGCTAGGCTTGGTGCCTGTGTTTATCAAACTACTGTAAGATGCTCGCATATGTTTCCCAAGAGCAAAATGCTGTAGGAAACCTTTCTGTGTCAGTTGGCTAAACTGACATCTTTGCCATGAAGGAAGAAGATAGTAAGTTCTCCTAACACCTTTGACAAACTCGCGTGGAGTGATGTATTTAGTTGTCTGTGTATAGTCTTCAAACATTTGTTTCTGGTCGTTGTCTGTAGTTTTGAAATTACAATCGTAATCAAGGTTTGCATTCTCAATGTTAGGGATAAAAATTGAAGGAGTTCTGTCTCCATGTCGAATTAATACCTGTGCCATTTCTAAATGAAAGCGTTGTTGATTAAGTGGTTTTTCAAAGCTCAATGATCCCTCTGCACCAGTTGTACGGGCTGGATAGTTACAGTAATGTGCCACATGCTGCTGGACTCTTTTATGAATTTCAGGAGATGTGGCGACATCATAACTGGATGAATTCCACACTGTAAGTTAAAAGGTGAATTTGCAGTCGTTAGTTTCTTTATGATGCTAATGTCTTATGGGGAGAAGTATTACTCAGCTCTGACGTCTGATTCGAGTCTGATGAATCAATGAAGCAGCTGAACAAAATGGAGGGGGCAAAAGGGCTGGAGCCTGGGGAATAAGGGGCAGAAGATAAGGTATGAAACGGGAGAAGGGAGGGCAGGAACCGGAAGAAATTGAGAAAAAGGTTGAATTTGCACTAGCAATAGCACAAAGAGGCGGGAACCACTCAAGAAAGGGGCTGGAACCGGGATTAAAAAGTACGGAAGCGGGCAGTTTAGACCTCCTTATCCGCACCATCCCCGCCCCTCTCCCAAGAACAAGTAATTTCTTCTTTCACGGGTACCAACATTAGAAATGCCAACATTGCATTACTGAAAGTTCAAATCGCAACTCAGCAAATCCAAATTCAACTCGCTTAATTTCTTGTGACTTCTTTGCCAAAACTTTTTAGGTGGGTTGTTTATGTAAAAATGGTAAAACAAGCAATTCCAGAAAACCCCCGGGGAAACTCGCATATGAAAGTGACGGGGATGCTCGTCGTCTCGCTTAGGGGTGTAAATTTCGGATTTTTGGTCTCGCTTAGGATGTTCCGGGCAAAACGCCAATATTTTAAGCCATAATGGTCTCGTTTAGGGTTACAAACGAAGAAATATACAAATATAAATTCTATTCTTAGTTTTTTGGTATCTTTTAGGGGTCAAGAAAAGATTGAAGCACACCCAGATTGGTCTCATTTAGGCCGGTTCTTTTCAAAATTTCCGACGAGCATCCCCGTCCGTTTCATATAGGAGTCCCCCCGGGCAGAAAACTCGTGTTACCTATGCAGGCCAGTAGCTGAAGCTGAACACAATACACTGTATATTGTTAACAAAGTGCCAATCTTTACAAGTCACTTCGTACGAATGCTTTCAGCAATTCAATTATAAGAAACATATAATTTTAATTTTTTTATTATCATTTTCATACTTATCATGACAAACTTTTCCAATCGACGTTTTATAATACCCCGTGACTGCCATGTTACTCCATGGGCCACATGTTTTGCTTTATTCTAATTCTTTTTCACTAATGGAGAGAAGCAGTCTGAAAAAGCCAGGCTAACGTCTGATAAATTTGCATAAATAGTTCCCTTTTGAAGCACACAGATGATTATCAAAACATCAAGCATATCTGTTTCGTTCCATGCCTCGCATGACTGACTGGCTCGCACCGGTTACATTCGACAGTAACTTATAAGAGGCATAAACAAATACTATATATTGCTATGTTTGATAACTCACTATTCCTTCAATTTCCTTGTCAGAACAACGTTAAGTTGGACCGTTAGCTCATTGAAGAAATATTCAAGTCAGTGAAATCAACGAATTTTTAGAAGGCTTCAAGTGCGGTATCTCGCGTGTTTAGCATCGCAAATTTTATTTACCTCTTAAGAATACGCCTATCACAAGTGATTATCAAAATATTGAGCGATAGTTTCTAGTAACTACATTCGAAGCGTCAATTAATTTGAACCACAAGTCAGCTGTGTACATATAAATAATTATTACAGAAACATTAACAATTTACTCGGTACGTTTTAACTTAGCTTAGGATCAGAAGTTAGAACCTTACCCCAAATCCAGAGCAAAACTCCAAGTAATGCTAAGATGATGAGCCTCCAGAAACGGTCGAGTCTCTGAAATCTATACTTCATAAAGTAAAGCCTTCTTTTCAGCGAAATTAAAGTGAGGGGAATCATTATTCTCGCAGCGAACAAGAACGATTTCGCGTAATTTGATGTTTATATGCTAATGAGCACCGTTATGCTGATGTGAACGACAATAGAGCGTTGCAAGCACTGAAATAAGCTATTGTTTAAAATTATAATTTATGTACACACGATCGTGTATAGACTGTAAAACGTGAAAACATTTCCTCCGGACTGTTTAGTTACCCTCGCACTCTTAACAATTAGTATATACCACACAAGTGAATAATGCTTTTTGTGCGTGCTGATTGGTTAACGCGGAGGTGATAAGCAAAGTAGTATTCACCCCCGAGCAGCTAAAGAGAAACAAACTGCCTTCATGTGTCGCTTTGTTTACCAGCTCGTGTGGTATATACCAAAACAATTATTTACCTCAGTGTCGGTGAATGTGGTGGATATTTACCTCCATTTCGCCGAATAATTACTTCCTGTCCATCAAACAGTGAAAATCGATTTTTGCAATCCTTAAACTTAATTAAGCTTTGTGAACATGTCTCAAAATTCCCGCAAGATCAGACTATTGGATATTGCGCTCTTAGCCTGTGGAAAAAAAGAGCACCTTTTTGCGATTCTAGCAATCTCGAGCAAGTTTTGCCTTTCTGAGCAATGTTTGGGCAAAATATAGGTTTAGAGCACATATCAAACACAAAAAAGTCAACGGCTTCATAGAAAACTTCAATTTTAATACGTGAATTTCTTGAATGTTTATCAACCTTTTGTTCAAACACATAACCTGTCACTTGACAAGGTTTTTTTTCGTTTCGTTATACTTGAGAGTATCCTTAAAATCTTGACCGATGTTAGCAATTATTGTGAAAAACGAAAAATAAAGCAACTTTTTGGATTTTTGGCAATTTTTTAGCATCTGTTTCGCATTCTCGCGAGCAACTTTCCATCATTTTACGAGCACAATCAGGACAGGCCCTGTTGCCCCGCGTTCCGCCGCCAAACTATCAAACCTTGCACTCCCTCTTTCCCGCCCTTAGCGAACTTTTCGAAAAGATCGTCATTCGTGCGTCAATCATGTGCACTTTGATGGGTTCTTTCTGTTTTCCTACTGTTTGTAAGACTGATCGAATATAATGTTCTTTCAAAAGACGCATAATACTTACAAATTTATTATATATTTTAATAAATAACATCATTTTTAACATCAACTCCACCAAATATACAACATATTTTAAAATTTACAGAAACCCAACGCTTTAGGAGTTAACCACCAACAGACCTGGTCAAACAAGTTAAACAAGTCAGTGTGCCAGCCAAGTACATTCTCTCTAGTAGCTAACTTATGATGTCTCATACTTTTCTTTTCCTTAAAAAGAGCTAAAAACAAATGCTCAAAACACGTGAAACCACGGGTGTCCCTTATTGGCATATATAAATAATATTATGCTGCAATAGGTATATGGGAATTCATTTTTCATGATTTTAAAAATCTAATAACATTATTTTTTGTTTGGCAAACGAAAACATTTTATCTGAAAAAGTGGAAATGCAAACTTGGATTGCAACCCTCTTGGTTTGCATCACACCCGCTCTTTAAAAATATATTCTGGTTTAACCTAGCACTGGCTATTAATTTAATGATAATCTTTACAAATTGAGCAAATTTACTAGATAGTCTTATGAGCAAAGTTTCTTGTAAATCTGATACATTCCTTCAATACCTGCACCATCAGAAAGCCAGGAAACCAGTTCTTTTAGAGGACAAAGTTCACCTTTGACCAAAGCCTCACCACAAAATTTTATTTCACTAGTGACAGCTTTACCATTGACGAGAATGCGAAAATAAAAGTTGTCAAGGGAATCTAGCTGTTTTGAAGAGTCTACAAGAGTGTCCCTCCAGAGTTCAAAGGCAACACGAGTTGCATAGGGAGTGACTCCTTTTTTATCATGAACTCCAAGGTTTAGTAATAGTGTTATAATAGTGCTATCATGACCACTGTACAGTACAAACTTAAGTGTGGATTTGCGATGAGACTTATTGATCATTCTCTTGGCCATTTGTATGAGCATCGGACGGGAAGCAACATCAGCTATGCCTGTATAATTCTGGACAAATGCCCAGTTTGTGAAATCCATTGCCTGCGCTGCCATTTCTTCTGTCACACAACCTCCAGGGCCACAGGGCAGGGGATGATTGTAGCAGAAACGAGTGTAAATTGCATCAGTCAAGCTGAAAGAATAAGTATATCAAGTGTTATTACAAATCAGTAAAGAAGTGTATAAAGTTAAAGGAGAAGTTCACTCCAGAATGGCCATTTATTTCTTTACGCCAATAAAAAGTTTACACAAAGATACGTTATTCACCAAAATTTCAACCTCAAACGTGCGCTTTAACCCTACGAAATCTTCCCCAAAACTCGACAACTGAACGCCGCCATCTTGGAGCTGGTAATGTATGCGTGACGTCAAAGAGCTCAGCCTGAAGTTTGGCGGGAAAATTTAAATACTCGAAACTCCTTGTTTCTTCGTAGTGGCTTTTGTTTCTCAAAATGCCTGTTTGTGTAGCTCCATTTTGCTTAAACAGAGCTCCAAAAAATTAAAAAAACAAGGAGTATTGACAATAAAAATTTTCCCGCCAAACTTCAGGCTGAGCTCTTTGACGTCACGCATACATTACCAGCTCCAAGATGGCGGCGTTCAGTTGTCGAGTTTTGGGAAAGATTTTATAGGGTTATAGCGAATGTTGGACGCTGAAATTCTGGTGAATAACATATCTTGGTGTAAACTTTTTATTGGCGTAAAGAAAATAAATGGCCATTTTGGAGTGAACTTCTCCTTTAACGTAAAAAGGCTCATACCTCTGGAGCTTAAAATCCCATTTTCTGTAGCATTAAGTGACTAGGAGTATTTCTTCCCCCTGCATCTGATGTTGGTTGATCACAATGTTACTCCCAGCATTACATTCCTTCAGGTGACTTGAGTTTGTAAATTCAACACAAATTATCCCCATGCAATCATTCTATATCATTAACATTAAAATGAATTAAAATCGACTTTGTCTAACATTGCACACTGTCTTGCGACTGACAAATCTGTGGTCTTTGGATTGTGTGGTTCCAGAAAATGCCCATACTCCCCCCACAGAAAGAATGGCAAATTCCTGGGGGTGGGAGGGTCTCGAAGCCCAAAAACTTTAATGAGAGATGAATGAAGCTTAATTGGAATTTCCAGAGGGGTGGAGGGTTTTAGGAAAAATCCCTTCCATGGGGGAAATGTGGTTAGTAATTATTTTATGGAACTATATATACACATTCCCAATCAAATTGGAATAAAGGAGTGTTGGTTTTGGTGGAGGCAGAAAAAGCGAACAACCCGGAGAAAAACTCTCAAAGCAAGGTCGAGAACCACCAACAAACTCAACCCACATGTCACAGGTACACTAAGTCAGGAACCCAGGTCACATTGTTAGGAGACAAGTGCTCTCACCACTGTGCCATCCCTGCACACCCTAAAACTGATATCAAGAGAGCTCATCTTACAATTCAATGCTTGTGAGAGATGTCCTTGGAGTCCTCAACAGATGTGAAAACTGCTTCATGATTGGTTCCATTGCTGCAGCTCCTGCAATGTATTCTTTTCTCTGTTTGTATTCATGCTGACGTCTCCTCCATGAGAGGCACTTGTATGGAACGCCATTGTCATCTTCTTGAAACCACATGTTTGAGGTAATGTTGATGGTTACACCCTCTGAACACAAAGAAATAAAACGTTTTTTGATAAAAAGTTTTTAACCCCCCTCTCATGGGGGAGGGGGGTTACTCCCTTTATATAAGGGCTTAATGGGGATGTGCGGCCCGACAGGGTATGGTTTTCAGGCTTTTTTTGTCTTGAACAGGGTATATATATCGACCCTTTTTGTCTTAAACAGGGTATTGTTACATGGACCAATGTAAAACAGGATAGGCTTATATACCCAAATTTATACAAACTTAACCACAAGCTGAATTTTCACAAATTCTTTGGTATTACTGACTTACGTTGATTTCGGCATTGTTACTTAGCTTAAATCATGATTATCATAACAACAAAGCCAGTGAGGTACTTGTTTATGTCTTAGACAGGGTATCAAAAATTGGCATTCTGTCTTAAACAGGGTAGGAAAATCAGAGGTTCGTGTGTCTTAAACAGGGTTAGGGGGGGTTTCAATCAGTTAATTTAACCTGTTTCAACTTTGTGTTGTCTTACCGCTCTTGATAGCATCCTTTGATAACAAGCCATACAGAAATGCAGCAGCACTTTGCACACATCTTGTGGTATGAGTTGATCGTATATGAAGATCATCAGACTTGATTTCTGTGTTTATCAAACTACTGTATGCTGTCTGCAAATGTTTCCCAAGAGCAAAGTGCTGTAAAAAACCTTTCTTTGTCATTTCACCAATCTGACACCATTGTCCTGATGGAACAAGACGGTGAAAGATGTTCACACCTCTTACAAACTCGCGTGGAGTGATGTATCTTGTTGTCTGTGTATATTCTTCAAACATTTGTTTGTGTTCGTTATCTGCAGTTTTGAATGTGCAATCATAATCAAAGTTTCCATTATCAATGTTAGGGATAAAAATAGCAGGAGTTCTGTCTCCATGTCGAATCAATACCTGCGCCATTTCTAAATGGAAGCGCTGTTGATTAAGTGGTTTTTCTAAGCTTAAAGATCCCTCTGCACCAGTAGTACGCATTGGAAAGTTACAGTAACGTGTGACATGTTGCTGGATTCTTTGATGAATTTCTGGAGTTGTCACGGTGGCGTCATCATAAGTGGGCGAATTCCACTGATGTTGCTGAACTGTTTTATAAATTCCAGGAGGTGTTGTGGTGACATAGCTGGATGAATCAGATGAATTCCGCACTGTAAGTTAAGGGTTGAAACAATAACTGTAGGTTTCTCTATAATTATATATTGTCAATGTGTTTCAGTTTGTATGCACGACTGACAAGACTGCTAAAAACCCACATCTGCACAAGCATGAGAAAAGGAGAAATTTTGATCCTAACCTTGTGCTTGCCGAAGCAGCAGGATGAAAATGCAATGCGCTTGTACTTATGCTTGCGTCAAAGCCGTTTTCAGGGTGAAATAAGAGAAGTTAATTATCCTTTAGACTACTTGCACTTGTGTTTGCACTGCCGAGTGAAAACCAGGCTTGTGATATTGGACTCCATATTTTCAAGGCAAACATTTTACTGTGTTAATCAAATAGAAATATGAAGCACACCAGCTGATAAGCGCTACTAGTGTAGCTATACCAGCCCTAACACTGCCCCCTCTTACCCACAAACCCTGTCCATCTGTGAGGCCCTGTTAGAATTTTAGGATTATTTTTTTATATACCTGCCAACTTTTCATAAGTCAAATGCGTTAGATTACAATCTCCAACTTTCCTAAGTTATTCCGACTATTTCTGGAGATCCCGAAGATGTTTCGATGATTTCTGAGCAAATAATTATGCAGAAGAGCACCAAAGACGTTCTGATAACTTTAAGACATTGCCGATGTGTGTGAAGTTGACTCAAACACAAATACATGTAATGATGCCTCTTTTTTGGACTTTTTTCGCCGAAATTAATCGATTTACATTTAATGGGGTTTAAGAATAACAAAATCAAGATTTTCAGTCAGGCGTGAGAAATTGGTTTGTATACGTGAGATCTGGTCATCAACATTTTGAATCTGCAGGCGTGAGACTCACTCGTAAATTATGTGTGAGAGTTGGCAGGTCTATTATTGGTCATAAGAATTACAGATTATATGTGTTGGTTCAGTCATTATCTTAAGGGATATCTCAGTATTATATTTTTTGAAAAATTTAAAATACGCATTATTCCCAAAATTTACCCAGGGTTGTGGATTATTCAGACCCCCCCCCCCCCCCCCCCCCCACACACACACACACACACACACACACACACACTAAACGTGAGGGCCTCATCTGTGTAACTGCCTACAAAACCATTGTCTAAACTTATAAACCCTTATCTACCAGAGTTTAAGCTGAGTCATGCAAGAATCTCTGATGAATCAGATGTCTTTATAAAGCTAAAATCTTACCCAAAATCCACAGCAAAACTCCAAGTAATGCTAAGATGATAAACCTCCAGAAACGATTGAGTCTCTGAAATCTATACTTCATGTAGTAAAGCCTTCTTTTCAGTGAAATTAACGTGAGGGGGATCATTATTCTTACAGTTCAGTTTATAGCCGGCTATTGGCGATATTGGTAGCCTGTGTACAGCCGGCCGGCTGTATCTTCGTACAAAACTGTACACAGGCTATTGGCAGCCATGTTGAAAATAGTACCTAGGCCCCTAATGGGATCCCTTCACGCGGTCAAACGCACTGCGCGCATAGTGTAATATTCTACCCTGGGTATTGTTATTAATGACATGGTAATAAGATATGGAGAATCGCTCTGGCCTGGGACAAGCCCAAGACCAGGCGAGGATAGGAGCTGAGGGGGTCAACCCGACTTACTCGATTAGGGGGGGAGGGTGGGTAGCCAAACTCTCCACTTTCGCGGCCTCGAGTAGAGTGATGGGGTGGAGCACATGTAACCCCTTTTATAGTCTCATTTGCATAATCCCCAGGGTATTAATTACCAATGCAAATCGAGTTTGCATAGTGTAATATTCTACCCTGGGTATTGTTATTAATGACATGGTAATAAGATATGGAGAATCGCTCTGGCCTTCCGCAAGCTCACCACCATTCTCATCCTTAACACCAAAAGATGTTCACTTTTCTCACGTTCGGAACTCAAAACATGACTTTACTCTTCCCAATCCTCACTAATTGTAACATAATTAACTTAAACACTAAATAATTATACTTAACGCCAATAACACTTGACAATTCTCAATTTAGAAAGCAGTGTTCCAGTGTCCAGCTTTATACTAAACATTCGGAAAGGCCTGAGAAAATCCCTTCAAATTATTAAGACGTTTGTATGACTGTCCTGATTCCAAGGGCAAGTCTGCCAGTTTTGCTGCCGCTCCCGCCGGATTCACAACTTGTCTAAGCTTGATGTAGTGTAGAGCCGTTTTACTACTTCTCCACCCCACGTGATCCATGATTTCGTGGAGGCTTACACCCTCGAGGGCTAGGGACACGGCCGCCCCACTACGAAAGCCGTGAAGAGTAAAATGGTCGCTAGATAGTTGTTTACTTAATAAGGAAGTGTAAATTTTCAGTCTCGCCTGAGCGGCCGCTGACTCTAAGCAATGAGGACCAACCAAATTTGTTTTAGTTACCGAGCGGAAAAGGAAGCCCGGGGACAACCTTATACCCAGAAGTTTACAAATATTAAAGTACATTTCCAGACCCCGAACTGGACAAACTGATTTATTGGAACCTCGTTTAAACGCAAAAACATTGGCATCTCCTGACCTCTAAGATTTCGTCCAAACATGATTAAATAAAAATCCTGAGTCATCGGGAAAACGTAAAATATCAGATACCTTGACTTGCAATAAATCTGCTGCTCGATCACCCGCAAAAAATAAGGCCTTAAAGGGGCTTTGTCATGATTTTACCAAATTTCTGAACAGCCAAAATTTATATTTGTGTCGTAAGAAACCTAAAAATAATGGTCCATTTTCATTAACAATTGCTATATTAGAGCATTGAAACTGTAAACAAGCATCTTTGGCTGCGGATGGTTCGGATGGAAATGGATTGCAATTTGAAAAATTAAGGCTTAATTTTTCAAATGGTTTCTGTGTGTCTTCAAAAACTCGATATTTTAAGCCGTAGTTTGATTCCTCACAGCAAATTATGGTTATGTCTTCCTTTAGATGTTCAAAGAAAGTGATTTCCATGGGTTAAGTTGGCTACCTCTAATATCAAAGCAGTTTAGACCAAAAATCTGCTAAATCCCTCTGACATAGCCCCTTTAAAGAGAGCTTGATCTCTCGCATAAATAAATACTTGTACCGCACTCAGCACCGAGCTATCCAAAAGCATCTTTTCTAAATAACCAGAAATAACTCTTAAATCACTTAAAATAATTGGCTCCGCTTGACGAGGCGTAATTCTAGCCCTAAGTTGTTCCTCTCGAACATCTGCAAGGTAAGTCTTTACTGAATGACAAGAAGCTGGGTTCCCCACACCAAGTAAGGAATGCCACTCTGAACCCCTGCCATGTTCAATAAATATTGCACGAAGTTTCCCAATTAACGAGTCAACTGTTCCAAAAGCAAGTCTCTTTGGACAAGCACAAGACATCCCAGTTTGAGACACTGCTGGGCAAGCCGATTGGTGGACCTTGGTTCTCCCGCCGCGATCCTTCCAAACAAGGAAGGCTTTGATATCAGCAGGAAGAGCAGAAGAAAGAGATTTTGGCGTCGACAGGCTCGCAAGGAATTGGCCAAGCTCAAGTTCCAAAGCTGATTTCTGTTTAACGTAACGAGAAGAGGATCGCTGCTAAGACAATTGCCGTAGACGCTCTGCAATGTTGCCTTCATCAATCTTACATTTCTTTGCGGGCGACTGAGCATGATCCCCAACAGATCGCCTCACATAGCCACATTGCTGGCAAAATTTGAAATGTTCGTCATTCGGGTAGCCGCATACAGGACACGCTACAGATGGAGTATATAACTTCGGGACCCTAGGCAGAGTCTGCAAGGAAACGAAATGTGGAAAATGTTACTGAAGTCCACAAGGCCTGGCACAATCTAGAAACAAGATATCCGGCATGCCCACATATTAGTCGTACATGGAGTCGGTATATAACCAGACCTCGAGGGGGAGAGAAGGACATTCATGTCTCCCTGCTCGCCGAGGCACAGCTTGTCGGAACAACGAGCCATAAGTTCTGGCCACCAAAATAATGGAGGATTAAACTCCGGAATTATTACTGTAAAGGGGATCTTGAAGCCAAACAAAAAACTTTAAAACGGGACCAATCAGGCCGAAAGGAGGAAAAACGTACGGATTAGACATCTGGCTCACAGACCGTAGATCCTGAGAAAAAAGGTTTACTCCCGCGGAACAAGGGCTAAGAAAAGGGGTAAAGTGCGGCAGAGGAATACCATTCCTACCCATAGGAGCATTCGAGTCGAGAGCCATTAAATCAAAGGAGTGTCCGCCTGATCCCCCAAATGCCTGATCCACCGCCGCAAAGGCCGCGACCGACAATTTAACAATCAAGGGATGACAGTCTTCGAGAAGGCGCATCTACCTGGTTCTCCCGGGACGGAAGATACTGCAGGTTGAGTTGAATGTTGCGTGACGACAAAGCGAAAAACAACTGCTTTGTAACTTTCGTCAGCTGAGGTGATTTCTTACTTCCCTGCGCATTCCAGGCACCAATCATAACTTGACTATCAACATAGGCGTCAAGTCTAGCGTTACGAATTTCTTGTGGGAGCGCCTTGATAGCATAAACCAAAGCCAGCATTTCCTTAGATGATATAAAAAGCTCTCTCTGGTCTGGGTTCCAATAATCTCTAAAGCTCTGATCGCCGGATGGAAGATGTAAAACACAAGCCCAACCATGACCAGACGCGTCGGTAGAGAGAGAAACGGTGTAATGTTTTTCATCTTTCCAAGGGAGATATTGTTTCCAATTATCCAAGAAACGCCAATAGGACAACTCCTCCTTAAGGAATTCGTTCAAGGGTACCTGGCCATTAGCAGGAGCTCTCGCAATGGCGGCACTCATTTCTCTAATAAACAGCTTTGCCATTGGCACAGCTAACGAGAAAGAAATACACTTCCCCTGGAAGCGTTGCAAGGTCTTGAGAGCCACCCAAGACTTACAAGCAAGAATGTCCTCCCTCAAAGCAGCGAAAGACTCGATCTTGCGAACAGGTATCAGAAAGGACAATTTTTCAGAATCGACAACAAGACCCAGGTACTCGAGTGCTGTAGTCGGAGTTAAAACGGACTTCTTTATGCCAATGGTATAGCCGAGCTCTACCAAAATCGAGAGAACAACAAACAAAGCTGCCCTTGCTGCAAGTAGACGATATTCCCTTGATCTGTTAAGGGGGAGCTGCGACCAAGAACCACTGGAAGTCAAAAGTTCGCCATTTAAACGGTCATCGATATATAAAGAGCAAGGGATCCCTTTAGCTCTCAGGAAGCCCGAGGCAGCAAGACCAATAGTGTGATAAATATAGGGCGAAATCTTCCATCCAAACGGCAAAGTCGTACAGACCAGCCATAAACCCCCAAAGCTAAAACCAAAATAGGTCTGGGAGTTCTCGGAAAGGAGCACGTGGTCGTAGCCAGATTTGTCGTCGCACTTGGTCATAAACGAGCCCCTGTATATAAATCTGGGTACGTCCGCCAATTTATCCAGAGAGAAGGGTATATCTCTCATCCAAAGATTCAGAAATCTGGCGTCGATCCAAAGTCTTGGTTTGGACGGTTCTACCGTTAAAGGAAGCACCAGGTAAGGGGGGTCATCCACACCAACCTCCCCCCATACTCTGAACGCTCCTGTAGAAACACGGTTAATAATCTCTCGCGATATAAAATCCGAGAACTTCCTGCACGACTCATGGTTTGGAAACCGTTTCTGTGGCGGCAAATCTGAGGAATACCTGGCTCGCTTAAAGACGCCAGAGAAAGGTCGAGCAAATTGGAGAATGTCCACTTTGTCACGAATCCACCCGCCAATACGATCAGCTAGGGGATGGCCCTCGAGAACATTATCCCACGCCCCAACGTTTTGATGTAAGCCACCAACCGAAAAATGATCGGGATCTCTCAATTTAAATGCTTCTAA
This sequence comes from Oculina patagonica, assembly GCF_052425735.1. Taxonomy (NCBI): domain Eukaryota; kingdom Metazoa; phylum Cnidaria; class Anthozoa; order Scleractinia; family Oculinidae; genus Oculina; species Oculina patagonica. Next base: position 34,070,351 of record NC_135763.1, read on the forward strand.
CTCAGGAGCCACGCCCGAGAGCACGTCCTTCCAATGTACTACCTCCGTCACTCCCTCCTGGTCAGGAACCCCGTTTATATTCACCCAATTCGAATTGATTCTCGGCTTGATTCCCTTAACCTGATTCCGAAACCCTACCCAGTGACTTGCTTGTTCCAGAATCCCTTCATTGGAGACCACGGATTTTCTCTTACGACCCACCATCTAGGTAAAAAGACGGGTTTAAATAAGGATTTACCTTAAACCAACCGAAACCAGATAAATATAAAAGCAAAGAAATCTATATGAGAAACGGGGTTCCTGACCAGGAGAGAGCGACTTCAACACGTCTGAGAGCAGAACGTCTGGTGGCTACCGAGATAAACGGTAAACCAGCAGGAGTCACTCACCCTGATCAAGAGCTATTTGAAATACAGCCAAAGAAAGAAAACGGGACAACGAAATAAAGCAAAATACTGTGACAACAAACATGACAGACATGGATATTTATTTATGTAATCCCGAAAATACAATATTCATTAGACTTAGGCTCGACCACTACGCCCACGACCCCTAGGCGCGAAGGGTCTAGGAGCTGCCACTCGCATAGCCTTATCAACTTTAGAAATCGAATCGAGAACCTTTTCATGATCTTTGTCGCCCAATAGGACTTGAAGATACTGCTGGAATTGAGAGTCCGGGACCCTAATTTTATCCTTCATAGCCTGCAATACCGCGTTGAAGACAGTGTTGAAGAACCCCGACTTGGGATGTTTCGACTCTTTCGCCACAATCTTCAAATTGATAAGGTAATCCAAGGCCTTCTCCTTGCTGAACATGGGCATCTTAATGAAACTTTGCAGTTCCTCTAAAGCTGACTCAACAGAAGCCTTCTGGGAGTTCTCTAAAGTCTCCAGCCTCCGCATGACGCGTAACATGTCATCCTCTTCCTGCATAATAAAGTCAAGAGGATACGTTTATTAACAATCTTATTCTCCAAACGTTTCCCTTCCATATGTTGTACATTCAGAGCAACGCGAGCAAATAAACATCATTAAACCATTATAACCATAGAAAAAACATTATTATTATTATTATTATTATTATTATTATTGTTATTGTTATTATTAAAACATAAGCATTAGAATTAAAGAAGGCCAAATACGTTCCGTCACATAATTACACCATACAAGCATCAAATAGAACAAAAACGGACTTTCACAGATAAAACTTTAAAATTATAAGTGCCATTTTCTGTTTCTATTTGTTTCCCTTCACTTTTTACCACGCCAACAAATCTCACGAGCACCCGCCAAAAACAAAAATTTAACACGCCGAGTGGCCTAAGGCATTTACAGGAAAAACATTTTCACGCATGAAGAATTCAGAGACAACATCAACATCACGAGGCGGAGCAAACCACACAGGCAATTTAAATTCAATATCAACACAAAAGCATAATTCACCACGCCAACGAGCCTCTCAGACACATTCAAAAAACCTCACAGGTATTAACAGAACAAAAGAATCTTCCGCTACACAATCAATACCAAAACAAATTTACCGCACAGGCAATATTAGACAAACATTTCACCGCAAAAGAAAAACCACACAGGCAATATTAGAACAATATTTCGCCGCATCGGCAATATTAAATAAACATTTCAACGCACAGGGAAGCCACACAGGCAATATTAAACAAACATTTACCGCGCAGGCAAGCCTCACCGGCAATATTAAACCAACATTTTCGCCACACAGGCAATATTAGATAAACATATCGCCGCACCGGCAATATTAGAACAACATTTCACCGCACAGGCATTATTAGATAAACATTTCGCCGCACAGGCAATATCAGATAGACATTTCGCCGCACAGGCAATATTAGATAGACATTTCGCCGCACAGGCAAGCCACACAGGCAATATAAAAAGCAACATTTCGCCGCACAGGCAATATCAGATAAACATAACACCGCACAGGCAATATTAGACCAACATTTCGCCGCACAGGCAATATTAGATAAACATATCACCGCACAGGCAAGCCACACAGGCAATATAAAAAACAACATTTCGCCACACAGGCATTATTAGATAAACATTTCGCCGCACAGGCAAGCCACACAGGCAATATTAGAACAACATTTCGCCGCAATAAAAGATAAACAAATTCACCGCACAGGCAAGCCACACAGGCAATATACTATAAACATTTCGCCACGTCAGCGAGCCTCACAGGCATTAAGTTAAAAAATAGCAAAAAACCAAGCCGCGCAGACAAACCTCACAGGCATTATCAACACAAATATCAGCCAACCAACCAAGGACTTGAAGAGTCCAAAAAGCGTAACGTTCAAACCAGAACAAAATAAAACCGTACCTCATTCGCTTGTAACACCGGTTGAGCCCCAGCGGCTGGTTGAATTTCACCCGGTTGTTGAGCCGGCGCCTGCACTGGCGGGTTCACTTGAGCTGCAATTTCTTCAGCACCGACAGCGTTAGGAACTTGATCTGCCTCAGCCATCGAGCAAGTCGGGTTGAACACAAATGCCAAACATTTCACTTTCGCGGCCTCGAGTAGAGTGATGGGGTGGAGCACATGTGACCCCTTTTATAGTCTCATTTGCATAATCCCCAGGGTATTAATTACCAATGCAAATCGAGTTTGCATAGTTCCCGCCAAAACTGCCGCTCAAAATTCTCCACTTTCATTATGCACCTGTCAATCAATGTAAAGCCCCAGGGTGGGGGGGGTGGGGGACAGACACAGAGGATTTTGACATTTTTTGGAAGCCAGAGTCAAATTCCCCACCCCTGGGCACCTAGTGAATGTCAAACTTCACATATCTCCTCTTAAATTTCTAACCCGGCCCACCTAGCAGACCATTTTGGATGTCAAAATCCCCATCCTGGGAGAGCTTCACGATGTCAAATTCCCCTCAAATTCCCGTGGGTTGCCCCCCACCCCCACCCTGGGGCTTAACATTGACAGGTGCATTAATTCCAGTCCAAGACAAAAGCTTACAAGGACAATCACGTGAAAGTTCAGTTTTGTAACGTTTGTTCGTATGTATAGAATTAAAGTACGGAACTTGATACGGTGTACGGGCTGGGCAATTTATTTGCGTTGGCCCTTTGAGCTGGCGTTATTTAGATTTGCTACACCGCGCTGATGAGTCCCAATAAGGACGAAACAGCTGTCCGCGGTTGCAATTCTGCTGTATCGGTTCTCGTCGTATTGGTGTCTCGCAAAGTCTACTTTTCATGTAGTACGATTAGCCTTGCAGTCTTGTTTGTTATTAGAAGTAGAATTAGATTTTGCCCAGAGACTTTGTGCGTTTGACTGCTGTGATGAGGTGGGGATCCCAGAGTCTGCTTCCTCCTCAGGATGAGGATATGCTTCTGCTCTGGGATAATGAAAAAAATTTTCATTGGTCGTTTACAGAACAATAAAAGTACAGCCACAAGTCTGGAAGTCATTCCCCGGACATTCTTCGATTTTGATGTTCTCTCTTTACTTAAAATTACATGCTTTTCTTCCCATGTTCCCAGTTAAATTTTTTCCTTTAGTTTACATGTTCCCAAAAAGTTAATGGCCATGCATGTCCCCTTGTTCCCTGAAACCCCTAGGGTGCCTTGTTGACCAAACCAAAAACACCAAGAATCAACTTTTTTGTTTTGGAAAGATATTTAATTACAATATCATGCTTTTTTTACTTGGTTAAGTTTTTCTTCTCTTTTTCTACCGTTTTGAAACAACCAAGAATTAAAAACAACTTCTCTTTCAACAACTTCTTTTTCCAAGTTTTATAATAAATAACACCATTAATTTTTCGAACTCTACTATATATACATGTACAACATATTCAAAGTTTTTAAAAACCCAGCGCTTTAGCAGTTGACCACATTGCACCAACAGACCTTATCACACAGCTTGACTGAGTAAGTATGCCAGCCAAGTACGTAATTTCTTTCTAATGTTATTGCACACTTATGTCTCATGTACCTGACTTTGCTTTTTCCTAATAGAGAGAATACTTTAAAACCTGTTAAACCAAGGGTGTCTCCTCATTGGCATAAATAATATTGTGTTGTTACAGGTATATGGGCAATAATATTTTGTTTGGAAAAATTAGAAAATTTTGTCCCAAAAAGTTAAAAAAATGCAAACTTGGGTTGCACAGTCTCTTTATAAATAATGATGATGATGACGACGATGATGATGATGATGATGATGATGATAAATAACACATTAATATAGCAGCAAAATCTGTAAGTACATTGTCACTTAACAATATTAATTTTCAAACGCTAAAAATTACCAGAAATGCTGGTGATTGTAATACTGGGGGTAACCCTGTGATGGACAAGCACCCCATCCAGGGAGGAATAAAAAACAATCCTTGCCCTGGCTAATACTTTAAATGATAAAAATTACAAATGATAAATTATCTAAAGACTGTCTTGTGAGCAAAGTGTCTTGTAGCTCTCGTCCATTCCTTCAAAACCTGCACCATCAGAGAGCCATGAAACCAATTCTTTCAGAGGACAAAGTTCACCTTTGACCAAAGCATCACCACAAAATCTCATTTTGCTAGTGACCCTTTTACCATTGACGATAACACGAAAATAAAAGTTGTCAAGAGAACTTTGCTGTTTTGAAGAGTCTTCATGAGTGTCCCTCCAGAGTTCAAAGGCGACACGAGTTGCATAGGGAGTCCATCTTTTCTGATCATGGACTCCAAGGTTTAATAGTAGTGGTGTGACTGTGCTGTCATGACCACTGTACAGTACAAACTTAAGTGCGGATTTACTTTGAACTTTATTGATCATTCTCTTGGCTATCTGTATCAGCATTGGATGCGTTGCAACATCAGCTATGCCTGTGTAGTTATCCACAAATGCCCAGGTCGCAAAATCCATTGCCTGCGCTGCCATTTCTTCTGTCACACAACCTCCAGGGCCACAGGGCAGGGGATAATTGTAGCAGAAACGAGTGTAAATTGCATCAGTCAAGCTGAAAAAATAAAAGTATTAAGCTAAGTCTTAGTCCAAATCAATGAAATCAATCAATCAATCTTACAAAGTAATACAAAGCAATAAATGAATTTAAGTGGTCTACTGCAAAATATGGCACTCACCACAGGCAAAATAGTTGAGACACTTTCCCTGAAATTGCACTTTTACTTCAAAAATCATTGCTCTTTGGAAGACAAACATTGCAAAAAACTTTTATCCTGACCCCCTCCCCTTTTGAAAGTTGTTGCTTATGGGTTTAAATGTAATCCTGAAAATCTGACAACACTGATTAGGGGACTGGGTTAGGAACACAAGTTGTCATTGTTTAAGTATGTAAAATGACATTCTTAACCAAGATCATCTTGACTCTTTTTGCAAATGATTGTAGCTAAGATCTTTTGCCTCATTTTTATTATACTGACGGGTAAACAAAGTTTATTGAATGACTGTTGATACAACACTTGTGCTAATCCAAGAGTTGCTGAGCAGGCAACATTGCAAAATCTATGACATCAATGTTTTTCTCGGCTCCACCCTCGGGAAACACTGAGATTCTTGAGAAACAAAATTAACTGTTTTCCTTGGGACCAGTCATTAAGTGTTTAATGTAACACCAATTTGCACTTATTTTATATCATTTGCGTTACATAAAACTGACATCAGGAGAGCTTATCTTACAATATGATGGTTGGCAGAGAAGGCCTTGGTGTCCTTAACAGACGTGAAAACTGCTGCATGATGGGTTCCATTGCCTCAGCTCCTGTCAGGTGTTCACTTCTTTGTTTGTATTCATCCCAACGTCTCGTCAATGAAGGGCACTTGTATGGTATGCCATCATCATCTTCATGAAACCATATACCTGAGCTGATGTTGATGGTTAAACCCTCTAAACAATAAAGAACACTTTTTAATGCTGAGTTTTTTTCGTAGTACAAAGTTCTTTACTTCGGACCTTTAGTGGCAGTTCTCTTCAACAAAATATACTTGTTGTTATTAACTTAATCTTTAACAATTTTCTACCTGAGTTTTAATATCTGAGTCTAAATGCCCCTTCCAATGTTTTTAAAATTTATTAGGGTAATAATTATTTTAATTTATGATTTTTTTTTCAAAATAATTCTTACAATGTTGGAAGCCAAAGATCACAGAGGGAAGGTGATAAGCCTGTGATTACACTAAAAAAAAATATTCTCCCCATTTATAAATATTTTGTATTTTGTAGTTAAACATGAAAGAGATCAGGCTACAGTTTTCAAGGTTTTTCCCTGAGCTTGCACACATGTGTCTCATCACAAACTTATTTCTTCTTCAAAACATATTTAAGGAGTAGTTAACTGTATGACCAGATCCACTCCTTGTATCAAGTCAGTATTTTCAGCGAATGGTGAGTGAATAAGATTTAAATGTCAGTACATGTAGGTGAATTAATTAAAAATATTAAAATGAAATAAGACAAAACACCACAAAATTAGCCAGCTACTTAAAATGTACTGTAAAACAGTAGACAAACCTTGAATCCAAAATTATTCTCTTTTTTTACTATTAAAATCATTATTCTCTGAAACCTGACTGAGAATTTATTTACCGCCAGGTTAATGTCTTACAAAACAAGAACATTTCATTTCAATTCAGTGGTTTGACTTGATCAGACTCTCAGAATCAGCATCAGCTGTGACTCAAAATTAGATTTTATCTCTTAAGGTCAGGGCACACTAGGGTGACTAGGCGACATGTCGCAGCGACGAAGTGGCTGCAACATGTCGCCTAGTGTGACATGGTGCATTTTTGCGAGAATCTTTATTGCTGCAGCGTGTGCACACTTCTGTGACAAGTCACTGCGTCAAAATATAAATAAACCAATAAGAGAGCGTTATGTATTTTTGCCATATTGAATTGGAAAACTAGTTACATAATCCCTCTCTTGCAGCGAGTTGTTTTGAAGTAGTACACATGGACCAACTTGTTACAGAGACCTGTCACTGCGACTTGTCGCCTTGTGTGTCTTGATATTTAAATAGTGACTCTGCTTATTCTATAATGTTAATTGCAATTAATAGTTATGTTATGCTATCTTACCTCTCATGATAACATCCTTTGTTAACAAGCCGTACAGAAAAGCGGCAGCACTTTGTGCACATCTTGTTCTCCGAGTCGATCGCACATGAAGATCGCTAGACTTGATGCCTGTGTTTATCAAACTACTGTAAGCTGATCTCATATGTTTCCCAAGAGCAAAATGTTGTAAGAAACCTTTCTTTGTCAGTTGACCAATCCTGCACCTATGTCCCGATGGAAGAAGATGGTGAGCCGTATTTACACCTTTTGCAATCTCGTGTGTAGAGATATGCTTAGTTGCCTGTGTGTATTCTTCAAACATTTGTTTGTGGTCGGAATCTGAAGTCTTGAATGTACAGTCGTAATCAAAGTTTCCATTATCCATGTTTGGGATAAACATAGCAGGAGTTCTGTCTCCATGTCGAATTAATACCTGTGCCATTTCTAAACGGAAGCGTTGTTGATTAAGGAGTTTTTCAAAGCTTAATGATCCCTCTGCACCAGTTGTACGCATTGGAAAGTTACAATAATGTGCCACAACTTGCTGCACTGTTTTGTGAATTTCAGGAGATGTTGCACCATCATAACTACGGGATGAATTGGACGCATTCCACACTGTAAATTAAAATGTAAATAAACTGTAAGTTCTCTAAGTTTATGATGTAGATGTCTTTCTGATATGTTTCAGTTTATGAGGAAAGTACTGCATGCCGATTTACTGTAAAGATGCAGCTGCACTATTAGGAGGGTTTTTTGCTTGCACAGGTCACCCAACTTTACTTATAATTACTGCACGCATCAGGCTGCAGGACAGGGGAAGCTTGACAGCAATTATCTGTCCATAGTGGGGATTTTTGATTGTTGTAGCTGATATTTGAACAGAAAATCTCATTTACGTCCAAATCCCCTGCCTATGCTCGAACTCCCCCCCCCCCATCCTGCAGCTTAACATTGATCAGTGAATAGACCAGGATGCTTTGCACATAAAAAGAATTGTTTCCTTTGCGTTTTCCTCTCTAGTGCTCACAATATGTACACTTAAGATATCATCTACTGCACATATCAAGTACCATCTGGAAAACCCTGGTGTATCAGGAGCTTCTAATGACTTCTGGGGCTCTCTTATGGACGAAATATGTTTTATATGCATGCAAAGCATCCTGGTCTATGATAACAAAGGGCCACGTGGAAATAACGTTTTTTCAATTCCTATGTTGATTTCCAATGTTGATTTTCAATGTTGTATTTTCAATGTCTATTTTTAATGTTTATTTCCAATGTCGATTTTTAATGTTGATTTTAAATTTTATTTCCTCTTTTTCTTTTTTCAATTGTGATTTTTTTTAAAATATTTTTTGTGCTTAAATTATTCTTTTTATTTTTTTAATCATATTAATTATATTTATATTAATTATACTTTTTTCATTTTTTTTCTATTTCGATTGCTTTTATTTTTCGTTTTTTCATATTTCTTACACTTTTTCTTTGCAAGACCTAACATATTTTACTATGATAATGCTGGGCCACCATGGACTTGACACTTGAAATCGAAATTGAAAGGACCTGCCTACACGTGGGGGACAGTTCAAGCACAGGCAGACCACCCTATGTGTTCGTAGTTAATTATTGTTGTTGACATGAGACGAACAAAAGAAATTTTGAAATCTATAAGGGCTACTGAAATAAAGCTCTGGAAATTAAATATCTAAACTACATTTCGCTCTAAATATCTCAATAAAGTTGAATGAAACGTTTATCGACTCAATTGTTGCATTTCTTCGCCTGCGCGGGCCGTTTTAAGCGCCTTTTTAACTGATTTAGCCGGCCGAAGGCCGGTAATAGAGAAAGAGGAGACAAGGCTTGCAAGTCGGCGGCCGACAGCAGCGACCTCCTCCACTTCAAACCGGAATTAACGCCAAACTTCTGAAAATCTCACCTATCCGATGACGGCTATCGATCGGTGGGTTGTTGCTCTATCTCTTCGCCGAATTTGAACTTCATCCCTCCAACAATTTCCGAGAAAATCCACGCTGAAATCATGCATACGGCTTGCTGACTATGATCGGTGCTCAACTCAGCGACCAGAGAAAGCCCGAACATACCGGCCATTTCAAATTCACCAATCAGGTTTTGAGCCGCGGCGGGCTGCCGCGAAATGCCAAGGTTCAAAAATGCAAGTTAGGCTTTTTACTTATTCTGTACAAAAAAAATAAATGGCATGCGATGCATGCAGAAGCGATGGCGTTTCACAAGGGGTCTTACATAATTTTGAGGAAAAGTAGCTGACACCTTGTGTGTGAAAAAACTGTTATCCAACTGCAGCTTACAATTTTTAAACATAAGAAGCTTGTTAGTGATTGTATAGCTGTTATGAATTCACAGACCAAGGATGCAAATAATACGTTTTCTTCGTAGATTTTCCCAATTGAACAAAAGTAATATTTTATTTTATATTTTTATACTTTTTTTTAGATTTCCCTATGCTGTCTCAACAAATATTGCGTTATACTGTAGTGTGATATCACGGATAAACGACATACGATACGCGCGAGCAAGCTTTGAAGCTGCGAGAAAGGTCAAACGGTCTCTTGCTCACAGTGTCCCTTTGTATTATAAGAATTAGTAATTTCTGTCAACTAAATCTAATAGATCCCATCATATATAATTAGTCTCTTTCGTTTATACATTGTAGTGTTCCATTCTAACTGCACGGAAGTATTTTGCTTTTGTGTTTACGCGGCGATTTCTTGTTAAGTTAAACTTGATTTTCTGTTCGATCGGGCCAAACAGACAAAACGAACCGATCGTGCAATGGCATATAAGGGGTGTTACGAAAACTAAGACCCTCGAAAACGAAGAACAAAGACCTAAGACCCGGTCTTAGTTTTCGTAGTACGAAAACTAAGACCCCAGGTCTTAGTTTTCGTACTACGAAAATTAAGACCCCAGGTCTTAGTTTTCGTACTACAAAAACTAAGACCCTATATTAAAATCAGACCCCAGGTCTTAGTTTTCGTACTACGAAAATTAAGACCCCAGGTCTTAGTTTTCGTACTACAAAAACTAAGACCCTATATTAAAATCAGAAAAAATCATTGAAATAACTATTGTAGACGTACAATGAGCACCAGTAACTGTTATTTTAGCTTTTAATATGTGAGACACTTCGCGCGTAGTGTTTTCTTGGTCTTTCTTCAGTCATTACTCCTTTCGGCTCTTGGCTTTGTTTTTCTACGCAATCGTGTGCGATGAGTGCTAGTTTGCAACAAATTTCCCCGTCGAAAGAGCGATAGGAATAGTTTAGGGCCTCAATAGGTTTAAGCAAGCTGAATTCGGGCGCGTACTCTCTTTGTTGCGTGACAGAAGTGTACAATAAAAGAACATGATCTTCGAAATTGTTGTTGGTTGTATCCAACAACAAATATTGCGTGACAGGAGTGTACAGTAAAATAACATGTTCTTCGAATAAGTGTTTTATCTTGTTTTGCATGCGTTACACAGTTAGCAGATCTTTTTCCTAACAGAAGAAGGTCATTTTTGATTGGAATACCGTAATAGCTGAGGAAGCTAAAACTTTCGAAAAACCGACATAGCTGAAAATTTTACCCCTCGATCTAAATATGTGTCTCAAGTTTCGCGCCAAAATGTTTACTTCTGCCTCACGTGCGATAGCCGACCTTCGACCTCAATGGCTGAAAGCAAGCTATTGTTCGGACACACCACCAACAACAATTTCGAAGATCATGTTCTTTTATTGTACACTTCTGTCACGCAACAAAGAGAGTACGCGCCCGAATTCAGCTTGCTTAAACCTATTGAGGCCCTAAACTATTCCTATCGCTCTTTCGACGGGGAAATTTGTTGCAAACTAGCACTCATCGCACACGATTGCGTAGAAAAACAAAGCCAAGAGCCGAAAGGAGTAATGACTGAAGAAAGACCAAGAAAACACTACGCGCGAAGTGTCTCACATATTAAAAGCTAAAATAACAGTTACTGGTGCTCATTGTACGTCTACAATAGTTATTTCAATGATTTTTTTCTGATTTTAATATAGGGTCTTAGTTTTCGTAGTACGAAAACTAAGACCTGGGGTCTTAATTTTCGTACTACGAACACTAAGACCTGGGGTCTTAGTTTTCGTACTACGAAAACTAAGACCGGGTCTTAGGTCTTTAATAGGTCTTTCGAGGGTCTTAGTTTTCGTAACACCCGGCATATAAGCGATGTCACGCCATCGCTTAAAAAATCATTTAAGGAAGCTACCCATTGGAATTTGAACCCCCAATCAACCTGATCGACGAAGCCTAGCCAGCTGTGTGCGTATAATGTCTATAATTGATTAATCACAACTTCTCAAAAGTGTAGATAAGTTTATAAAGTTAAAAAGCTTAATACGACTTACCCCAAATCCACAGCAAAACTCCAAGTAATGCTAAGATGATAAACCTCCAGAAACGATTGAGTCTCTGAAATCTATACTTCATGTAGTAAAGCCTTCTTTTAAACGCAATTAAAGTGAGGGGAATCATTGTTTTCACAGTTCAGTTCCTAGACGGGAAACCACGATATTGGACTTTGGCCGCCATGTTTAAAATAGTACCCAGGTCCCCTCGGTCTGGGATGTAATAATAATGTGCCTGCAAACGAGCTCTAGTCCAGTCATTTTGTGGTTGGACCTGCAACTAATTGCAACAGAAGCTTTCTGACCACAAATCATTTCGAATACGTCTCTAGATCAACATACTAAAAGTCCCAAAGGATCCATGCATGGGAACATCTCGAAAATTTAACGGATTCTAAGTCGTGCTTTTGCGTAACATGAAAACGAGGCTCAAAAACAGAAGTTCTGTTATTATGCTTGTTTATGGCCAGAATTTCATTTATTTCATCCAAAAACCATAAAATATACTTTAAATATGCTTGAAAACTTTCATCCGGAGGAAAAATTAATCAAAAAGTATTCAAAAAGCAAAATAAATCTCATTATATTTAAATTTTCAATTGTGGAGCTAATCTATCTACACCAAAAATGGTAGTTGCGATAGCGATGTTGTGGCGCCGCGCATGTTTTCAGAGTGGAGGAAATACATGTGACTTCACTTGGGTTCAGGTCGATCATCGATAGAAGTGTTATTGATGACTTCCCCTGATGGTTACCCCGGTGGACAGCTTGCATCATTCCAGCCCATGCTGGGCGTGTGGTGCTAAACAGCAGAAACGTCTTCCAAAGTATGTCCAAATTCGCAGTGGGATCTACTTCTCTTACAACAACTACGTCATTGTACTTTATTTCCACTTGTGATTGCCTTGGCTCAGATGGCGGGCGTAGGCCAACTTTTCCAGCTGCTGAGATGTCTTGAGGACTTAACTTTCGTCTCGGGACGCTTCTTTTTCGGTTCGTGCCAGGAGTGATGATACAAATCATGCCCATGCCATCAGTGACCGCGGAGACCTTTTTAAAGTGGTAGGGCTAAAAAGCTGGCTAAGACAAGCAAGCATTACGGGTAACTGTTCTGCCATTTATCGTGTAAAAATTTCATAGCGGGCACCCACGCGCGCCGAAGGCGTGCGAGCGGAGAATCCATAAGTAAGCAAATGGTTATCCATCGAACCGAGAAATTTTGGGGGTTGCCGCTTTCCCCGTAAGTACGCACGGATTAGGCCTGGGGACGAGGAAGTTTCCCGCCTGTGGCCGGCTAAAGAAAAGGAGGGGAAACAGCAAATGAAGCTCGCAGGGCAAGACAAAATATAGACAACGGGTAAAATTACTCAGCGACAGTACACAGCAAACGATCTGAGATGTTTATTATTCAACTGCTCTATTTTTTTTTTTGTCTTTTTCATGTGTGAGTGTATCGAAACCTCGATACAATGCGACTCTCGTTCAATCGCTACACAGTTAACTTTTAATTTTATTGGTCTCTGGTCGCATTTTTCGCAACCGTAAAACGAGCAATTGACGTTATCTTCTATCGACTGGATGATGTGGACGTTTCAGTTAGATCGAAACAAAGTTATCACATAAAAAGGCGAGAAAATTTGTTGCGCGGTGTTCACTGTGTAGTTTGAATGAAACCGCGAGTAAAAAGAGCGACAGAGAACTTTCTTACCCAATTTTTCTCCCACGATGTCCTCAAAAGTCATTTATATTCCGTGAAATTGTGGAAAACGAAAATTGTTTACGAGCTGGAGGCCCGAAATAATTGTGAATAAAATTCCTTGTGAAAGTCTTGTTAGCTTTTTTCTGTTGTTTGCTGTTGAATCTGCGGCTGTTATCATCAAGGATGCAATAAGCTTAACTTTAGCAAATGATTGTGTTAAAACGAAGCTAACTACTGCATAGATCAAGTCCGCTGAAGAAAGAGACAGGACCCTGATGCAAGCTTACAACCTGTACTGAATTGCTGAGCCTGCTTTTACTTTCTGAACGCAATTTCGATAGATTTCGTGTAGGCAAGGTTTAGTTTTTGCCATTTAGGTCATTTTTAAATAAATCGGAAGCTCCGCTCTTAGGCTTGCCTAAATCTATTTACTACATTATCCTTTTCATCCAGAGCCCTGAAATGTCAATCCAACCAAAAAAGTGGTAGGGCTATAGCCCTACCAGCCCCTCCCCCTCCGCGGTCCCTGGTCATGAAAGGTGTCGTTACCGTCAAGGATACGTAGATTATGGTCCACATTGTCAGCTATGTACTGAGCAAACTCTCCGTCATAATCTGGCATATCAGTTCCCTGGTCCAATGCAGCATTTTTATTAAACAGCTGTACCTCTTGGTACGAAGAAAAGAAGCCATGGCGATGAAGGGTGTCTATTAGAAATCTCGATGCGAAGTTGTGATGAAGCTGCACTGCTAAACCAACTTGTAAAGGCGCAAGAATCACTCTAGGTCGCGCCGTCTGAACAATAGCCTGTCCAATTGATGCTAACTTCACGTTATCTTTACCAACCAGAATACCCTCCAAAAACATCTTTAACGTGGCTGGAAGGAAGTCAACGTTTTCCTCAGCTTCTGTTTCGATCGAAGGGAAGACTTCGTTATTAGATGTTTTAAGCAATTTGATGTCATTCTTAATCAACCTTGAGGCAGCGGGGTTCTGATAATACTTAATTTTTCCGAAACCAGATCAACTTCCTTTTGCTGTGAGTGAAATTCGTGCAGAATAGCTGATGCAGTACTTCTAAATGGTACAACATTTGGCTTTCGTTGATCTCGGTTATAATAATCTGATCGCCAAAGTGTTCCTGAAGTCTTGCCTTCATATGGGTGTGGCTATATGGGCAGTAGCTGAGTCACTAAGAAATTCCTCCATTAGATCAGAGTTAATACTCTGATTAGATCAATGACAGTAATTATGAAAGTTCACCACTTTGATAAAAGCTTCGTTTTTTTTTTCTTACTATCCAGCTGATCTGACGCACTGAATACTTTTGGCATTTGTTTTTCGGTCCTGAAGTTGACGCTGCATGGCTGATGGTAAACAGCACCGGCGGCCGGCAAATCATAGACATTTAAAATTCTCGTCTGTTCCACTTCAGCCCAAGAATCCCCCTTTCAGAACATGTGTCTAGCACAGTCTTTCTTGTCTCGAGGGTTGTCACACGGAACACCTCTGCTGGCTTTCTCTTTTGCTTCTCAAAATCAATTTTGTTACCACAGTAGAAACAGTCAGTTTTAAAGCTAAAGAATTTTTCAGTCTTGCGATCCAATGAACGACGTTAACTTGAGCTTGCAATTTCTTGTTTCTTGGCTTGGCCAATGTTACTAGGGTGGCAATACGTGCGGCGACATGCCTTGTATACCTTTTGACCGGGAATAGTTTGGATGTCATTGCGCTCTGCGCTTGCGCGGTTTATACCTTCACTTCCCTTCAGACGGAGAGATACTATTTTTGACAAATTGCACAACACATTTCATCCATTTTAGGCTCTTGCTGGTCTAAAAATAACCAGGATATAAATTAGACTGTGTCAAACGTGCAATAGAATCATAGACGCTCCATGTTTCGCCCAATAAATTTCAGCAAACGGGTTTAAAACCTTTCGGAAACATATCATTCTTTATAAGTAGAAGAAAGGATAACGTTGTTCTTATTTTAACTCACTGCATCATTGTATGCAGTGATCTCGCTTTTTAGTAAATATTTTTGAAACCAGAATGTGATACGTCACATTTCAACTGCGTTGAAAGACTCACTCGAAGAAATACTGTAGCCGCAGAAAACTCGTTAATATCGCTTTAGAAACAGTACATTGGATGCGATCACTATGAGTCAGCAAAGGGAAACTTCTCCATTTTGAAAGAAAAAACTACTCTTGAAGAGAACTCAGAATACACTTACCTGGTCGGAGCACAGAACATTGAAGTTCTTAAACCATTTTGTTCGATGGAGATTAAAATTTCTGCAGGCGTCAAACACAGCACACTATACCTGCGAACTCACCCGCCTTGGGTGTGAGTCTCATACACGCCTCCGAGTTAAAAACTTCGATCTCACGCCAACTCACGCTTTTATTTCTCTTTCTACACGAAAATTAAGCTTCCTTAAATTGTATCACTATTTTTGAAGAAAGGTTTAAACAGTTCAACTAGTTTCATTAAAAAATAAAAAAATAAAAAATCGCTCCAGTTAAAAAAGCCAACTTTACTTAATGTCATTCAGTTCCATACACAGGCTAGGGTTGCGACTTTTTTACGCGGCAAGCAACTAAAATAGACATAAAATTAAAGCTGTGTAGTGAAATATCACAAATTAACTTGATTTCTAAAATAAGAAAACCTTCCAATTGAGATATCGTTTCAAATTTTGTTGTATTTTTGACTTTTAAGATATAAACACGCGCTTTTTTGGAAAAGCTTTATTCAGCCTCGTTTCCGTGCATCTCTAAAAACGTGTCTCGGAGCTTCTAAAAACACCCATTTTTCAATGACTTTCCCTGCCGGGATTTTCTGGGACTTTTGATATGATATTAACGATAAGTTTCTCAGTCAAAAACCGTTGGAATTTCTTCTGTTGCAATTAGTTGCAGGTTGACCCATTATTTTTAGTAAAATGACTGGACTACTCCTGCAAACGGAGATTTTATTGTCTGTACTAAAGAGGTTTTGAATTTACATACTCGAAACAGTATTCAGAGGAAGGGTGCTAGTCAAAAACAAGACGGAAATATATATTTTAAAGGTAGATAGTTGCAGTTCCAATGACCAAAATTTTTGTTTTTCTTTTCGTCTTTTTCTAAAGTCAATTTGTTCAATAAGGCTAAACTTAACTAGCGCGCTAGAATTTAGAACATTGCGAGCGATATAAGCCTTGAAATAGCTTGCCGAAAATCGTGGAAAACCCGTCCGCCATTACTCGGACGTCTAAAGTGAACCAGCGACTGTACTGAAAAGCGGATGTACGCATGAGTTGGTTCGTGACGTCATATGCGCATCGTCGCTTCGAGCTTCGAGTGTTCCAAGAGAGAATATACTGAGAATTAACAGGGTTATAAAAAGATATTTCTTCGACAAATTCTTCGTCTAGTTTGCCCGGTGGCGAAACCGAAGAGAGCCGCAACGAAGAGACATTGCAATTTAGCGGTATCGTTTCTTATAATGAGAATTTAAAGCCGTTTTCCGTCGGTCTAAAGGGCAATGTTTGTATGCAAATACTCAATATTTATTTCATTCGATGAGGTTTTGGCGCTGTATGCCTACAACGAAGCTGCCGTCTTCTTGTCCAATCGAAGCACCGATCGAAGAAGCCTCGAAGAACGAAGAGGAACGGCGATTCATGGACTACGTACGTTTGAATACATGGTATGATGAGAACAACATAATTGAATAGTTAGGATAAAATGTCTGCAATGTTTGAATTAATAGAGCTGCAAATACATGTAGGTTGCTATTGCCGTTTGCGAAGGATTGAAATGATCTTAACTGTTGTTTTCATTCTTGTAATCTATCATACACGCCATGGGCATAAAATCTATCTCAGCTGTTTATTCCGAAAAAAGCTTTATAAACATGAAATAATGTAAAATTTATACAGAAAAATTAAAGTCAACAAGATGGTGCAGGTGATCAATGGATTTAGTTCCTTGAGTTTTATACAGTTTTACCTTCCTTGACTACAATACAGGTAATAAACCTTTTTAAAACTAAGTGTTTTAATGGGTATAACCCTTTAGACATCCAGCTTCAGCCAGCATTCAGTATTCCTGTTTCTTAAAATAAGAAAACCATTTGAATGCTGTATAGAGTCCTTCACTCTATTTACTGATAATGTTATGAAACTGGCCCACAAGTAGCAGCAAAACTGGGTAGGAGTAGTTTCTCCTTCTCATTTCACCCATTTGTTTTCCTCTTGGCCCCGTGATTTTTTTTAGTTATTTTTATCACAACATGGGAACAAGTAAATAATGTTAAGGGTATAAAGTTTTAAGTTCATTAACGGGAACACCTGGACCTTGAACAAACACTGGGACCTTGATCAAACGTTTCCAGTTTTGAACCGGCATTTAAATGAAGCCCGCATCGAGTCGGGGTCTGGCGTCTACTCAAGAAAATATGGTATCATATGCAATATGACAGTGGCTCTTTCTAGAGAATATCACTGGCAGTACATTGTGCATCTGCAGTATGTGTATGTAATTGAGAGTTCAATTTTGGGACTAATCTTGTGTCAACTTAATGTGACTGTAAACAAGCCAGCTCCGAGTACCACCCTAAATAAACAGACACCCTATTGGAGACAGTTTCTCCTTTCATAAGGGCTTAATTCCCATTAATGTGCTTCAAAATAATTGCTCCCTTGATGCAAAAAGGCCAAGTCTGCATGCAAGCCTACTTGCCCATCAGGCCAAAGCATATCAGGTTTAACCTCCCCACTCCCCCCACATACATGTAATGACGCTGTTCTGGGCTCACACCTGAACTAAATAAATAAATATGTATATAATGGTTGCAAGAGTCCTGTGTGACCTCATAATTACCCCCTTGTTACAAAAAGGCAAGGTCTGCATGCAAGTCTAGTTGCCCATCAAGCAAGCTTATCCTGGCTAAGTAGGATTAAGCACGGCAGGAGTATTTCTACTTCCCCCCTGGATGAGATGCAAGTATAAGTTCATTAAAGGTTTACCCCCCCCCCCCTCGTCACACCATCAATTTGCCAGTTCCCATTCTACACTTGGAGAGGAGGCACCATGAGAGTAGTCTTGCCCAAGAACAAGCACAATGACACCAGTAAGAGTTCACACCTGAACCGCTTGATCCAGAGTCCGACAACTTACACTTAGGCCACTGCACCTCAATCAATTTTTATTTATGGTACAGATTGGACTGTACTTGTGTTAGAAAAATTATGATGGATCAGCAGCTCAGGAGTTCTCTGGCACATTCACATGATTTATTGTTGGCTACTACATTCTCAAATTATGAACAAAAAGGGCATGCCAAAAAATAAATATATTGCAAACTCAAAATAAAGTGTAGCTAGGAAATCAACAGTGCTCTGTTGCACACAGCATAAGTGATTGGCACAGGTCATAATTATAGCTCATGGCCCCTGTTGTACTTAAAAATAATAAAGATTTACTGAGTAAAATCCGGATAGCATGTATGTCTCTGAGACGAGGTATAATACAGATCAAATTTCCATACAATTCCCATGGTAAAAATGAGAATAGTGGGTTAAAAAAACTGTTGTTTCTACCACCGACTGCAATAGCATTGGTCAGCGGCTGCATCTCCTGGTTCAGAGAACTTGTGAAATTTCTTCGTTTGTAGCCAGCGAGTTAGACTAAAGCGAACGACTTTTAGAAAGTCTACCAGCGAGTTCACAGGAAAAGGTTATCGAGAGTGTTTTTAGTCTGAGAAGTCCGTCTGTTACCCTTTTTTTTGCAGCTTGACTAGCTTTTGAACGGTTTGAGTTGCTTTGGTTGGTTTGAGTTGCTTTTACATGTCAACTTTGTCGACGTTAAACTTAGAGAAATGCCAACGCGTGGAAATCTGCAAACAGATTTTAGCGATTCTGCAAGTGCGAAAAAGAAAAATACGGGAAGAAATGAAGTCCACTCGGAAGTCTACGAGGACATAGTAAGTGATTTTTTGTTACATCAGGACTTTGTTATTATTAGTAGTATTTTAAGCAATACAAGTCAAGTGTATGACTGTAATAATACAGTTAAGCCGGATGAATGTTTTATAGTTGTAAGGTATGAGATGTCTCAAAATTGTATTGCCTTTGCATGCTATGTGTGAGTTATACATGTAATGCTAAGAAGCTGTAATGCTTCGTTCGAGTGTGGTTTATAAGATTGCATGTGTGGGCTGTAATGCCTGATATGTTCGGCGAAATCACCCGACATTTACGTGAGCACTTATATAATTTGCTGTCATATTTAGATCACGCCTCTACCAGCTTTCAACTCAAGATAAAGGAGGCTAACTATATTCAAAAAGAAATACCTTGCCTTAATCAGTAGTTGAACAATAGGCACTGTTGTTATTCAATGAGATGCAAAAAGTGGCAGGATATTCTGCAATCTAGCCTAAAATTATCCTTTTAATCATTTTGCACTGTATGATGTTACTATTTGTAAGTCATTCATCTGAAGACGACAGAGGTTTCCGTCGAAACATTTCATGTAAACTAAAAAAATTGTCGTTTTCTTTAAACACCTTTGGAAAAATGCCAACAAGATCGACCCTTGAGCAACAAAGAGAATGTGATGGAAAAATCTTCAAGGAGATCCCTAATCTTCGTGAGGCAAATGTTGATGGATGGGGAAGCTGAAGGTTGATTTAATGAAGGGCCAAGGGACTAGCAAAATATGTTTGCCATAACAAGGCTTCATTTTATTGGGGTTATAATAACTGGGGCAAAGAATATTGTTCCCAGGACTTCATTATATAGAGATTTTTTATACCACCGTATACATGTAAAAGGAATATGGGTTATCAGTTCACATAACTTATCACATAATTTCTTTCTTTATAACAGGATAGTTCCAGAGCAGAGCAGAGAAGATTGCTTCATAAAAGGAAAAAGCATGTCCTTTTATAGTAATTAATCTTAATAATTTTCAAGGGAACCCTTAAAAAGCCAGGAGGGGTGAATGTACACATACAACTGTACGTGTAACTGCAGAAAATCTTGTAGAAGCTACGTATACACTTGGCCTCATGACTGCTTTTTATGTTTGCAGGTATAACTTTTATTTAAATTTGAGGGGCTTACAACAAGAGTGGGCTAACCCACTCTAGTTCTGAGCCCTCACTTTTTTTTTCAAAAAATGCCTATTTTAAAAAATGCAAGATTGCATCTTCAATAATAATACTTTCCAAATATAATTTACTGTACTCACCTATACGAAGTGTCACGGTTCATATGTAAAAGTTATGACTTACATGTAACCTTGATATTACGTTCAAACTGGATGTTCTTTTGTTAGGAACTTTGCAATGTTGCGTAGCAATGTATCAATACTACTGATTGACAGTCTGATCAAAGCAGCTTGCATCTTTCAATTCAAATTTGTTTAAGCTTGTTGCTAAATTCTAGTTTTTATTTTGCTGTTAAAAATTATAATTATTACCATCTCTGTTTTAATAGAGGCTGAGCCAAACAATTGTTCCATAGTTTGTTGACTGTTTGCCAACAGACTGCAAGAAATTAGCAACAGGCTTACATTGAATCGCCAATTTGAGAATCGCTTAAATTAAAAATGCAAGCCGTTACTTGCAAGGCAAATTTGAATTGTGACATAAATAGTTACCGGTAAGATGGTAAATTTTAAGCTCAGTGATAAACGATAAAAGTGCCACAGAAACTGCTGCTCAGAGTCAAGTCATTTTTTAATTGGACGAAAAATTTAAAACACCATTTTAAATGCAAGTTGTGTACTGAGTTCAATTTAATTGGTGATACATTAAAAACATTAACTGCCTTTTTAACATACCGGAGAAAGTTTTGCTCTGCTGTGTACCTAGGATACTTGCGTCTATTGTGTTCTAAAGTTGGACACATCATGTTTTTCTAAAATCTGTCAAATAAATTAATCTTAAAGGCTCTTTCAAAATGCACAAGAATTTCCTACTCCGTTGAATTAGTTCAGAGTCATGTTGTTTTTGTCCCTGGCATGCTCGTGTCATGTTGAATACTTTATCTTCATTATTTATTACCGAGCTTAAAATTTACCATCTTTATTATTTACTACAAAACTTGATGAATTCGACATTGCTGATCCTAGCAGTATGCAGGACACGTGTCACTTATCAACCTAGTAAAATGGCCCAGCTCACAGCGAGTCTCTCGTAGCTGAGTTGGTTAGAGCGCCCAACCGGTATCTGGGAGGCCATGGGTTCGATTCCCGTCGGGGACTCAGAATTTTTCTTTGTCCCATGCTCGTGTCATGTTGAATTATTCATCTTCATTATTTATTACTGAGCTTAAAATTTACCATCTTTATTATTTACTAATATTTTAAACACTGTTTTGAAAGAAACTCCTGCTTGTTTTCCATTGTCCTTTTTAAAATACCAGAGATACACCTACTCTGTGTAGATGACTTACGTCTTTGTTAATTGGTTGAAAAATTAAAATATTTCAGAAACTTAGAACTTCTCTGTTACTCAAGTGAGATGGGAGACATGTATATCATATGATATTATCATATCATCGTAAGGTGTATTTGATTTTATTCGAAAATCATTTGCTACCCCGCTTGACCAAAATCGAGATTTTTTCTGGTATCGTTCTCTGAATGCACACATTTTTAATTACCTATCTACGCGGGGACTTCTAAGGTGGCCCCCTCGGGTTCCCGACTGTGGGCCGGAACCCTGCCGGGGCAAGAAATTATATTCAGTCATACATTTAGCAAGAATCACACTTGTGATTCTATCAGTATGCAAGACACATGTCAGATATGAACCTAGTAAATGGCTCAGCCCACCACTTGGCAAAGTTTCTAGCTAAAGATTATCAAGTTTGACTGCACATGTAAGTTTTATTCTGTAATTAGAAAATTATTCCTAATTTACAGTCTGCATGTTGCCACGTAGCAAATTGTGGGCTTTGTCATGTTTCAATTTCCTTGTTAAAGTTTTAAAAAGAAAAATATATATATCAATGGTACAGGGTCACTTCAGAATTCACTTTATGCATGGATTTTCTTTAATAGCATGTTAGTTTTTTATATGAATCAGTCATCTGTATAGCTTAGCCTGCGTGGCCGGCGTTAGAAGGGGAGGGAGAAGGGAAGTTCGAGCGCGAAGCGCGAGCGAGGGAGAGCGCGAAGCGCGACACGCAGGCTAGTATAGCTTGGTACGCTATTTACAGAGGGTACTTTTTATTAACTTCAGTTTTAATTGTACTCAAAGGGAGAGGCAGCAAATTAGTAATTATTATTGTACCCCATTTCAGTTAGTAAATCGATCCCTTCAGGCAGCTGGTATTTTGGAAGATAATACCTGAGGCTGAACGATTGTCTTAAAAATGGATCAACAGTTGGCTGAGAAGCGTCAAGCAACTGTGAAACTTTGAGGACAATCTTTCAGCCAAGGGCATTATCCTCCAATGTACCAGCAAGTCAGAAAGGGGTTTATTTATTTTAATTTACTTTCCAATTAATTTCTACCACATCCTTTATCAGCACTAAATAGAAAAAATATATGAAAAAAAAAAACACTTAAAGTTATAATCACAGCATAACTTCGGTTGCAATAAATGCAAGATGGGTGGTTTACATAGTTTTCTTAACACTGTGGTTTGATTCAATTAGGCTTGAATCAAACCTGAGCTCTAAGTGTCATGCAATGTTTATTGTCTTGATATGTATTAAGCTTTTGTTGAAATTTCAATGATCATTGTAAGACTCAATTTGTACTTTTTCTAGCTATTACACAGGCTATATATACATTTTAATATTTTTTGTAGATCATTTTTATTGATTAATTGCTATTGTAATAAGTTCTTCTCAATTTGCAATTGCCCCTTTTTTCTGCACACAAATAAGTTTTATTGTGGGTACAAGTCTGTTTCGTTGTTCAAATATCACTAGAACATGCCTTAGTAACAACTGCAAAACGTTTCTCCTTGTTAAGAGGTTAAGAGTGTTAGTTACTGATTTGTAAAGGTAAACTATCTTTTATTCTGTAAGAGTACCATTTACTCATAACATTTGTATTTTAACTCTTTTTCAAGAGTACCATTTACTCACAAATTGAGTAAACTACGTGTTAACTCAAAATAAAGAGTTACTGTGGATGCAATTCTCTTGAGTGATTTTAACTCCTAATTTGAGTACAGTTTACTCGTGGGTTGAGTACAGTTTACTCGTGGGTTGAGTACAGTTTACTCATGAGTTTAGTAAAGCTTACTCATGGGCTGAGTACAATTTACTCACATGAGTTCTTTCTACTCACTATGTTGAGTACCCTTTACTCAGCAAAATTGCTTTAAATTACTCGCTATTAAGAGTCATTGTGGATGAAATGATTTACTCAATATTTTGAGTGGTATTGACTCGGCGTTTTTTTCCTGTAAAAAAGCGATCATTACCTCGCATTGTGGAGAGAAGTAGCCGTCAGTGATTCGACAGTGATATATTTTACAACAGTTTTACACTTGGTGAACACGTGCTCAAAAGATTCCCTTTTTCACCATCTTGATAACAGGCACAAAAACCTTGCCAAATCTCGCGACAAAAAACTAACTGTTTCTTAGGATGCTGTCAGACCTTTTCATTTCCAGAAAGGTAAAGTATCTTAGTAAACCTAGTAATTTGTTTTCAAGTTTTTCGCGGTAACGTGATTTTCCAAACACGCCTGGGAATATAGCAGTAACCAATTTCATCAGATGTACTCTGCAAGCTGAGATTAGAACTGCTCAGGCAACTACATATTTCGATTGGATAGTGGTCGCTGAAACATTATGTAAATGATACAGTTGCGAGGAAAGATCTGGAGGGCGAAAAGATATAATAAGCAAACAGATACATTGTAGAGGCCAGCGAATTAACGTATTTTTTTTCGGTGGTGAGCACGTACTAAAATGAGCCTCATTTTCACCATTCAATATAAAGCGCAGAAAACAGGAAAATAAGGCGGGATACGGGTTGATAACTGTTTTTGACGTTGCTTTCATATTACTCTTTTAAATTCCAATCAAGTAAGGATTTGCAAGAAGGTATGAACGTTAACGTTATTGCTCAATGAAACTCTTCTAACAATTTTGCTAACTTGCCCCATTTTATATCGGTACCAAACTAGTAAGACCTTTAATATTAACATTGGTTGGGGCAGAAATGCCAATAATCTTACTCGGAAAGCACCGATCGTAGAATGGAGAATATCATAAACTAGTAACACACTCTGTAATTTGGCTACAGGCAACTTGAGCAAGTTTACCTTAAAGTCGTGTAGTATTCTTTGGAAACCAGGAAAACGTTTATGGGAAAAGCAACCAAAATATTGGAAAATGGAGGAACTTAAAATTCCACACTCCATTTACTGTTTACACCACGAAGTTTACAAATGTCGTATGCCAAAGGCGATCATTACCTCGAATTTTGGAGAGAAGTAGCCGACAGTAATATATTTTACACTTGGTGAACACGTGCTCAAAAGAGTCACTCTTCACCATCTTGATAACAGACACAGAAACCTTGCCAAATCTGGCGACAAAAAACTAATTGTTTCTTAGGATGGTGTTAGACCTTTTCATTTCCAGAAATTTTAAAGTATCTTTGTAAATCTAGTAATTTGTTTCGAAGCTTTTCGCGGTAACGTGATTTTCCAAACACGCCTGGTAATTTAGCAGTAACCAACTTCATCATATGTACTCTGCAAACTGAGATTAGAACTGCACAGGCTACTATGATATTTTGATTGGAAAGTGGTCGCTTAAAAGATTACGTAAACGATACAGCTTGCGAGACAACAACTAGAGGGAGAAAAGATATAATAACCAAACAGATACATAGCAGAGGCCGGCGAATTAACGTATTTTTTTTCGGTGGTGAGCACGTGCTAAAATGAGCCTCATTTTCACCATCTCGATAACAACCGCAGAAAACAGGAAAATAAGGCGGGATACGGGTTGATAACTGTTTTCGACGTTGCCTTCATATTACTCTTTTAAATTCCAATCAAGTAGGGCTTTGCAAGAAGGTATGAACGTTATTGCTCAATGAAACTCTTCTAACACTTTTGCTAACTTGCCCCATTTTATATCGGTACCAAACTAGTAAGACCTTTAATATTAACATTGGTTGGGGCAGAAATACCAATAATCTTACTCGGAAAGCGCCGATCGTAGAATGGATAGTACCATAAACTAGTAACACACTCTGTAATTTTGCTACAGGCAACTTGAGCAAGTTTACCTTAAAGTCGTGTAGTATCCTTTGGAAACCAGGGAAACATTTATGGGAAAAGCAACCAAAACATTAGAAAATGGAAAAACAAAAAATTCCACACTCCATTTACTGTTTACACCACGAAGTTTACAAATGCTGTATGTCAAAAGCGATCATTACCTCGCATTGTGGAGAGAAGTAGCCGTCAGTAATATATTTTACACTTGGTGGACACGTGCTCAAAAGAGTCACTTTTTCACCATCTTGATAAAAGGCACAGAACTGGCGTCAAAAAAGTAATTGTTTCTTAGGATGGTGTCAGACCTTTTCATTTGCAGAAATGTTAAAGTATCTTAGTAAACCTAGTAATTTGTTTCGAAGCTTTTCGCGGTAACGTGATTTTCCAAACACGCCTGGGAATTTAGCAGTAACCAAGTTCATCATATGTACTCTGCAAGCTGAGATTAGAACTGCTCAGGCAATCACATATTTTGATTGGATAGTGGTCACTGAAAGATTACGTAAACGATACAGCTTGCGAGACAATAACTAGAGGGAGAAAAGATATAATAACCAAACAGATACATAGCAGAGGCCGGCGAATAAACGTATTTTTTTTCGGTGGTGAGCACGTGCTAAAATGAGCCTCATTTTCACCATCTCAATAACAACTGCAGGAAACAGGAAAATAAAGCGGGATACGGGTTGATATCTGTTTCTGAAGTTGCTATTATGTTACTCTTTTAAATTCCAATCAAGTAGGGATTTGCAAATGCAAGAAGGTATGAACGTTATTGCTCAATGAAACTCTTCTAACACTTTTGCTTACTTGCCCCATTTTATATCGGTACCAAACTAGTAAGACCTTTAATATTAACATTGGCTGGGGCAGAAATACCAATAATCTTACTCGGAAAGCGCCGATCGTAGAATGGATAGTACCATAAACTAGTAACACACTCTGTAATTTTGCTACAGGCAACTTGAGCAAGTTTACCTTAAAGTCGTGTAGTATCCTTTGGAAACCAGGGAAACATTTATGGGAAAAGCAACCAAAACATTAGAAAATGGAAAAACAAAAAATTCCACACTCCATTTACTGTTTACACCACGAAGTTTACAAATGCTGTATGTCAAAAGAGATCATTACCTCGCATTGTGGAGAGAAGTAGCCGTCAGTAATATATTTTACACTTGGTGGACACGTGCTCAAAAGAGTCCCTTTTTCACCATCTTGATAAAAGGCACAGAACTGGCGTCAAAAAAGTAATTGTTTCTTAGGATGGTGTCAGACCTTTTCATTTGCAGAAATGTTAAAGTATCTTAGTAAACCTAGTAATTTGTTTCGAAGCTTTTCGCGGTAACGTGATTTTCCAAACACGCCTGGGAATTTAGCAGTAACCAAGTTCATCATATGTACTCTGCAAGCTGAGATTAGAACTGCTCAGGCAATCACATATTTTGATTGGATAGTGGTCACTGAAAGATTACGTAAACGATACAGCTTGCGAGACAATAACTAGAGGGAGAAAAGATATAATAACCAAACAGATACATAGCAGAGGCCGGCGAATTAACGTATTTTTTTTCGGTGGTGAGCACGTGCTAAAATGAGCCTCATTTTCACCATCTCAATAACAACCGCAGAAAACAGGAAAATAAAGCGGGATACGGGTTGATATCTGTTTTTGACGTTGCTTTCATATCACTCTTTTAAATTCCAATCAAGTAGGGATTTGCAAATGCAAGAAGGTATGATCGTTATTGCTCAATGAAACTCTTCTAAGACTTTTGCTAACTTGCCCCATTTTATATCGGTACCAAACTAGTAAGACCTTTAATATTAACATTGGCTGGGGCAGAAATACCAATTATCTTACTCGGAAAGCGCCGATCGTAGAATGGATAGTACCATAAACTAGTAACTTACTCTGTAATTTTGCTACAGGCAACTTGAGCAAGTTTACCTTAAAGTCGTGTAGTATCCTTTGGAAACCAGGGAAACATTTATGGGAAAAGCAACCAAAACATTAGAAAATGGAAAAACAAAAAATTCCACACTCCATTTACTGTTTACACCACGAAGTTTACAAATGCTGTATGTCAAAAGCGATCATTACCTCGCATTGTGGAGAGAAGTAGCCGTCAGTGATATATGTGTACTCTGCACGCTGAGCTACCGTATGTCAAAAGCGGTCACTGATTATCTTGCATCAGTGTGCAGAGAATTTCATTCCGGTTTATTTTGGCCGGGTGGCACTGTTATTTACCAAGTTTTAGGAGAGATTGCGACAAACGTTTGCTGGTTTGCACTTTTTTCTGAGTTACAATTCTTTTTGCTGGATGACAATTTTTGGTTGGTGGCACTTTTTTACTTTTTATTTTTATTATTGTTTTTTTGCTTTTTGGCACTTATTTTTTCCTGGTGGTTATTGCAATTTTTTGTTCCAGTCTTAGGTCAGATATTGCTTTTGTCTAGCCGGATGAGGGTATTTCATTTATTTTTTTCAGCTCTCGCCACAAGGCGAATACTGCATTGTTTGCTCGCTGGATTTTGTTCTCACGCGTGCTTTTGTTTTTCTCAACTATTTCACTGTTGTCGCTTTTTCCGTTTTTTTGCCTAGGAATTGCTTCTACCTTCTAAGTCCGCGGAATCCAGGGAGAGCCTATGGTGCAGTTGTTGCTGTCATCAAGATGTACTGAATTCTTCTAACGAAAAATAGATGTGCTTTGTTATTAGTAAGTAAGTAAGTAACGTCTTTATTTATTTATTTTTTGAATCATTCTTTTGTAGTAGAAAAATTAATTTGAAAAACTTCGAAAGCTGAGATGAATAAATAACACATGCCAAAGTTTAAACTATAATAAGCAACAAAACAAAAACTCAATTAGGGCCATAACAGCGCACATGCGTTTCATGCCAATACAAAATTATACATTCTCTATCACTGGCACCTTCAATTAATTTCTACCGAATGCAAATACATTCATACCATTCTTTGACGGAGCACATTGCGTCAGCTAAGCGTAAGCTCAAAACTTTCATGGCGGATTGTTATCGCTTCGTGTTATCGCTTAGTCGAATCATAAAAAGGTTGAAGAAATTATTTTCAATGAACAGTCATGGTCTTGGATTGTTCAAATGAATGGATGATGAATTTTGAGTATAATATCCTTGTTGCAACTTATACATAAAAATTTCAAAGCAAATAAATTTTTTCATTTAACTAGGGCCCTACTACTGTCTTTAGTGTTGTCAGTTACGAAAAACCTTTTTCCCAATAAAAGTAATGCAGCCGATAAGCAACATATAAGGGATGGTAACGAGAAGATAGCTTTAGCCACCACCGTACCATGGTGGTGTAGTGACAATTTTGCGCGTCAACTTACCACGGCTACTAAATCGTGCAAATCTAAATAAACAGTTTAAATCGCGTAAAAACCTTAAGCTTTTTGATACTATACATGATACAGTTATGTTGGGGCGCTAAGGATTCGATTTAAGTCGATATTATGAAGTGGTATAAACAGGCATATTTATCTCCTTCTAATACTTTTTTTCCCATGGTAAATTACCGTGTTTTTATCATGTTTCATAAGTGTCGAAGCAGCCATTTTGTTGATGCGCATATGACGTCAGCATGCACTCGCCCCAACTAGTTCCAGATCTCTATTTGGTCCTCGGACATTTTTGAATCTAGTAATGGCGGCAAGCCGAAGGCGAAGTTCACGCGTGAAATAAGTGGTCTTCCAATTCGAATTTGAACTTAAAATTTGGCAAGGTTACTATTTAATGTAAGTACTTTCAAAAACCGAAGAGAAAGGGAAGGTAAAATTTTGATCACAGTACCACTTTAAAATTTTTATTGTTTTGTTATATAATATGGTATTAATTTTCGCGTTTTTAAATTTCGCGCAATGTTTTTTCGCACGTACTAAATTTCGCAATTATTTTGAAATCGCGAAAATCGCGAAAAATAGTACTCGCGAAAATTAGTAAGAATAAGGTATTTTGAAAAACGTTTGGTCACAAAGGTAATGCCCTATTTGGGCAAAGGAGGGGGGCTTTGGATAGGCTTAATTGTCCGTTGATGTCCATCCCGCATTTTGAAGGAAAAAGCGCCCTGGGGAACTAGCGGGCTCCTGGATTGACCGAAATATTGAGCGCGTGATTCAGGAAATAGATAAAATTCCGGGCGTGATTCGTGATATTGAACCGTGATTTCGACAGTGCCAACCCTTTTCTCTCCAACGGGGATAAGGGCCAAAAGGAAAGTGAAGTGATTTTAACGAGGGGGTGCTTATTCTTGACGTTGGGGGTACAGGTGTTGCTCAATCGGGCGCCGATTTTTACCCAAATTCGCAAGTATCAGAAGCGCGATCTGCTGTCCTGATATCCTCTGATATCAAGTCACTGACCTGATATGCCACCATATCACGGTCACTTTGAAGTAAAGTAGTGTTTCTGTACGATGCATTGAAAAGAGGTTTTACCAATAAAACAGAACTTCGTAATTTAAATTTAGCGGTCGTAAAAAGAGAAAAACTTTCCCGCCAAAACTAAACTTGAGCGCTCATCAGTTGCGCGATGTTTGCCGTCAAGTACTGAGACATTCAGACTAAAAATATGGAGTCGGAATTTCCAAATTTTTCGCTTAATTTGATTGTGAAAATTTCGAGAATGAAATTCTAAACAAACGAGTGGAAAAAGAGGCAGAAGAAGAACTTGGTAAAAGTGTTGAAGAGTAAGTCAACACAATTTGGCTGAATTTGGGTACGGTAAATACCTAATCGTACCTTTTTAGTACGCTTCGGCTGCATATCAGGCTCGTTTGGTCTAGCCATGGCTATTTTGGTTCGACTGCGTCTCGCCAAAATACGAACCATGGCTCGACCAAACTCGCCTGATATGCCGTCGAAGCGTACTAGAAAGGTACGATTAGGTATAAAAATCGTACCAAATGTCTCAAACTGTAAAATCATCTCCAAAACTTGCCGCAAAATGGCACGTGAGGGGGCGCCCTAAAAATGGAGGTTTTGGGCTGGTAACACTTCTAATGGAATTTCCCACAAAGACAAAAACAAAACTTACAAACTGTTGTATAATACTGGCAATTTAATGTTAACCAAGTTTCCCTTACCAGGGATACTACAAGCCTTATTGCATTATTATCATTTTAACACTTTGCTTTGTGATTTATAGCAAGAGATCTTTCTGTTGGTTTCCCAAAACGTCTTAGCCAATCAGAGGGCTAGAAACCGCGCATGCAATTTATTGACGATCAAGATGGTCGAAGTTTCGTCTAAACTTACATCAACACAACCGAATAAATCACAAAGCACAAACTACAATTATTATTATTTTCTATATACATTCACAGCATTGTTGGTACATGCATGTATGTTACTTTAACATTATTAGAAAAACAAAACACAATGTAAAAAAATTCTTAGTGTCAGCTGAAATTAATTTTAATCAATAAAACTAACAATTTCAATTTTCCTATGCTAAGTTAGTTATACAACAAAATTTTACTCCTGACTTGCAAGACCAAATGTGGATATAATCAAATCATTACAATAAAAACTTAAGTTATGACAAAAAAATTTCACAAAAATAACTCCAGAATCAATATTTGGTATTTAAGACAAGGAAATTAATGGGAACTCTAGTTACAAGCCCATCCCGACCCCCCTTAAAAATTGACTTTTATTTCTCCATGATAAAACAATCGTTCTCTTATACAGGTTTCACATTAATTAATGCTTTTCCCAATTCAGTATTATCAAAATCAGTTTTAGTAGAAATTTTCAAGGAGAAAAAAAATTATAAGTCACAGTAAGTTACGTAATATTTGTTCAAATGGTAACGAGCATAAGGTTAAACTTTACCCTACAAATCACGTATTATAATACAGATTAAACTACAAGACCCTCTAACAACAGACACCTTGCCCAAGCGGACACCCCTTCATTATCAGGTCCACACACATGTATGTTCTGAAGTGGAAATTCACAACTTCTGGCCCAAGGATGTCAGCTTTCATCGGGTTACAAGATAACTCCAGTCATAAATATGAATTCATACTTAACGATACCTGTATACGTTTTTTTTTTTCAATTATTATTTGCTTTGATTATTTGCCACTGAACAGCAATATTGCTAAAAACTACAAATCACACAGAATATACCTTTTTCAGCCATTTCTTATTCTTTTGTGTTCATACTAGTCTGCCCTACAAGTCTCCAAAATGAGGTCTGGAGGGCAATTAACATACACATAAAAGAACAATAAATACCGTATTTACTCATAAGCGCCGCGGCGCTTTAAATTTTTAGCGCCTCAAGTGCGGCGCTTATTCGAGGGCGGCGCTATTTAAAATTTGAACAAAATCCCGTCTTTTGATCATCAGTATTCGTCTCTTGCTGAAGAGAAGAGTGGCACTAGCTGTCCGGGCAGTTCGCGGCCTTACAACATTTTCAGAACTATGTATTGTAGGAATGTTGGAGGAATAATGGGGAACGGTAATACACTTTGAACTAAAAAACATCGCTTTTGGTGGAAAATATGTCCAAGTTTTTTCAAGAGTTGCTCTGTAGTGCTGTTTTTATTGAAAGAAATTCCTCGAATACGCGCCGCATCGGGACTGCGGCGCTTATTCGGGGGCGGCGCTTATTAACTTTTTTGTGCCAAATGCGGCGCTTATTTGAGGGCGGCGCTTATTCGAGTAAATACGGTAGGCATGAAAAAGGTCTTTTGTAACAACGTTCACAAGAAGATTATATCAATGCACACACTTAGTTTGTATAAATATGTTGCTAGTAAAACAAAACTACCAAATTCTACAAAAACAAAGTCACGAAAACAAGCTTTGTGGCTACAGTCTGCCTTGAAAAAAAGAAAGCTGCAACTAACAGCAGAAAAATTACCATATGAAATCCCAGACAAAAGAAAACATTCATTTACGGTAAAAAGATATAAAAAAATTCCGCCAGTGTGAAAATACTGATCAATGATATATAAACCAATTCAACTTATTTTTAATTAACTAAAAGATTATTGATGGGGTTTTGTGCAGTAACTCCTTTTATCACCTGCTTTTAACACTTTTAAAAATCAAAATCATCAACAATAATTATGAATGAAAGCCAATTTCTCTGAACTGTTTTTCATACATTCAGCAATTCTTCTTGAAAGAATCTAGTTTTCTGTCAAGGCATCTTTTTTTTTTCTTTTCAATTCCAATATTTATGTCACTGTTTCAGGTTTTTAACAGAAATTCTCTGGTTTGTTTTGAAAAATCTCCAGTTTGTACAAGTTGTCAAGTCTGTTAAATATGGATGCCGTGGTATTATGAGCAGTTTATGCCATCCCAGACCACCAAAACTCTTTAACTAAACCTGTACAAATCAGACATTTCTTTCAATTCTGAAATAAACATATTTGAAAGAAAAAAAAAAAACTTCAAGTAAGCACTTGACTGCACCTTAAAAAACAAAACAAGGTTCAACCTTTGGGGGAAAGGTTGGCACATTTAGTAATTTTGCACTTTTCCTTATCCTTTCCAATGGCTGCCATGTATCACTGTACATTGCCCCATTTAAAAACAAAAGTTCCTTAAAACCAATAAAACATAAAAACAACTTAATTGTCGGCACAGATACAGCTGTTTAGATATCAGAGTTATCCCACTCCAGCAGACCTTTGGTTGCTTTGCCTTCCTCATCTTCAGTGTCTGACTTGTCGGTGTTATTGCCATCTTCATTCAGGTCCAGTTCCTGGAACTTTTGCATGGGATTAAGCGTAATACGCACACCACTCAGACCGCTATCGTCCCAGTACATTTCTTCTTTCTCATCTCCAGGGGGGACAACCTTAACAGTCTCAGGCCGCCTTTAAAAGAAAAAAAAAATCACGTCTTATGATAATGATCATGTCTTGAGTCAGGCTTAACCCTGGCTGGGAGGAATGTTTATGAATTTAAGCTAAATTTAGGCATGGGAAATGACCATCAAATTCGTTGAAATATAATAATAACCTCTTAAACAGTGAAGGAATATTTCAATAACACACTAAATACAAAAGAAGGTATGGATGGCCAAAAGCGATAAAGATTGAAACAATTACAATATGGGTTTTTGAAATGTTGCTGGGCTGAACAGTTTTCAACATTCATCTTGTTTGCTTGTAACTTTAAATTATAATGCCCAGGAGACACATTTGGTTGCAGTAAAGCTTTGGTTTCGTCATTTAGATCGATAGAAGCAATTTCTTTGCAAACATTAAGTTTCATGGCAAGTATTTGATAAAAAGTAATAAAATAAACGTAACTTGACACAAGCCCCTTAAAGTCTGAGATCAAGTCTTGGCAGGGTCATTTGAGCTGTGTAATTGGGTAAGTTTCTTGACTATCACAGTGGCTCACAGTTTGTACAACCTGGCAATAATGCTTTTTTTTTGGGGGGGGGGGGGTGAGTAGTATATGCTGGACAAGCATCCCATCTAGGGGGAATGTAGCAAAACTCCTGGTTGCTTCATGTTAGAGAAATGGAAGAAAAACACCCCCGTTTATCTTGCTTTCAATTCTCTGGCCCTGATCAATAAGCCCATCCCGTGGGGTCACCACCTTATGGCAGTGGGATGGTTTGTGTGTCTCAGTGACCCCACCTGTCGGCTGGAGTTTTGTACTCCTGGTAGGGTCACCCATGCCTAACAGGTCAAAGGGTAGAGGCGAGGCAAAGTATGACCTCCCTGGTCCTCCAGGTTGGGGGTTGGGCTGGGGGCTGATAACCAACTTACCATAAAAAAGGTTATTACAGAAACGGAAGACATTCAAATTACTATCATCATGGGTAAAGCGACGAGGGCCCACAGTACCAGAATGACCCTCAAAGCTGAAAGGAAACCCTACAGGCCGACAGCTTCAATCGTATTCAATGAGTATGATTTCTAAGTGGCTCAATGCAAGCTACATGAACAAGAGCTGAGAACAAAGAGTTTCATGTAACTTACTGTCTGTACTTGAAGATGCCGATCACCACAAGGAAGATAAAGATAGACACACTGCAAATGATTATCAATGCCATAATGCCGCTAGAGAACCCTCCTGATGACACAGTGCCCATTCCAGTCTCCATGGAAACTATTCCCGGCAGTTCTTCTTCATCCAGACTGCTCTGTGCAACCTTAACACCATACTTATCCAATCTTCTGTTAGTATGAATGGTGTTGATATGGCGTCGTTCCTCGTCACTCTTGCATTTGCCGTTCATTGTTGCTACAGAGACCTAGATAGTCAGAAAGGTGATTTCGACTCAGTAATGCAATAATGGCTTTAATGATGCTTAGAAATATGAATGACACCTTCACATTAACTTGTTCGGTATATGGACACCTCCATAACATGGATACTCTTTTTAACTTGTTCGGTGTCCATTTAAAGACGTTGGACAGACTGAACACCAGTTTGAAACAGGTGCAAAACAGAGTTTGTATTGGAGACAAGTTCTGTCAGTAAAATTGAATTTTGAAAAGGTCCACTGTCTGAAAACGAAAAAAACCTTAGTGATCAAATTGAGGATGTGGCTTAACTGAGAAGCATACAGTAGAATTTCCTTTACAGGGTGGTAACAATTCATTGTAAATATGAGAAAAACTGAAAACATGTTGCCACATTTATCATCGCCATTTTTAGGAGTCAAAGTTTCACCAGAATACTTACAGAAGGTCGTATAGTGTGATCGTCCTGGTGAGAGTAGTTCTGAGAAGATGGTGAACCAACAACAGTTCTCCTCAGAACTACTTCTTCTCAGAACTACTCTCACCCAGACGATCACACTATACGACCTACTGATACTCCTGGGTTCAAACCATTTACTATAATACTTACAGAGATCTCAAGATCCAGAGTGTCTTTTGGAACCAGGTTGACATACACCATCTGTTGCAATACTTCTTCATATTCAGAAAAGTGGGCAATACCACGGATGACCAGCTCCTCATTGTTGAAGCTCACACTCAATCCTTTCTCTTTCAACCCCTTGATGCCCTGTGGAAAGTTAAAGCTCTCTCCTTTTTTAAACGCTGGGTTAACTCGCACCACTGCCTCATCCAGCAAGCGTACTTTGTCGACAGGGGTATCGTCATCCTTCTTGCAGCCCTCGTATTCAATCTCAACTGAATCAAATATGCGCAAGCCCTTTTCCTTGACTATCTTTCTCTTCTCCCAGTTTAAGCCAATGTCTGCGTCCAAACCTTGGACGACTAACACTGGCCGTGTGTTTCCTGCTACGTTTACGTCAACAGAGATGGTTGCTAGTGGCATCTGGTTGAACATGGACAAGATGATGACGGAGCGCTTTCCTGGTGTTGGCATCATTCGCTCGTTGACGTAGACAATATTTTGCAGCGTCGTGATAAAATCTTTGGGTGCTCCAACACCAGTGATCCTCAGAGTTGCAAAATCAATGACTTCTGCAGAGAAATTTGGGGGAAGCGGGCCGTCAACGTTCACATGTTCCTTGCATCCAATCACACAACGTAGGACCTGCAGAAGACAAGAAATAACTATGTTATTAGTTAAATGGAGTGGTCTTACATCACTTACAGGTAAAATGAAATGTTCAGTAGGGTAGAAAATGTGAAAATAAAAAAATACAAAGCAAGTGGGCAACTCCTTGAATAATTTGATATCACAGTCAATAACAGTCTGCAACAGTTACAGGAACAAGCATGAAAGCCACAGCAGGAGGAAGAAATAATACTACCTTATTTCACTTATTCTCGCAGGACTTAATTTTTGCGATTTTCAAAAAATCGCAAAATAAAGACCTCTGAAAAAGTTCTGCAAAAAATAACGACGCGAACAAACCCTCAATATAACGAGAACAGCCCACACACGACGCAACTAGCCACTGAAGCGCAACAGCGCGTGAGGAAAGGGGAAATGCAAATCAGGTGCTGAGCAGAGCAGAGACCGAAGGAAATGGCCAGACGCCCCGCGAAAATAAGTAACAATAAGGTAGAAAATGTGAGTAATAAAACTAGAAGGTAAAAAGGCTACTTTCGCATTACGCTCTACTGATCCCAAACATACAAGTAAAAGTCGGGGTTAACTAGAATAAAACAAAAAAAATTCTATTAATTCCTTGAACCTCAACTTCATTCTTTTGTTTGTAATCAGTGGAGTGTAATTTAAAACTAGCCTATTACGTTTAGAAAGATACTTGTTGAATTTAAATTTGCACTGCATACCCTAAAATTTAACCCTGGATAGAAATCTCAGGTGTTGCCTACAGCTGATTAAGCTAACCGTAATGGCTATATTAGTTAATAGCACAGAAAAGAAACAACATTGGACTACAAATACATGAAAAAGCAATGAACACTTCTTTAACCTGTTCATCTAGACCGTTGTTTGGTCTGACTGCTAGTCCAGACAGGTATCCAGTGAACTTGTCTGTATAAACCCCCTCCTTGGCCAGATAACGGGCACCAACGGTTAACCTGTTTTTCAAGTTGGACTTGTGAAGGGTCCAGTCTGGTTCAGACACAACTGGTGTGTAGTGCTCTCCGTCTATGTACAGCTTGGCAGAACACCCGTCAGCAACTATTAAAATGTGATGCCACTCGGAGTCAAATATGGCAGGTTTATACTGGAATTCTGAATTGCAGTAGAGATCACGGCTAGCATGGATGGCCTCACGTCGGTGCACAAACAACAGCTTGGTTCCAGATGTGGACAGGGAGAAATGTACGCGGTCAAGACGTTCCTTGTCGGTGTTGGCAATGATGGTTTGACGACCTTTTGATATGCCTATCTTTATCCAGGTACTGATGGTAAACTTGTCGCCGAAGTCTTCAGGCACGACCTCGTCAGGGATGTCGACATATGTTTTTCCATCAAATAAAAAGACATTCTCTTCTAAAGAAAAAAGCAAAGTAAAAGGAGGGTTAGCAAAGCATGTTTTAGCAAAAAAAGTTTTCGTTTGGCTCTATAAAGCAAAACTTTCTATTAGACTTAGAGAGCTAAAAGATGTTTATACATGCTTGATGCTTGTAAGGTTAGGTGCGACCCACTCTAAACAATTTCAATAAATGATGCAGGGATTTCAAAATGTTTTGAAGTAAGCGTCAGCAACTGTAAGAGTAGGCAGCTGTGACAAGCTGAGCTTATTTCTCACAAGCTGATTGCTATGGCCAAAGTAACCTGCACCAGCGGGTGCGGACTTGTTTGAAAACACTGGTGATGAATTGTTTAAAGAAGGCTTTCTGTCTTTTTTCTTTTTAAGTTTGCATATTTAATACATTACTGACAGAAGCTCTTTCTTGTTATGAGAATTGGTTTGTTTGAAAGGTGAATTTCTGATTCAAAAAATGTTCACAATGATGTCATGTGATGACCTTCCAACATGCACTGACAGTACTTTCTCTAAGTTAATTCAGAAGAAAGGATTAGTGCATCAATCAATATAGTAAAAGCTTGATTTGACTATTGCTCAGGCTGTATAAATGTCCTTTTCACACTATTAACTGATGTTAACACTCAGTGAACTTTGGATACTCCTAGATTTAAACCATTTACTACAAAAACCTCACATTGAAAAGTTGATTTTAAATATACTTGATGTTAATTATTACAATACCAACCCACCTTTGCTACTTTTCTTGAGAGTTTCGGTCCATTCTCTGCCAACTCCTGGTTGGGGTAGCAGATCAATGAAGTCGCTTGCTCCACAGATAGTGTATGCATCTGATGCCTGGTACGTATCCCTGTCACAGCCCATGCCTGCGTAAGTCTGTAAGTGAACAATGGCTGACAAGTTAGCCTTTTCTTCCTTTCTGGCACATTCATTCAATGAGATGTCAGGAGTGACGTAAACTTTGCCCGTACACTGCTGCATTGTCAGTTCGTGTTTAGTTGGTCCAGTAAATTCTGCAAGATATTAAGCATGAGATAAAAAAAGTTAAGGTTACAGTTACAAAATGATCCAACATTACAGATAAGAAGAGCCTGGTGTTTAATACAACATCGAAAGAAATTTCCGTTACATAAGTCTTATGCTACACTTGGCGATCGTTCCTTCAGTATGACTGCTCCACAAGTATGGAACTCGCTCCCTACATCTATAAGGAAGGCTTCCACAGTTGACCATTTTAAATGTCTGTTCAAGACCTATTATTTTAAACTGACTTTTTCTTAGTAATTTTTCTATTCTTTTCATCTGTAATTTTTTTCAGCCTTTTTGTCATATTTGATAGTTAATTTTATTCCTGCATCTTTTAGCATATGATTAGTCAATAATTGTTGGATTTTTATCTTTTAAATTTTAATTGTGAGGTGTGTACCACCATCCTGTCATGAAGCATGTGCTATAAAAGCTATTGATTTTTTTTAACTAGAAGGCAGTATTAAATAACAACCCAATTAACTGTGGTTGTACATGTAAGCTTAGTTGAAAAAAATGTCATTTTAAAAACACAGCCAGGATCGTTAACAAGTGCCAGAGTTTCTTTCTCATTCATTCTCAGAAAAACCATAACAAAAATGTCTAGACTTCTCTTTTAAATAATTAATGAAAAAAATAGAATTTTTGTTATTAGGGGAAATTATGAAATGTTCACTTAACCAAGTTTCAAAAAGTCATCTTGCAATTTTTATTAACCAAAACAAACCTTCATGACACAGCGTATGTACACTGATTGACACTGTAGCACTTTTTGTCGACATCATTCCACCGCAGTCTATAGCGTCCACTTGGAATTCGTACAGATCATAGGCGTCACGTCCCAACGGCTCGTTAAGACTGATAACACCGGCGTCATCAATCTTGAATGGAAGGTTATAGCCCTCGATGGTGTACTTGCAAACGCGACCACTGACGAGACCGATGTCTTTATCCTCGGCAAAAACCTGAAAATTGAATTAAGGTGCATTTTAGAGATTGTGCCATAAAATACTGAAAGTTCCAATGTGTATGCTATTTTGGGGGAAGTATTTTCATAGTAAAAGTATTTGTTGCTTTGAGAAGTTGGGCTCCCTGTGTGTTACAAAGCAAAGGGGACATTTACATATTGTTAGATCAAAAAAAGTTTGCAGTAAAACAAAACACATACATGCAACAATAGCACTCTTTAAACTTTAAACTGATTATTATATATGCTGTATATTTTTGTTAGTTCTAAAATTTGGCAGTACATCAAAATAAATTCTCAATTTGATTATTTTGATCATACTTAGAAATCTGGCCTGTCAAACAAGGTTTAAAGTTACATACAGTAGAAGTCAAACTCACATCCACATATTGTTAGATCAAAAAAAGTTTGCAGTAAAACAAAACACATACATGCAACAATAGCACTCTTTAAACTTTAAACTGATTATTATATATGCTGTATATTTTTGTTAGTTCTAAAATTTGGCAGTACATCAAAATAAATTCTCAATTTGATTATTTTGATCATACTTAGAAATCTGGCCTGTCAAACAAGGTTTATAAAGTTACATACAGTAGAAGTCAAACTCACATCCACAAATCAAGTTTGAATTACATCTGTAAATTTTACCAAAAAGTCCTTTTCTTATAATTTAGAAGAGCGGTAAGATGAGTGAATTTATAATTGTATTGGTCTTATTG
Organism: Oculina patagonica; assembly: GCF_052425735.1. Taxonomy (NCBI): domain Eukaryota; kingdom Metazoa; phylum Cnidaria; class Anthozoa; order Scleractinia; family Oculinidae; genus Oculina; species Oculina patagonica. The sequence continues at coordinate 34,110,393 of NC_135763.1, forward strand.
GTTTTATTTAGGCTGTATTTTAGCAGCCTTCTCTGGTCACGCCTTACAAGAGAAATTATTTTTTGGGGAGCATGCAACCAGAGAAGAATGCTGATATTCAGGCTAAGTTTAATTTTGTAAACTGATAATATTAGACACATTCTCTCACTAACACAACACAAATAAAACTTGATAAACCGTACCTGTGTAATATTGAGATATGTTTTTCCACGGTTGATCTTTGCCTCATAGTTTTCTTTCACAAAGTGTGGTGTGAACTCATTCACGTCATCAACTTCGCATTCTAAGCTCACTGGATAGGATGATTTAGGGGGCTTTCCACCGTCCCAGGCAATGATATCAAAGAAGTAATCGGTGATATCTTCAGCATCCATATCTTTAGTAGCTCTTCCCTGGACGTTCCCCTTGTCATCCACAGTGAAAACAAACGGAAGACCAGACTCGACAATCGTTATATTCTTCACCTTGCCTGCTTCTCCAGTATCGCTGTCCAGAACCCTCATTGGTGGATTAAACCGAACATCACGTGTGTTCTCGATAATATCGCAGCTGTATTTCTCAAATTCAAACTGTGGTGCGTGCTTGTTCATGTTTATAATTTCAAATCGGACTTTGGCATGGGCGACGCATTTTCCATCTCCAGCAACTGCCTTGACATTGAGAAGGTAGGATTTTGCTTTATCATAGTTTAATGGCTTGACCAGCCAAATATGTCCAAACTCATCAACTGTGAAAGGTGTGTCTTGTTCTGTGATCGTGTACTTCACTGGTCCCTCGCAACCAACGGCTCTGATGTGCATTACAGTCTTATTAACGGCACGATTCTCTGTAATGGCACGGGCGTACTCATCTTGTACAAAATCAAACCCTGTGAAAGTCGATAACAGGAAATTTGTTAGATACAATAACAAGAGACTAAAATTATCATGTTAGAAGCAATATTATGATCAATTTTGTTTGGTGAATTTATTTTTTGGTTTTTATACATCATTGAATGGCATGAGCAAAAACATGATCTGGTCTAAATGTGAGTTGTTCTTTTTTCTTTCAACTCTAGTTTCCACTTAATCACATAGTGAACTTAAAGAGACTGTGTCACAGCTGAGTTAAGTTTATTTTATTAGGTTCTGCCAAATACTCGCTATGAAACTTTATGTTGGCCAAGATTTTACTTCTTTGGACCTAAAACACAAAATTATAGCTTCATTGTAACCAAATGTGTCTCAGGGATGTAGCTAAGAAATCACTAAGCCGGCTAATCAACAAGCCCAGCTGGCTAAAGTTTCTGTTGGCAGCTCTAAAAGTTTACCTTAGTCTTTGTTTTCATGTGATATTTCAGCCGGATTTTAGTTCTCTTTTAGCCGATGAAATTAGCCGGCAGCCGGCCCTTAGCGACAACCCTGAGACAGTGTCTCCGTGTGTTATAATTTGAAATTACAAGCAAACAAGATTAACTTTGAAAACTATTCAGCCCAACAGTACTTCAAAAACCCTTATCGCAATCTGTTTCAATCTTCGTCACTTTTGGCCATCCAAACCTTCTTTTGTATTCGCTGTGTTATTGAAATGTTCCTCCAATGTTTTAAACGGTTCTCTTCACAATTCAGCGAATTTAATTGTCATTTCCCATGCCTAAATTTGGCTAAAATCCGTGACGCAATCTCTTTAATGGCTGACTCCCAATAGATTTACTTGTAGATAACTTTATCTCTACTTGTCATCTTTACTTATCAAGCATATAAGAAAACATTCGGTGTCACGTTTCGACTTTTAATAATTTTACAAATGGGGATTCAGTTTCCTGGTCTGAAATCTTATTATATTTTTTGTCAGCTCTACACACTTTTTCAAAAGATGTAAAGAGTCCCAGAACATATTCCACGGTGATTAGCGTTGAAAACTAAACGAAATTCACATCCACAAAATGAAGTTAAATTTAAACGACTCTGAAAACATTAACCGGGGTTTTACGGACAAGAAACAATTGAAACAGCCAAAATACTGAATTTTGTTCAACGTTTAAAGTATCCAACCAGACATTTTAAGATCTGATTGACTATAAATTGACTAAACTCAATCGTGCATGAAAAGAATTCTGCAAGCATAATTAGTTTTTGGTTGTCTGCGCAAACATTACGAACCGACGTCTAAACCAGTTTAAATGTTGAAATCTTTCTACTACTAGCTTACTTCTTTATCTTATTAAAGACAGAAAATCAAAAATCACAAGCCGAAAGAGTTTTCTGATAGATCAAAACCCTTACAATCTTTTTTGACCCGTTCCAGATTACTTGAAGTATTGTTCGCGAAGAAAAGAATGTTTTCGAAATGAGGCGGAATCGATCGAAGCCGTAAAGTGAAAAGTGTTCGCTGACAATGCAATTTGCTTTAGGATCTAAATCCAGTTTATACTCTCCAAATAAAGCAACTGAACGATAAATCGAAACAAACGTAAAATAAAAGGATTGCTGTACAGACAGAAAGCTTTTTCGTAAGAAAAAGCGTAGATGATTGAGCATAATGGACTGTTGTGTACATGTAAATTTTTATGCAATATGGCGCGGGATTGTCATCTTTGAAAGTCGCAAAACAAGCCTTCGGCACTTCAAGGCTGGGCTAGGAGAGGATAATACCATTACATTTGAACGGTTCTGAAGACTTAAACTACAAAATTTGCGTTGGAGAAACGAGAAATGTGCAATATCAAGCCTGGATACGAAGAAACTTAGTGCTTGTCGAAGTTAAATACAGCATCCCCGTCGCGATTAAATCGAAAAAAATAACTAACAGTTCTGAGTAAACAGGCCCTAGTAACCCCCAAATAAATTGCTTTCTGTCTAGTTAGAGTATCCAGTAATCGAAAAACACGATTTTTAGCATGTAATGTAACTTTTCTTTTAGCCAAGGCCATTTCTGACACAAGAAAATGCAAACACGCTGTCAAAGTGAACGAACGCGCGTTCGAATTTGCCTACGAACTTATTTTCGACTTACCTCTTTCTTCAAACTCCAGACCCGAACAGAAAGCTACCAGAACGCTAAAGAAACACACAACAGCCGTTCGCGGCGACATCAGCAGCATTTTCGGTTGCCCACAACTTGAAATCGGAGAAGAAAGGTCGTAGAAAAATTTCGTCCTCAAAATGTAATCCAATACTCGGGTTATATCTTCCTTTCTCGCCTCACGCCAAAGGAACGTGACGTCACTGATCACGTGTTTTCACACCCGCATGGGAAATTTCAATATAAGTTTTGTGGTTGAAAACAATGGCCGATCGGCGTACAAAGGGCTGCCACCGCTAGGCTAAAATTGGATTTGCATGCATTTAAAATTAACCTGTTAGCTGGCGGTCTTTTCTTCGATGAATAGAAAATCAGAAAATGGAAAATTTACCGTTCTGTCACCTGCAACGCCACGAGTATTAGAAAGCAAACATGCTGATAATTCAACGCTACAACACAAGATGTTTGAGATTTTTGAACCAAACTTTTGGTAATTTTAATAATCAATTAAGAGAAATAGCTAGAATATGCAAGGGCCTTGCATATTTAATGTTTCTCGGGAAAGAATTTGGCTTTGAAAATTCCCCAGGATGGAAGCATTTTTTTGCAATTTTCCCAAAATGAAAATGATAGTTCGTGACTTCATGCCAGATTTTTGAACAATGTGACTCATCAATGTGACAGCTGCCCTAGAGTCAGCTCATCTATAAAACTTTTCATCTCGTTTGAAGCTAATCACGGTGACACTTCTCGTTAGCACGTCCCTGCTCAAAACAATTTAGTGGAAGTCATAAAATGTACTATTTCATTTTACTTTGTTTAATAAAAGTACAATTTGAATTTACATGGCAAAAATATGCTGACCTAGCATATATATGCCATATGCTAGTCTGATAGTCTGAATGTTCGTAGTCTTCCATATCAGTGACGCAGACGTCCCAACAAGATTATTACTTTCAACTTTCTCAGCAATTACCATATCTGTACTTCTAATTTGTTGCAAAAGCATTTCTGAACTCATAGATATATTTAGTCAGTTAAAATTGCTGGAACTGCTGTTTTAGAGACCCCAGATTTGAAAATCTCCCGGGGAGCATGCCAGGGTAAATTCCGACAAGCGACGTGGCCCAAAAAGGAGCGACAGCACATAAAATAAAACCGCGACAAAGGACAACCCTTATGGAAAAACTTAAATTCCGACAAGGACAAGCAATTTTGCTTCAATTTAATAACGACAGCAACATGAAGAGGGATAAAACAGCGACACAGAACATTTTTAAATTTAGACAAGCGACATGAGAACCCCCCTGGCAGGGCCTCTTTAAAGTCAGGTAATGAATACCAGAAATTAAAATATAAGCAGTGAAAGCTTTAAGATTTATGATACTCCTCTAAAACAAGCCATGGAATTTAATGAGGGTCAAGGAAATTACTATAGTGACCCCCCCCCCCCCACAAGAAAGTTTTGGGAAATTCCAAGGGGGAGGAGAGGTTTCAAAAGCCAAAGTTTTGAAAGGAAATAATATTATTATAGTTGAATCTTGATAACCCAAGCCTTCAAGGAAATCGAAAAAGGGTTTGAGTCATTGGAAGTACGAGTTATCAAGGGTAAAATTAGTAAGAAAATGACTTGGAGGGAATTTAAAAAAAGAGAGTTTGAGTTATCAAGATTCAACTGTATTTGCCATGTTCAAAACGAGCGGGGGACTGAGTACGAATATTTAATATCGATTGAATTGAAAAATTGGACCTGTTATCTGAAAGAGCATCCAAAAATTAGTAACTTAACCAAATTTGAGAGTTATTGGTTTAAACGCAAAGGTATGGTTCACTTTTAAAAATCGTTAAAATAAGAGAGCTTAGTATGGATTGGAGGGAGAGCACCTACTAAGCTCTCTTATTTTAGCGATTTCTAAAAGTGAACCATACCTATGCGTTTAAACCAATAACAATCACATTTTATAAATAAACTAATTTTTGGATGCTCTTTCAGATCATTTGACAGGGTTCATTTTTCAATTTAATCAATTTTTAAAATTCGTACCCAGTCCCCTACTCGTTTAGAACATGGCTAATTGAGTGATCTGAAATTTCCAGAGGGGTGGGAACGGGATCAAACCAAAAACCTTTCTAGGGATTTTCCTGGAACAACGCATTTAACCTTTTGAAATACCTCTCCATACTAGTACCTACCCTGGTCTAAAAACACAAATCCTTTAAGTTAACAAATAAAATTTTCACTTATATTTAATTACTAGATTAATAATATACAAGCAGCAATTTCTCCATTCTGATTGGCTAAGAACACGTCAATTTATCCCAAACCAGTGCAAAAGGTGTAATTGGCAGTGCAAAACGTGTAATTGGCAGTGCAAAAAGTGTAATTGGCAGTGCAAAACGGTGTAACATCTTGAACAAACAAAATGCCGGACGAAAGTGAGACAAAATTTAAACTTAACAACGCAATTTTAATTAAAAGACTTGAAAACGACGCAAAGTACAGAAGAACAACAAACATTACTTACTGTAAAAGACGTAGAATTATCAAAAGGGCAAAGAGGACAAGACATTTAACTAAACTCGAAATAAGCTCACGGCCGACGGCCGATAGTAAATTAAAATTCTCGCCGAAACATTGCTTCACTTCTCTGAAGCGAAATGCGAAGAAATACTGACCAGACTTCCAAGGAACCGGTTACCTAGTTTTGAACACAGAAGGAGCAAGCATTTCATTTCATGATTGTTTTATAATAATAGCCGAAGCTTGTTTATTTAAAAGCTCGCTCAACAACAAAAGGCACAAAAGATAGTTTTACAACTGTAAGAGGCAAATCTAACCTGTAAAATGTCCAGTGAAATCAGGTAGCAATGCGGAGTTGGGAAAGATTTCCGCACAGCCCCCTACATTAATTATGTATGCAACTATTTCATACTATCACTATACATAAACAGCAATCATGAAAAGAACGAATCACTCAGATTATTGTATGCATAATTAATGTAGGGGGCTGTGCGGAAATCTTGCCCGGAGTTGTAGCAGAGTGCTCATCTGTACTAAGAAAATCCGTTCGGTAGATTTTTATAGTTCAGTATTTCACTTCGGTATTCATCTAGTTTGACTAATTTGTCAGCTAGAGCAACATGTGTTGAACTGAGGTTGATTTCTGTTCGGGCGAACACAAACACAGCACGGATAAAACGTACCAAAAAAATACCTCTCAGCCAAGAACAGCAGCAGAACCTTAGGAATTTTTTCCTTGCTTTGTCATTCACATTCTTCAAATTCAACGGCGAAAAGAGTCAAAAGACTGTTCTGAAAACTTTTCATGCAGCACTTCCAGAGGGTGAATGAATATTTACGCATGAATTCACACGTCAAAATTTTTAGCCAGGCGCTACTCTGAAGTTGTCACGAAAATTATCAAAGCGTGACCGAAATTGTCGCTTGTATATTATTAACAAGTAATCACATGATTTTTCTCGTGCAATTTGGAATAAATAAGCACTTGTAAATTTTTCAAAGGCTACAAATTGCACTTGCCCTGCGGGCTCGTGCAATTTTGTTAGCCTTTGAAAAATTTACTCGTGCTTATTTATTCTAAATTGCACTCGAAATCATGTGATTACTGGTACAAATAAAAGCTCACCATGCTATTAATATCTCTTGCTGATGCATACATCACTGATTAACAATATTAAAAAAAACAGCACTTGCAGATCACTGGGGGAGGTAATGCACTCAAGCCACCTGAACATCTGCATAGGCGCTCAAGCAAGTTCCAAAATTGCCAAATTCTTGTTTTACATTCTTTATCCCGTAAAAAAATTTACCATCTTTATTATTTACTATTCTATATCCCGTTTGATTTATAGGCCTAACTGACTGTACATTTCTAACTTTCAGTGATGTCAAAGGACTAAACACTATTCCAGAGGTTTAAATCCTGAAGAAAATCCTTTTGGCCACAACCAGGCAAATATTCTTTTTACTTCTTAGTGCACATTAATCAAAATGTTTTGCTACAAGAATCTGGTAGTCGATGTAGCCCATATTTCCTTGTCAATGACAATCTGATTTTTTTTCTCTATTTTTATCACCTTTAGATCTCTACATACTGGACCAGATCAGATATATAACCATTTATCATTATATAACAAAATTCTTGAATCTGATTGGTGCTTACCACACCCTACTTTTCCAAAATTGTCTTGTAACAAAGTGTCCAGTTACAAGGTGTCCAGTAACAAAGTTTGCATGCTGCAAGTGCGTCTTAATACTCCTTGATATTCTTAAAACCTTCAGTTTTAAAAATGAGATAGAGAGGATGAATCCTCAACAGGATTCGCTTGTCTCGAATTTTGTTATATACAGTCAAAGCTCTCGTAAGCGAACACCCTCGGGACGCAAAAAAAGTGTCCGTAACTGGAGCTGGCCGCTTACGAGAATGGTTCTCGTAAGCGGCCACTAGAGGTGTAGGGAAAAGATGGCCGCTTACGGGAGCTTGCTCAGCTAACAATAACCGGACGGACGTGCATGACAACAAAACAAACACTGAAATATGGTACTGTAATTACTGTAAAATCATTGTGACGAATGGCGATGTGAAGCTGATTTATAAAAACAAGATTTAGAGGTTGTTAATAGGATTTTCTTTGGGCTGTCCGCTTACCGGAGCTTAAAAACAAAGAAAAAGTCTAAGTCGTAATCTCTTAAAGTGTCCGCGGCCGCTTACGGGAATGTCCACTTACGAGAATGTAAAAATACAGAGTTTGTATGGGAGTTAAAACGGGGTTTCAGACAAGGCGGTCGTAAGTAGAGCTGTCCGCTTACGAGAGTGTCCGTAAAGAGAGCTTCGACTGTACTTATGATTAATTGATAATAGGACGTCATGTCGCCCGATTTTGTTAATCACTCGTATGATTACAAACTGAATTGAACTCCACTCAGTCCTATTACCATTATTTATCATTTATAAATAATGCAAAACTACTTTTTCAGGTCTCTTCATATACTTGAATTTCCCTCGATGCTGTCATTTCTGTTTATCAACAAAATTGACGACTGCATGAGAAAAACAGAAACTCAAATGTTTACACTTCTGAGGTGTAATGTCATCAAGGCAAATTACTTGATCCAAAATATAAAACGAAAGTCAATTCATTTCTGTGCGTCTTCTACTTGGGAACCAGCCACTTTAAGTAGTTTATCACCACTTCCTGCAAGAGTTAAGCAAAATTATTACTGGTTAACACAAGTACATTTAGCTTATTTAAGGGAGCTACATCCGGGACAACGCATCTTGAAAACAAATCAGGCCTGTCAGCCTAGGGGTCATAAATGGTCTATCAAAACTTTGCAGTGCCCGCAAAATTAGGCTTCTGTTGGGAATGCTAGCAAAATTTTAGTGGGTGCTCGTTTGCTTGTGCTTGTATATTTTTTTACAAGTGTTCGCAATCTCCGTTTTTAGTGGAGGCAGGTTTTTGAAAAGTGTTCGTTGCTTGCAAGGCAACAGAAAATCCTTTCAATGCAGTTATAAACCTCCAAATATTTGTCTGTGTGGATCCAGTTAACCCCCCCCCCCCTCCCCCAATCTCCACACCACCACATCAGAAATCTGTCCAGCCATCAGATAACAAATTATCTTCAGGAGTGAGTTTTTAATGTCTTTACTGAGAATTTTTCTAACTTGATTCATAATTCCCTGGAATTTGCCTGTCGTTGAAGAAAAGCAAATATTTTGTCCTATCCAGGGGGTCCGTAGTACCCAGCGGGGTACTCCGGCTTGTAAACGACGGGGATGATCGAATGGAGGCAAAACTCAGGACCCAAAAAAATCTCTTAGTCTTCCGACATTACCCAAAAAAATCCCTTAACCAAAAATAACCCACCAAAAAATCCCTTGTCAAATTACCCCTAAATTGCCAGGAGGTGCAATAACATAACACAAAGAACGCTTGTTTTGTTTATTCATCATACCATTAATGCGCCAAGGTACTTTGGTTCGTTTTTAATACCCCAAAAAATCCCCTATCTAAATCAAGATACCCAAAAAAATACTTGCCAAATTTTTCCAACCCCAAAAAATCCCGGAATCGAAAATTTCAAACCCAAAAAAATCCTTCGATCATCCCTGTCATTAACAAGCCGGAGTACCCCCCCCCCCCCCTGGGCCGCAGTCACCTTTATGCCACCAGAAAGTCAATGTAGCAGTTAGACTAACTTATTTTAACAAAGCAGTGTGTATTTCCCAGTCTGTGCTAAGTAAAAATACACCAATGAAAAATTCATTAACTATTCATCAGGGTGCAAACCAATCCCAGCACAGTATTCAGATCACATGTACACAACTGTAAACCCCAATACAAATCAATCAATAGAATTGACTTTTTATACAAACTCCTGCTCAGCTAATTAATATTCATTAACTTTTGATACAGATAGCTACCCAAGAATCACATGACAATACTTTGCATTCAATTTATTGTTTTCATTTCACAAGTAGAATAAACTATTCACATCTGATCTGTATGGGCGTTTACAATGTCTCACCTATCGGCTCGCCATTGTAAACGCCCATACAGATCTCCCGCTCATATTTTATCTACTACTTACCCATGTTCTCTGAAACTTTTTCAAAGGTACTTAAGGCTGCATTGGTATTCACAGCCAGGAACTCAGCTTCTTGAGGTTTTAACTGCAATTAGTCATAAAAAAAAACATACCTTTTACTGAATATTTGATACAATGTATATATATATGTTGTGGTTTAAATTTATCTTTGGTTTAAAATTTTTCAAACCAGTTTGACTTTTATTTTTCATTGTCTCAAATTCATTATCATAATCTTACACAAAGGGAAATAAAAATCAAACTGGTTTGAAAAATTTTAAACCAAGGAAAAATTTAAACCACAACATATATGAAGATGAAAATTAATGTTCATTATGTCACGAGCCTGGGACAAAGAAAAAATCTGAGTCCCTGACAAGAATTGAACCCATGGCCTCCCAGAAACCGGTTGGGCGCTCTTACCGCTAAGCTATGAAAGACTCATGTAGAGCTGGGCCATTATAAAGTATAAATTATATATAGATTTTTGAACATTAAAAATTGTTATTTAAGGAATAAAACCTCCATCCTCCAAAGACATGGAGTCTTAATTAACTCTGATAAAGATTATAGATTGGTAGGTCACTTCACTCACGTGACGGCACATAGAGAACCCAAGCTACAGGCCAGGGTTCTATCAGCCATTCAAGGCAGCGAAATAATGTGGCTAAGATCTTTATCAGTGAGAACTTATAAAGATAAGGACACAGAGGTATTTTAAGACAACATTTGTTATCCACCAATAGAAAAATCAGGTGACACATAAAATTACGGCTAACATCATTAGATCATAACTGGGTACTAACATTATTAGATCATTTACAATATATTTAAATTTCGTATATGTTTGATAATAAATTGATTGTTCCCTGCTGCTTTAAAGCAGCTTTTTCTGTGAGGAAAATACCAGCAAGAGTAACAATTTTCAGCTAGAAAATTTCTACTTACGGTACTTTTCTTAGTGCTTATATTAATTAATTTTGTATATGTTAAGTGATAATGAATTGATTGATACCTGCTCTCCAAGCTTCTTTAAAGCTGTTAAAATCTCTACTGCTTGTTGTGTGTATGCTGCTTGACTCAGATGACCAGTTTTAAGATCTCTTTGCATCTAAACAGAATACCAGTCATTGAAATTTTTTTATTAAATACTGTAGAATTCCGGTTATAAGCCCTGGGCTTATACAACTTTGTAAGGGTTTTTGGGTGGGCTTATAAGCAGAGGGGCTTATATTCGGGAGGGCTTACCAGATGTGTAAATGGGTACCGGCGACATAATGCTGGAAGGGTACCCTGCGATGGACTAGTGTACATCCCATTCAGGGGGGAGTAGGAATATTCCTAACCCCTTAATGCTACGGAAACCGGGATAAGCTCTGGGACTGGCAGTATGGGCTCCATGGCTCGAGGCTTCCCTTATCAGCTAATCTTGCTAGGACTGTACTTGGAAAATATAGACCCTCTGTCTTCCATGCATGGACCTGGCTGCACTTGATGGAAAAGTGCTGCAAGCATCTGGGAAACATGCTGGGGATATCACCAATGATCAGTCACAGATCCAGGGGGAGAGGGGCCTGAATGGCCAAACATTTTTGCCCCAAAACCCATGGATCTTCTGACACTCCTTTTCCAAAACTTCACTTTGCCCCCCCCCCCCTTTTCCTCCCCCTCTCCCTCACTGGCCCCTGAACCTTCAGTAAGGCCAACTCTGGATCAGCCCACTGATCCACTGTAGCCTCCAGAACAGGTGGTTTATTTTTTGCGGGGTTATTGCGAGGTCGCGCAAAGTGTGACCCCATGAGCGCGAAGCGCGAGGGAAAAATAAAGCGCCTGTACATAGCTAGACCATTGTTCATGCTCTACCGCCAACTTTTTTGATTGACATGAAAGACTGAGAAAGAACCAATCACAAAACGCTTAAATTTATTAGCGGGAAAACAGGTCTCAAGTATCAGTACTGCGAAAACAGTTGGTGGTCTCATTTGACACGTCTAAATCTGTAATTTGCTACATGTTTCGCTAGTTCAGTTAGTTTTGTTTCATTTCCATTTGTAAGTTATCCTTGAGGCTTGAAAATTTACGTTCTGGAAGGACAAGGTCTGACAAATATTCTTTGAAAATGCAGATAACTAATTGATGACAGGCCTGGCTGATAATGAATATTGTTGCAAGATGTGATCTTATCACGGATGGTACATTTATCTTTGTCCGGCTTTGGCAAAGGCTGTTGTAGCTTTACTTCGAGAAAGCTTAAAGTTGTTTTTAGAGAGACATTCTGTGTCGTAGATTCTTGTATTAGTTTAATCAAGCGCTTTGTCTCTTGAGCTAGATGATTAGGTTTTATTGTTTACCTTCTCTGCTGTCTGTGTTACGTTGGCACCACATGATTCAAATGTAGATAATTGAAATCTCATGGCACTTATTGTCACCGTTCACTAACACGAGGATTCTCAGGAAGAGCTGATAAATCAAGCTTTTACGGCAAAACAAAAACAACCTTCTTTTCTAATAATGCTTCGATGCGCGTCTTCAACACACGGAACCGGAAACAAATTGAGGGCGGAAGCGAACACTTGATCGCCTTTTTGTTTTGTTACACATTTAACATCCTGTGGCTTAAAGCAGCCAATCACATGACCGAAAACCGTTCGCCCGGCAAACTGCTGGAAGAGCATAAACAATGGTGTGTCTACAGGTGGTTTCTTTTTCCTTCGCGCTTCACGCTCGCCCCCACACGACTCGCAAAATAAAAACTCGCACTTCGCGCTTCGACCAGCAAAATAAACCGCCTGTTCTGCAGGCTAAATCCACTGATGATAGACTTGCATGGAGTTGAACAATTCTGGCTGCATGTACTCCTTACAGGGTGGGACAGAAGTGCTGTTATTTTCATCTCACCCTGTCCTAAAGTGGGCAACTGCTCTCGTGAGCTGGCATGCATAAATTATGCCAGACTTAGGTTTACTTCATTTTCCTACAAGATGATTATTAGTTATTTTCTCCTCACCTCTGCAAGTCTCTGTCTCAGTTGGCCTGGTTGTTTCTTTGCAAACAAGCGAATGACTTCTGGTGTCTTAAAAGCTTCACTAATAGCTGCCTGGATTGCCTGTCAAGTTGAACACAGAAAGAAATGATGGTATTGAAAAACAAGAACAGGTTTTTAGCCTGAGGTGGGCATCTGGACAGGTTTCTAGTGGATGCCCACTTTTTAGAGGAAATAAAATGAATTACTGTACAGTCGAACCTCGATTATCTGGACCTCGATTATCCGGATTTTTTGATTATCCGGACTTCCCTCTCTGGTCCCAATTTTTTCATGAATATTAAGTCACATTCAAGACCAGATATAACTAAGTTCGACGATGATTTTAACGTTATCACAAGGTGGTTTACCTGTCAAAAAGCATTGGAAAACCTCTGATGTGTAGTTTCCAATCGAACAACATTTAAGCTTAATACTTTGGCAGGCAACTTCCTTATTCAATTTCCACTAGCCATAAAAAACATTCACACAAATAAATTTGCTTTCTGTCTTTGCTTGTACTTGTATTATACTGAAGTTTACAAGGCAAAATTGCAAAATTCAGAATGTTTAAATCCTTCTATCAAGTGAAAAACATCATAGAGTGTTCAATCGGTCTGTGCCGCACATTAGCACCACTTCTAGTCACCAGGCCCATCACGAAAAGACTCATGGAATGCCTGGAGGTTCAAAATTGTTTGCGAACGAATCAGCGTGTTTTCGTCGCCTTTTTCGAAAGAAAAAATGCCTCAAAATGATCAGTGTGTTTGGAAATTTTATTTTGAGGATGGTTAACAGCTGATTTATAGCTATTATGAAGCAATTTTTTTTTTCTGTTTAATGTGGAAAAATGCGCCGAAGATGCGGAGGATGCAGAAGTTAGCGAACTATGCGGATCCGCACCACCGCATCCTGTCAGATGCCTTGGGTGTTTTTTGGCTTATAAATATTCATACGATTATCCAGACTCTCAATTATCCGGACTATTTAATTAGCCTAGTCCCAACGAGATAATCGAGGTTCGACTGTATTAAGAGTTATTTATAAGCAAATTTAGAAATCTTAAATACATGTGCACCCAAAACTGCAGAAATACACCTGGCATGCTTTTAAAAGTTTAATCCTTGGACCCTCTTAGAAGGGTGGAGTCAGGCCTTATAGAAATTTTGGCATGCCCACTTTTTTAAATCCCAGTGGCTTAAAGACTGTATGAGAAAGATGTTAACCAGGTAGTAACAATTAAAGGGACAGGCCACAAATTAAAGACAAATAAGCTAAGGCAGTCGACATCGCATTGTCAACCATTTTGACTGAAATTTAATTGTTTGATGACATTACCAGCTGCATGCTGCTTATTTCATCAACTAGCGTCACATTTCCAGCGGCAAATTTATCCAAGGTGTCCTTGAATTCTTTGAGTTGTTCCAGTGTTTCTTTCTTGGTCTCCTCATATTCATCCTCATCTAAATCCTCCCTTGAAAAATAATAATAAAAATACAGACCTGTATGAAAATGTCTGTTACTTATAACAAGTTAATTTACTCATCATCAATATCATCATCATCATCATCATCATCATCATCATCATAAAAATCTAAAACAAAACAAAATAAAAATCAAACTAGTTCAAATGAAAATTTTTAAACCAAAGATAAATTGAAACCACAACATATACAAATACCGATAAAAATTTTTTACCACCCACAACTAATGACTCGAAGGAATCAACAACCCAAAAAGTTAAAACGCAAAGGGAAAATAATAAACTGCAAGCATTCTCTATCTTAAATTAGTGTACAAGGTGAATACAGGATTTTGCAAGCTACCGGTTAATCTTTTTCTTCCTTCCTTCCACACCCAATTCCCTTCTTGTTTCACCTAGGGCTGTCGCCAAGGGCCGGCTGCCGGCTAATTTCACCGGCTAAAAGAGGACTTAAATCCGGCTGAAATTTCACATGAAAACAAAGACTTGGGTAAACGTTTATAGCTGCCAAGGCTAGAAAAGCCAGCTGGGGTTGTTGATGAGCCGGCTTAGTGTTTTCTTAGCTACATTCGCCCCCCTCCCACTATTTCTACTGCACCGAAAATTTGAGGAAAATGACCGACTGCTTGCAGTCTTTGAAAATAATCCAAAAGTACTACCCTGCCACGTTCAACGAAAAAGACCTTCAAAACAAACTTACTTGCATTCTTCTAAATCTGCAAGCTGGGCTACAAGGCGATCAAGCTGTTCTCCCAAGTTCTGCTTTAACTTCTGAGTCTCGCTCTGTCCTCTGGATGTCATATTCCTGAAAATCAATTTTAGTGCTATCAAGCATTGTATATAGTTCCTAAAAATATAATACCCCACTGCCCTGGTCCCAGTCCTTTCTCATGGACATGAGTGCAGGGCGTTGTTGACCTATATTTCTCCCTCTGCTTTAGTTCTTTATGATACAAAACCAATAGATGACTGGAGACCTCTTTGATGGGGGTGAATAAGTTTGCAGATTGATGGATTTGGACTTAAAAAGTGCAGGGATCCTAGAATTTGTATGCTATCTTGAGCATATATGCAGACTTTGAAAATACAGCGGATCACCGCTTAGCTGAGAATTTTGGCTGGATTCTGGACTCTTCATGTCAGGAAGCTCTGATCGTGGATACAAAATGAAGTTTAGATCACTTTGGTTAGTTTTTGTCAGTATGTTGGCAGAATAATTTGTCACAAAAATAAGCAATAAAATGAAACTTCTTCAAAAATTGGCATAAAAAATAGCATCTACCATACCCCATAAAGTTTTCAAGTAATTAGGATAATTTCAGATTTGAACAAAAATAGTGGTGGATTGATAGATTTGGTCAAAAAAAAGCACTGATCAGCAGATTTGCATCCTCCTATTCAGGGGTGTCTGGTTTCAGACACCCCTATCACCCATTAAAATATTTAGCATTTTCCCCCCGCCCCCACCCTTGGAAATTCTAATAACTTTTCTTGGGGTAGGTATTCACTAATCTGCTAGCAGATTTATAGTGAATAACCTCAACCTTGATTATTCCAGGTATCACAAAAACCTCATCCAATAATTGTTTGTTCTATCACTAGAGATAACCAGATCAAAAGGAAAACTGTTTCACTGGACCTTTAAGGGTTTTCATCGGTGTAAAAACAAGGAGTTTTCTTTGTTTTGGAGCTATTGTTTTTCTGTTCTATATTGTTTCCAGGTTCTTTGTTGTCTTTATAGTTCTTTGCTTTAGGTTTTTAAACAGAGGATTTGATTAGTTTATACACAAGGGAATCTTTCTTGATGTGTCAACAACAAGGCTTCGACATTTCTGTTAATATATTTCCCCAGTACAGTACAATTAAACCACAATGAACGTAACCTTAACAATAAAAGGAGTTATTGTTCGTGCTTCTGTGCATGTTGTATTAATTGTGATATTTGTAACTGAAAAACTGGCGTACAATCTTACCTCAAATTCTGCAGCTCTGCAACTCTGTTCAAACTTGCATTGATCAAACACACTAGCCCCCAGTCCTCCAAGGTACGCGGTCAATATCTGTTTTACAAAAAAGTATTTTTTGTGCTCTTCAAAAGAATTCACTCAAAAAGTAAATGTTGCGAAGGCCGAGAAATAATCGTTTTTGCCGAAAAAACAAGGAAAATCACCTTGAGTTCACTAATAATACCTGTAGATTTAATTTTTATTCGGAGCTTTGCTAAGCATTGACGTCACATCCGTCACGCATGCTGAAACTTCAAGTTTTTCTTCTTTTTTTACTTCCGTCATGGGTTGAGCAATTCCAATTGATTCGTACCCCCTATACCAGTGCGCAGAGCCCGTTGCCTTCCTTTTCCGAACCACGTTGCGAGAAGCTCTGTCGACTACCGTAAGTATTTCATTCAGTGTTTTATTTCCCTAGAACTCCGTTTTGAGTCCCTGGTGCAGAAAGCCAAGTCAGTTTTTTTCTTGCCATCCCTTTTTCAACATTCTATCAGCAATATATCCCCGTTGTGCTTTCTTTAGGCCAAGTATAGAATCGAAGGCCGTTTCTTGGTCTTTGATCTAAAGAGCCACACGATACAATGAATTGACTTAGTTTTGGTGTTTAATGCATTGATGTTCAAAGTAAATGAATATATATAGCGCCTAGCAAAGCTTACTGCTGTGAAATTTGCAATTTGGGTCGTCCAGTAAGACTTTTAATTCGTTACTCATATCGCCGGCGAAAAGTGAATCACCGACCGGCCGGCTACAGCGGTCTTCGCACGTGATAAAAACTTTTTTCTTTATGTCCGGCAACGTTATAAATTGTACATTGTACATCTTTGCTTTTTATTTTCAGTTTTCGTTTTAAAATGGGAAAACTCTAGCTTTATTAAATGTATCGATGGCATTGAGTAATGCATAGTTAAATTATTACATCGAAGTTGAATTATTACACCCAGCTATATTATTGCTGACTCAGAAAAGTTGCTTGCCTGTTCGAGTTAAAACCATTTTTTGTTTCTTATTGTGCGATTTACTTATTACAAAAACTAGCAACGTCATTTTTCCAGTTCACTATACAATTTTAAAGGTTAACTGCAGACTTCATAAATAAAGGATTGATATTATGTGTGGTGTAAAGGTTAGAATTAACACGGCTAATGTGAGATCTGGGTTGGCCTGGGTTGCTATTCAAGAGTATGATACTGGCTAAGTGTTGGGAAGGGGGGATAACCCTACATTGGACTACATGTTTGTTTAGTTGGGGGGGGGGGGTTGAAATACCCTTTGTCACATGATCGTAATAATTCTGGACCAAGTGCCTGAGCTATCGATTTGGTGAGCCCCAGTAATCCAACATCGAAATTTGGCTAGCGAATACTACTCGTAAAGCCATTTATATCAGCAGTGAGTCCCACAGGGCAAAAAACTTCCACTGTCTACCCGTCCGAGACAAGTACATATTGATCAATGGCGATAATGTAATTTTGTTCATGGTCACAAGTGACAAAGAAAAAAAACAAGTGTGTAACCTTGGAGAAGGGGAGGACATATTTCTTACCCAGCGCTTGCATTTTACACGGCCGAATTTGGTAGTCACTGGGTGCAATCAGCCCCAGCAAATCAAGGATTTTATTGGTGGGCCATTAAATTCAGTTGATGGCATATTTAAAGGGGCAGTGTCACCAAGATTTGGTGCTACTTGAAGATGCAATGAAGGTGTTGGTCTCCATTGGAAATCCACTAAAAGTGCCCTGGCCTTGCTAAAACACACTTAACTAGTGTGGCTATGGGCGGATAGCAATGATATGGGCAAGCTGACATGGATTTATGCCTTTTTTATTCTTTAAGGGTTATTTTGTTGAAAAGTGAGTGCCCTCACAGTTCTAGCACAGCAGGGATTTCAAAATGTTTTGAAGTAGGCGTCAGCAACTGGAAGAGTAGGGGGCTGTGACAATGCCAAGCTTGTTTCTCACAAGCTGATTTCTATGGCCAAAGTAACCAGTGACATAAAATCAAGTAGCCCGTGGAACTCAGGCGGGTGCTGGCTTGTTTTGAAAACCCTGGCACAGTTTACACAAAAACGTAGAAGACTTCTCATGAGATTGTCCTGTTTAGATTGTTTACAGTGTTTTTTTTTTTCAGTTTCTGTTAACATGGGTGACATGGATAATGAATATGAAGAAGGAGGTGCAGATGCTGGAGCATCAGAAACGTATCCCCAGCAGTGCTCTGCTCTTCGTAAAAATGGCCATGTTGTCATTAAAGGCCGTCCCTGTAAAATAGTGGAAATGTCGACTTCAAAGACTGGAAAGCATGGTCACGCTAAGGTATGTGGTAACAAATCAAGGGGCGAAGATAATTTTGCATGTCATCTTTATTAGCTTAGAACTACCTTATTACATGAAATTTTTGCGACACTTTAATTTTGCGATTCTGAAAAAATCGCGAAATTAAAGTGACGCGGACAATAAGCGTCGCGAACATAACATGACGCGAATATTAAGTGACTTGCTTATGTCAGTAATCAATGTAAATGGATGCTGTCTTCATATGACTCACTTGTAGACATTGTGAGAACTGCTCTGTTGTTGCTATTGCCGAGATTAAGTCCCCCCGCTGCTTTTTTGTTAATTTTGACGTTATTTTTCCTTCGCCAGTGAAGTCCTTTTGTATAATTCAAAGGCATGTCAAAGTATATTGCCAAGAAAATGTAAATTGAACATGTGTCTCACTCAAAAACATGTAATTAAAGTGATTCAAAATACAAAATTTTTGCGAAGATCGCGAAATTTAAGTGTCACGAAATATGTGCACCTCAAAATCGCGAAATTAACGTGTCGCGAAAATTTCATGTAATAAGGTAAACTAATATTGAATAGAGTGGTGAATTCATTTATACTCCTTTGAGTAAACATCGGGTATTTTGGTTTTCAGCTTTTGTTGTATCTGTTTTTCCCCAGTTTTTGTTAACCCTCGGACGTACAAGCAAATTCATACCCCCCCTCCACCCGCCATTGTACAAGGGGGGGGGGATCAGGCTTTTAGCCAGGTGGGAGTCCAGGAGTCCTATGGACGGCCACTTTTCAGAGAAAATTAATATGAATACCGTATTTTCTCGGTTATAAGGCGCACGGTTTTTTCAAGGAAAATCTGTTTTTTTTAGGAAGTTTTTGCCAAAATTGGGGTGCGTCTTATAGCCGAGTATTTTCGCCCAACAAAATCTTATGGCCGCCATTTTACCGAAACTTGCAGTTAAAATAAGAAAAAAGAAAACTCTTGGTGTTGGTCATTCACTTTTATAATATTTCACACTTCTAGAACAAGAAACGGCAAGTTTCAACGTGAAGTTTATTAACAACTGCTTTTGTCAGCATTGTGTTGAAACAGACAAAGAAAATCAAGCATACTTATATTAATCAAACCTTTCTCATCGTGGAAAGTTGATAAATGACTTTAGAAGACAAGGAAAACACCAAAAAAAAAGCCTGAGAATCTTTGATAAACACTCGATAAACAAAGTGCGAAGCGAGACGAAGCATGCTTGGGTACTTGGTAACCAAGCTACAAACTCAGTGGTCACTGGTAACTACACATCTGCCAGGTTACTAAGCAGCCAAGATCAAAGCATGAACGATAGAAAGATGTTTACCTCGAGCGAATTTACGTCTTATAACAGCAAGAAATCTCACCTCTTTACTCGAAAATTGTGCCAAGGAGTATGAACAACATTCAAACATTCAAATTCTGTATGGAGAACTGTCCTTAAATTGATGACTGCATCTTTTTAACTCCCAAACTCATGGTGCGTCTTATAACCGAGTGTTTTCGCAAAATTTTTAGTTTGGAAACTTGACATGACAAAGTTGCCAAGTTTAGGGTGCGTCTTATAACCGAGTGCGCCTTATAACCGAGAAAATACGGTAACTGTTAACAGAGGTTTTTTCAGCAAATTTGGACATCTTAAGATACTTAAGCACTCATAACTGCAGAAAAACACCTTGTATGCTCCTCAGGCTCTCCTATGGGGACAAAGTCAGGCCTTGAAAAAATTTTGGACTCCCAGTTTTTAAATCCTGGCTGAAAGCCTGGGGTGGATGGAACCCCTCCCCAAAGCTTTTGTTCTATTAAGGCGCAGCAAAATTATTTTGCACCGAGTAGAAAGCCCATTGCTTACTCTACAAGATGACATAATGTTTTTGGTGTGACGTCATATGACGTTGCGTGACAACATTGGAGCTGCCATCTTGGATTTCACCATTTTCTTAGAAAGTCACAAAGTAACGGAAATTGATGCAAAATCAAGCCAGAATGCTTATGGTATGTAAAAATAAACAAATTGTTCAATTTTGTTTTAAAAAACTGGAAAAATAAAGAAAAATGCTAAAAATGACAAATTTTGGACAGACCTGCTTGTAATTATGACATTGCCATGGCAATGTCAAATATCTTGGGTTCATGATTGGCATATCAAAATTTCCGCAAGGGATGAATGAACAGCTACTGAAAGTTTCAGCATTGTAGAGTAAATCCTCTTTTCAAAATGTCACCACCACCCCTTGTACGTCCGAGGGTTAAAAAGTCAAATAGCATTTGAAGTTGCTTCTCTTGGAGGGACTTGAATTTTTAGGGATCACTTCGTGTTCTTTTGGGATGCTTCAATTTATTCTAACAACTGAAATTACAAAGCATTGTTTTTACATCCAGAATTTTTTAGGGATTAAAAAATAAAATATGGCGAGCTTCCCTCTTAAATCAATCAAAAGTGACTGTTGTACTTCCGATTATTATTTTAAGGGATTTTGGTGAATTGCTTTATTTGGAAATATTATACACTTAATGACTTTTTCCGAGGGAAACAATTAATTTTGTTTCCCTCGATTCTCAATGTTTCCCTCGGCTTTGCCTCTGGAAACATTGAGATTCGAGGGAAACAAAATTAACTAGTTTCCCAAGGGATCAGTCATTAAGTAGGGCAGTAGGAGTAGGGGGGCCGGGGGGGGGACGCCCCCCCCCCCCCCTGAGAAAAAATTAAATAGAATAGGTCAAATCAGTCTCGTAACAGTCGGGAACAGTATATTTAATTAAGAGTTAATAAGCATCCGAGGCGTGTTTTGTAAAGGCATTTTAAGCTCAAATGTCTGTTAAATTTCCTTCTGGGAGCCAGAAATGTTAGTCGGGTCCACACTTCTTGCTAATTTTTTATTTACTGCAAGTTTTTGGGCTTGCGTTACGTTTTCCGCTGAGTTGGGGTCAAATTGTGTGATTGATAGAAGCCTTTATGTATTTCAACAACAATAAATATTCAAAAAATGGCTTTAAAATGGCTTGAAAGTTACATCAAACTGCTTCTCTGAAAGTGTTCCAAAATGCACCAAATTGCTCTAGAGGATGTCTAAATTTTCAAATTTTTCCGAGGGACAATACCCCCGTACCCCGCTACAGGGGATGGGCCTCTGGCCCATCCTAACAAAACCCCTAAAAGTTCTAACCTTTGGGCCCCCTCACTCCAAAATCTGTTCCTACGGGCCTGTTTTAAAAGTGTTTCGTTATCTTGCACGACATAGACTAAGAAAAATGCAATGTTACCCTCAGACGTCACAGATTTTGCAGTGTTGCCAGCTCAGAGACTTTATGGCAGGAAACAGTTTTATTGTTAGATGTCGTGACCTCGAATAAGCCAATAAGAGCATGTACTGTTAGGGAAAATAAGCTATATAACAATAACCTTTATTGTTGTTCAAAGGTCCATTTGGTAGCCCTAGACATTTTTACTGGGAAGAAATATGAAGATATCTGCCCTTCAACCCACAACATGAACGTCCCGCATGTTTCACGTTCGGACTATCAGGTAAGTTTTCATATAAAGGGAAAATGATGCATGTCTTGTACCAACGGGAGAATGTCGATGTCTCTAATTGTGTACCAAAAGATTATATTGACTGTTTTTATCAAAGTTATGTATACTGTTTGGTTAAACAACAACATCAAAAAACTTAAAGATCATAGAGCCAGCCAGAAAAAAATAGTTTTTCAATAATTTCCAATTAACTCATTTCCTGTCGCCCCTTTAAATTCGTGCACTCGGAAATGATACCGAAAATTTTTTTTAAAAATTTTTTTTCTGATCGCTACAAAATTTGGCAGATTGCATGACAGAGAAATTCCCCATTCCCCCTGCGAATTTGAGCGTAGACACACAATTCAGCCTACATGGTATACTTGCCTACCAAGCCCTTGGCTTCGCAAACATGGCGTAAGAGATCACATTTTATCGCTGCTGATACTGAGAGAGTGCTAGAGCTGTTGGCAGAAGGAGAAAGTGATAAAGATGGCATGTCTTCCAGATCAGGAAGTCCAAAATATAAGTGGAGACATGATGTAAGGGATGAGAAAACAGTACTGCAAGCATGGTTGGAAATGTGATGAATTGTCTTACTGAAAATCTTAAAAAATCTTAAGAAATCTTACAGAAAACTGGTCAAAACTCAACCAAATTGGGGGTTCAGCTTATAGCCGAGTATTTCCGCCGAAAAAAAATTCCATGGTACTAGAAAAGAGTTGAATTTGAATAAATTATTCATCTATAAGCCGAGCGATCATCAATAAAGAAAATTAACAAGCATTTGTAATTAATTCTTGTTCATTACCTTTTATTTAAGTGGCGGCTCCTAAAAAGCCATCTGGTTTAGTGAAGAAATGTTAAGAATTAAGTTTTTATTCGTCTTTTCTTTGCTATTTACTAGTAGGCTGGAACTGCGGTCGTCCATCCGCTCGCTCTGGAATATTATTTTGTCGGCGTGCGTGATCGTCTTTTGAACGGTCGAGATCATTCGAAATCTTGCATGTATTAAACAATTTCCTTGCAATCTCTTCCACAAGTAAATTTCTGCCTGAGACTGTTTCTTTTCCTTCAGTTTTTTAATAGTTTTATGCAGAATCACCGCTAACATGACACTTCAAGAGAAGAAAGAAAGAATCGATTGTTTTGACTTGCTTTGGCGACGTCAGAAACTGACCAATCAGAAGCGGCTGTTCCCACGCGCTTGGCAAACATTGTAACACAATCTATCAGAAAGCGGCTGGCTGGATGTAATATTGTTGTTCAAAACTACAAATTTTTAATACCACGACTTCTCTGCTAAAAGAAACCACTTCAGAAAAGTTTGATTGGATTCAGAATACTCGACAAATACCGGCAACAGCACGGTGTTTCGTGTTGATAACATCTTAAGTTCATCCGCATGATCTGCTCGCTGGCGACTTGCAAAATATTTTGCAACAAGCTGAACAGTATTCATCCCGTATTCTCTGGCGATTTTGCAGTTGTTTTGAACGGTCTCTACCTCAGCAACAACTTTCATCGGAAGATTTAGTTGTTTGAAAACTAGTAGCTTTTGGTATGATGATCGATAACCACTTAATTCTTCAGAAGAATGCGTGATTGTTTGAGATGGGATTCTAAACTCAGGTGAATTTTTTATCACGCGTATGTACGGTTCTAAATAAATTCACCTTTTATTAGTAATTTCTTTTGTTGTTTTTTCGATTGCATACATGTAGTTGTGATTTAACAAATATGTTGATTTGCTGCACGTGGATTGTTTTGTAGTTTGAAGGAAAAACTGGGTCTCGGCTTATAGCCGAGTGTTTTGGGTTTATTTTTTGTCAGACTCGAACTGGTTCTGAAAACCAAAAGTTTAGGGTCTCGGCTTATAGCCGGGGTCGGGCTTATAGCCGAATAAATACGGTAACTGAAACAACGTCAAATAAGACACAGAGTTTGCTCGCGGAGTAAGACAGAAAATAGGAGACCAATCTATTCTGCGCTAATGCAAAGCCTGGAGATGTTGTTCATAGTTCGATATCAATGTTTTCATTGACACTGGGGTCAACCATGTTGTTATCGTTGGCCTCTGAATCAAGCAAGAAACTAAATAAATTGCATGCTGTTACTCTATGGAGCATTACCTTGGTTTTTGAGGCAATCTTTGGAGGGGGCGTCTAATAGACACAGCGTTTATTAGAGGGGGGTGTCTAATACAAACTTTACACCTCAGGGGGAGGGTTAGATACGAGGTGTTTATTTGAGAGTGGACGTTTATTAGATCATTTATGGTACCTATCTGAACCCATAAGTTAGAATCATTCCTGTATTTGGGAGCAGGGCTGTTCAAAGGAAAGCAGCCATGGCTGAATAGTTAAGGCCCTGGACTTGAAAGCTGGAAAACCTGGGTTCAAGTCCTGTTCTGACCACTTCCTGGAGTTGTTTCTCATTTGATCTGTTTCATGTGGACCTCAACCACATGTGTGCTCCTCCTGCTAGTTGGAATTTTGTGTCTAGTGCGAAGCGCAGACACAAAGCTATAACGCTAAAAATTTTCAGTAAGTGCTTTATATGTGGCAAATAATGACGTCATACTAACCAAGTTGCACTGAGGTTTCTCATATGTGTCAGCGTACACAAAGTATTTTGCGGTATTCTTCTCTGGGTAATAGTAATTGATAATCACTCATTAGTGCCTCGTAACCCAAAGTAAACAACCGATGACAATGTAGAACAAATGGAACAAGCCTAATTTAAGATAATTAAGGCATTAACTACGTCAACAAACATCGACACGATGTGCTCTTGAGATGTCTGTTAACTCGCGCGTACTCATGCATTGAAGGTATTCGTTAGCGTCTACCCTGGGCAAATACATGTAGTAGATGCTAAATCAACTAATCAAAGTGCATGCGTTGTGCTACACAAAAGTATGCTACGTCTACTTCAGATAGCCTTTCTAGATCATCTTGCAACTGTTTATTATTGCTACCCGAATTTCTATGCTACACTGCTGAAGCTTGATATTTTGACCTTTTCTCCACACCGCTAGTCTATGCCAACAAAATCCTAATTAATGCGTTACTGTGACCGAGCAATACAGTAATGCACAAAGCTCAATCAAGCTCAGCACTAGACACATGTACGCTGTGCGGACCTATTTTTAACTTTGTAATGTTTGTTTCTAATATTTGAATGCTCTGCCCCATTGGCATTTGTGCTTAATCAGTTACATGTTACATTTACAAATTAAATGTTTAAATTGACTACATTTCCTGTAATCTTTTCTAGCTAAATGACATAGACGACGATGGATTCCTGTCTTTAATGGATGACGGTGGTGAGACTCGCGAGGACTTAAAGTTACCTGATAATGAGCTGGGAAAAGAAATAAAGACTAAATTTGAAAGCGATGATCAGTTTTTGGTAACAGTTCTCAAGGCAATGGGAGAGGAAACCGTTATTGGTCTCAAGGCACAGTCAAAATAAATGGACACACAGCTGTTTGCAGTCAATGTTTTAGACAGTAAAAGTGAACCATTGTGATAAATAAAGCACTAGGCAAAACTAATTGCTCTATTTCTTCTTTTCTTGATCCTGCAACTCCTGGGTGAACAGTAAGTTTAGTTAGCAAGTTCTCTTCTACAAAAATGAGCTTATTGTGAGTTATAAGCATTAGGTAGTTTTTGAGTAATGCTTGCGTTTAGGATAAAACGGTTTGTTCGAAATGAAAGCAACTCTGGCAGTCAATTATATATTGTAATTAAAGAGCAACGTTTTTGTCTGTCTTAGATTTTCTTAACTGCATAGGAAATGGCTGGACTGTTCATTATAAGAAACTGGAATGTCTTGTATGATCCACGAGTGGGGGTTATTTCTTCCTTTTGCAATTCCAAAGTTAAACTGAATGGTGTTATTGTTTATACAACAATTCCTTCCCATTAAAAGCAATGTTTGTATTTCAGTGATTGATCTTTGTAACTTCCAGTTTAAATGACCTAAAACATCCTGAATGTTTATAGAGGAACTATATATCTAGAGTAACTACTGAAATGATCGAGAATTTTCTAAGCAGCATGGCTGTCCACTTCTTCAATTGAAAAAACGTTTATTTTATAGATTTCTTTTTGCCACCAAGACTGTGGGGGGATGTGTTGATTAACACTGAACTGAATAGCTCATTTCCGAGTTACCGTTTGCCTCTATTTCAAAACGAGTCTGCGAGCAAAATCATTAATATGAAAATGAGTTTCACCTAAAGGCCATCCATTTTCATGCAAATCAAACTCATTGTCATTTGAATGGTTTCGCACTTGTTTTGAAACAGAAGCAAAGCGTAACTCACAAATGGCCTATTAAAATATCAATTCGCTTGAAGATGTTTAATAGTGTATGTTTTGATAATTTCCAGTAAACTGTTTTACTTCACGAGTTTGAGATAGAGAAGTGAACCCGCCCTCACTTTGTGAATGCCTTGTCTAAACGTTAGGAATAGGTGTAAACATAGCCTTTTTGATTATTCATTGGAAGTGAATAAGCTTTATTTAGGGATTGGGTTATGCGTAACAGTAGGTTAAGGTGATCACTTTGGTCTAGAAACTGCTCAGAAAACAAAAAGTTGCTCCAAATATGAAAACTTGCTGATTAATTTTGGGACAGCCTCCACCCCCCCCCCCCTCCCCACGTTACAAAACACTCTGCCGCCACTGAATTTACTCCTCAATGTGCTCCTTTATGAAATTATTCTAACAGTGCCTCACCAAATTTTTTTTTCAAATTTTGTAATTTAAAATGTTTTCAAACCATATTGTCATCCACTTATTCTCTGAAATTAATGGAAAAATATTTGTTGGAATAAAATAGTGTAAGCTGTGTGCAGTCCAGTTGGCAGTGTGAAGGGACATGTAAAAAACACTGCTCTAAACTGATAAATATGCACAAATCTGTCTTCAATTGATTGAATAAGAACACTTTATGAGCTGTTACTAACACACAGAAAGCAATGGATTTTCTGATTCAAAACTCGTGCTTGCCATTCCCACCCTCTAAATAAGAATCTTCAGAGCAGACGTGAAGAAGCAGCGTGTTCTACTTATCCTCAGTGTGATAGGGGTTAGTGCAACCCCCCCCCCCAAAAAAAAAAAGGTGATGACGTTCATCCTGCTGGAAAAAAATTAACTCTTGTTAAAAGGAAAGCAGAGTCCTTTGCGCATGCGTATTCGCAAGTGAAATGAAACTCGCGATCGAAAGATATGGTGTTCAGTGGTTCAGTGGGATGATTCCGCTCTAGCATCAGTCGACGAATAATGTAAGTGTAAGCTAAAACTTATCCTATGCGACGCCTGCGTAGTGTTGTTTTTATTTCCCCCACTTATCCCACAAAGATTGCAGGTAAGTTGTGAATAAACGGAAGTGTGCCATCTTTAAAGGTTCGTTATTATTATTACAAGTAATTTTTGTAAGGGGTACTTCGTAACGGGCCTGTGCGAGGTTAACCCCTGATTTATGAAAACAGAAATTCAGAAACTTTGCAATAAAAGCTTAGTTGCTTTCTATGTAATTGTTTTGTAAGATTCAAAAACTAAATGGTCGCTTGCTAGGAACTTGAAAGTAAGTGTAAAATAGTATGTTACGCATGCGTAATCTACACACTCCCACAATGATTGGAGATTAAGTTTGTATAAGATTTTTGCGTTCGAAATTTCTAAGCACGATGACGTCGTTAACATACGATTTTTCTATACGACAAATTTTTGTAAGGGGATCTCGTAACAGGCCCGTACGAGAACGCCCCTGAATACTTCATAGAAATAATAGTAAAATATTTCTATAAAGCCATACCATGGTTCATGGCGTTTTACAATAAAAAAAAATTATAACAAACGGAAATAACATTAAGAACTTACATCAGTGGTAAAAATTGCCTTGGCTTGGCAAATTGTGAAAAGTAAAGAGAAAGTTGCTGCTTAGAACGGGGATTTTATTCTTTTCGACGGAAGTGTACCCTCCTCTACAAATAGTAATACGGTTTGTGTGATCTACAAGAGTGGATTGAAAAACGCATTGACATACATTTGACATCACTGAAACAAATATTCCATATAAGTGATATAACTGTCTGTCGTATCTTCGACCCTCCGAACCCAACTACTAAAATTTTAGGTCATTCAAAGACAAACCCATCCTCGGAGACCCAGGGGCAGTTAGTGGGGCGAAACGAAGGAAAACCGGGCAGAAATCCTGCCCGGTTTTCCTTCGTTTCGCCCCACTAACTGCCCCTGGGTCTCCGAGGATGAGACAAACCAAAACCTTTTAAACACCCACGCTGCGACAAAAAAAAAAAACAAAGCAAAAAAAGAATGGCAAGTGTAAATTGTTTTGCGTGACCGTCCACATGAATATTTAATTCATTGCACCTTTAATATCGGAAGCTTGGCAGCTTTATATAGGTCTTATATAGGCTATAACGTGAATACCAGGCTTGAAGCACTTCTCAAATTAGCAGTGATTTTAATATGTAGAGAGAACAAATAAAATACAAGTTGCTGAATCCATCAAATTAATACGGTATTGTGTGACTTATAGCACAAGTACTGGCGTGCGAATATTTAAAAGTTCAAATCAGACGAAATTTGCATATACAGTTGAATCTTGACTACTCGAACCCTCAGTAACTCGAACCAACCGCTATTAACTCGAACCTTTTTCGATACCCTTCCAGGTATTTTTCTTATTAACTGTACCCTCAATAACTCGAACTCCCGTTATCTCGAACTTTTTTATTATGTTTCCTTTGAAGGTTCGAGTTATCGGGATTCAACTGTACGCTGAAAAAAAAATCCTATGATATTCATTGGGTAGTCGTGTGTGCAGTTCAGTTGTAATGACGGTGTGACACACATAACAGACATGACATAATCCTCTTCGCGCCTAAGAGGCACATAAGGAATGACGGTGTGAAGGGACGTGTAAACCTGCGGAGTATCTTGTGACAAGTATTTTAATCTTCTCGAATTTTGCCCATCCATGCGGCCCTTTTTGGGATTTCTGTGTCTCTTTTGAGTTCTTCTACTGTTTTAAGCCGTTATTGCGATATTTCAGTTAATTCTATGACCAGTTGGTCAGTGCCGAAATGCCTAAAATTGCGTGACATAGTCCCTTTAATAACGATCAGCCGTGAGGAAACTGCAGACAGAGTTTGCACGAGTGGGGTGGTCTAGGGTGGGTTACACACATTTCCGCGTATTCTAAGATTCTTCAGCCTCCCCTCCCCCTCCTCTTCCTCCAAAACAAATATATTGGTGGTGATGCTGATTTTGCTGGAAATAATTCTTTTTATGCCTTTGTCTCGTTGAAAGTCGAGCATTGTCATTTGCGCATGCGTATTCGCGATTTCATTAAAACGCGCGACAGAGTTGAAATTGAAAACAATGCCTCGAAAGATATTGTGTAATGTCAGTATAAATGTAAGCTGGATATTTATCCTATGCGACGCCTGGCGTTGTGTTGTTTATAGTTCCCTCGCTTATCCCACAATGATTGCAGGTAACTAGTGAATGAATAGAAATGCGCCCCCTCAGTTTAGTCAATATATATAGATTTAGTCAAGCCTAAAAAAAAAAAATTAATTTTTGAAAGGGGACTTCAAAAAGAAGTTAGCCCCTGAAATAGTAAAATATAAAGAACAATTAAGCATGGAGAAAACCCGATTTTGGCACAATTACTGGCGTGAGAACATTTTGAGGTTCAAATCAGACGAAATTTGCATATACGATGAAAAAAATCATACGATGTATAAAGTTTTAGACGATGCCAACACGACAGACGTTTCATTTTAAGGAAATTAAAGACTGGCGATTGCAAACTTCTCCGCCAAAATCCAGTTTTTTTAAAGTGTTATTTTTTTCAATTACCTTAATTCGCGTAACTTTGGCGTGACCGTCGCTGAGTAGCGTGACAAGTGCTTCATCGATCAGAAATTTGGTCGTGTCGAAACCCGAGGAAGGCAGATAAATTATAAAACTTCAAGTTATTCTCACTTTCGCAGGAGGGAGATTAGGCTTGCTTACAAGTCGAGCTCACAGAGCGCGAAGCGCAAAAGGAAAGGAGCGCGAAGCGCGAGAACTCGAGCGCGGTCTACTTCCACCAAACCGGAAACGAGAAGCAAACGACTTTTAGAAGATCGGAGCGACTTCCAGTCTCGGTCAGGTAGCATGGGAGAGGGGGGGGGGAGGGTGGGGTGGAAATTGTTCAGGTATATCAAATTGTTTCCCAAACTCTTTCACCTTTTCAGTTCAGCAAGGCATGTACACTAGAAAACATATTTAAAATGGTTGTTTTTTTATTTTATT
The DNA here is from genome assembly GCF_052425735.1 of Oculina patagonica. Taxonomy (NCBI): domain Eukaryota; kingdom Metazoa; phylum Cnidaria; class Anthozoa; order Scleractinia; family Oculinidae; genus Oculina; species Oculina patagonica. Next base: position 34,140,680 of record NC_135763.1, read on the forward strand.
TTAAAATTACAAAACACGAAAGATCGTCTTTTACATTCACGTAGGTTTACATGGTCGGCGAAACTCCTGACCTCGTTCGTTGATCCACTTGTTTGCAACTAAAAGAGAAAAAAGTGATAACAATTAGAACGGTTAAATCTGTTAAATTATTTGCTCAAAAAGAAAAGAATTTTGTCTGTGGTGGCAAGCACGGGTGGAAAAGTGCACATCAGATTGCTCAAAGCCTATGCTAATTAACAACTGTGAGTCTAAGTAGGACGTGAAGGAATAAGCTTTTAAAAATATCACTGACTGAAAGCAATATGCCTAGTGTGCCTTAAAGGGACATGGTCAGCGTTCACGTTTTGAAAAAAGTCCACCTTAACCCGAAATCAAAGTACGCGTAGAGAACCTTCAGAAATCGGCTTCAATCTTCTCAGTGTTTTTTTTTTCTTCCAGATTTTCCCATTTAGTGAAACACTGAGAAGATTGAAGCAGATTTCTGATGGCTCGTTTTGAAAAAAGTCCACAGTGGTCTTTTTTCAAAACGTGAAAACAAGTGTCCAGGTCAGCGCGGTAAGACCGCTGACCATGTCCCTTTAAGGTTTACAATCTCTTACCCAGATTCTACAAGTTCCTCAGTCACTAACGAACGCGTATATCCCTGTAGAATCTGGGTACGAAATTGCAAGGATCTCCAAAGAAACACGTGAGTACCAAGCCTCTTAACGCCGCCAGTTAATATTTCTCTATCGCTATGAAATCCATGAGAATGACCTAAGACTGGTTGTCTGACAATATTTACCCCATTTTGAGCCGACGATCACAGGGCAAGCGGCGTGCCGTGTTTTAACATCAGGGCGACCATCATTTCCAAGATTGTACCAAAATACAGCGTCGCCCTATAAAGGCACAAGAGAATGAGAAACAAAAGTGATTTTTTTCTGGTACAACAGTAAGTTGAGTCTCGCCTCGTTGCTAAGCGCCGTACTGAAAATGTTTTTCTCAGTTTACTTGGTGCCGAAACATAATAAATGATAGAAAGTTTTATTGGCACCGGAAACGCAATGGAAATTACATCAAAATCAAAATTGTTTGATCCGGAGTACTGTCAATCTTGTACCAGTAGCCCTGGATCAGTTTGGTCAGCACCGTGAATCGGGAAGCGTGCGCAGTAAGGAACTAAGATATAGCTGAGCCACAATCTTAAAGTCCTCGTTTCCCCTGACCAGCGGTCGGGAAGTCAAGTGAGGCTGTAAAGTTCTGATTTGAAGTAAGCCAAACCGAAATTACTACTGATTCGTTTTCTTTTAAGCCAATCAAACATAAATCCCCCAAACCGGAACTGTCGAGACTCGCTCCTTTCATAAAACTTGCATAGTAAGTAGCAAAGACTTGAAATACGAGGTTAGAAAACGGAAAAGAGGATTGAATGGGGACTGGACTAGGGAATCATGGTTATGTTCCTTGGTTGAGTTGAAAACGATGCTTTGAATATCACAAACCTTTCGAGGATAAACAACTTCTTCAACATCTAAAAACACTGTTGCGCCACCGGCATCTACATCGCTCAACTAAAGGCAAAGGCAAATGTTAAATACATAAATTGATAAACACTATGTTGAAGTACTCGATGCATGGCGGCTCAGGTATCACTTGCAGTCTGTGCTAAGGCACTCGGGAGTGTAGGGGAGGGGAGGGGAGGGAGGGGGGGGGACGAAGGAGTATGTGGGGAAAAAATATCCTAGATACAGATACCTAAGGGGAACTGCCATGGCAATGCCATTATCGTCGCAACTTTTAGGGACCAAAACTGAAAAAGATCGCAGTTTGTGTCGAATATCACAATAGCTACTTTTTCTAGGAGTTATTAAAAGCAACTGTATGCCTCTCTCCTCCGCAGAGGCCTTTTTTATTTTCTGTACTGCTGGGAAATGGAGAGAGGTGGATAGTAAGCGCGGAGCCTGGAGAGAGAAAAACGAATGTGCGCGGGGAGAGACTGCACGCCTTAATTGCTACTAAAAATTGTAAACATAACATGGTATTTGTTGTTTCTTATTTAACAACTCGACCCACATTCACTTTCTATAGGGACCCCTTCCAAAATATTTGAAGATAAATACGTCACATGGATTAGATATTTAATTCTTGGTAAGAATTTCCCTTGTACAGGAATGATGTATTTATTGCGCATTAATGCTCCGGTACTTACATAAAACAGAAATGTAGATATCCTATCACCAGTTTCGTTAGCAGGAAGAGATCCATCTGCGTTCTGATAACAACCAAAGAAATAAGATGTAATCATGAGGTACAAAGCGTTTGACAGAACAAAGTAAAGAATTTGGAGAACTGTATGTTTTCTTCAAACTTAATTTCAGGACAATTGGCTGCACCTTATATGACGGATATCTGACTGAGTACCCACCTGGACAAAGTCGTGATGTGGTTCGTAATGTCCTCCAATGCCATAGTTCGCCACCTAATAATATAAAAACAAGATGGAATTACTACTTCATGTACAATAACTTACGCCCGCTTTCGGTGTTAAATGCGTAGCGGCTTTCTATCGACATCCCTTTTTTCGACATGCTAAACAAACAAGGCGGATCGAAATCCACCAATCACAGCCCACTAGCATAACCTTTTGAACCTGTGACTCATTTGCATGAAACCAAAAGCGGTATGCATCGGATTTGATTGGCTCATTTCAAACAGCACGTCGAAAGATGGATGTAGAAAGATAGCTGTGCACGTAACACTGAAAGCGGGTTTAAAAAACTAACTCATTCATTTCCTAAAAAATTCAGAAACATGAAACGATCTGCTCGAGAACACAAAAAGTACAGTTTTACAAGCAATTATGTCCTTTCTCCCACCCTTTGAGCAGAACAACATTTGCAAAGACAAACCTCTGCAAGTCACTAAGGAGGAACCACTAGAAAACGTAGATGGCTTAAGCACACCCCAACCTCGTACCCAGGGTCTTTTCCGCTTTTCAAAATGGCGGACAGGAGCCGCCATTTTGAAGATCGTCGCGGAGAAGACCCTTGGAACGAGGTTGTACCCGTTCCATTCTTGCGCCTGATAAATATCCATCCACGCAAATCCATGATCTTTCTTTTTTTCTCGCGCGTGGGAATTTTTTATGCCATAAATCTATGCCATCAATTGGTATTTTCAGTTTTAAAAAGGCATGATCGTTAATAAAATGAAGGAAGCTTCCTTAGAACTCTTACCTGTAATGGCTCTGAGTATTGTGGATCAAGAGACAGGCCTGTTATGGTTTGTATCCTTTGACTTATTCTGTTTATTATTGGAGAGTCGCTGTCTTCTAGCCAGGCGCTGTCGAGATAAACCGTAAAAAAAGTTATTATCCTTGATCATGGGCAATAAACAAGTTAGATCAAACAGAAAACTTTACAAGCCTCTCGCCTAAGGTTCAACTTCCGTTCAACGCTGAAAGCCAGTTGAATCTCGCTGTCTGTGAACTTTCGCGCCCTTTTCTGCCGCCTTTTCCGTCCTTCTTCTTTTGGAAGCTTATCCCGGTGTCCGTAGCATTAAGCAACTAGGAGTATTACTACTACTCCCTGGATGGGATGCTAGTCCATTGCAGGGTTACTCCCACTATTAAATTCGCTGGTACGTATTTATACACCTGGGTACAGAGAGGCACTATAAGAGTTACCGTAATGATTCGATTTAGCGGCCGGGGCGCTTATTTACTTTTGACACCTCAAAGGAGGGCGCTTATTCGGGACAGGGCGCTTTAATATTTAATTTTTTGAGCAACACCCAAATGTTCAAAACAAAACTTTAATAAATATTAAAATAACTAACAATAACAGAAACTGTATGCAGTCAGGAGCCCATTATTATAGGTTATGGGCTCCTGACGCAATAACAAATTGTTGAAATTAAGATTACTTGTAAAAGAATTGTTCATTTTAGCAATAAATACATACCTATACGGTTCGGTGAATGTTCATGAGCTTATCTATTCGACGTCGATGACTTCAGTTCGTGCAGTTATTCACAATAGAGGCGCTTATAAGAATGGGGGCTTATTGGAATGGGGGCGCTTATTGGAATAGGGACGCTTATTGACAAAAATACATTCGAAGGGGGCGCTTATTCGAAAGGGGGCGCTTATTAGAACGAGGGCGCTAAATCGAATCATTACGGTAAGTGTCTTGCCATGCCCAAGAAAACTTCGCACGGAACCCAGCCAGGGCTCAATCCAAAGTGTAGCGCGCTAGCCTTTAAGCCACGGCACCTCGCTCCAAAACCGAATTCCTTACCTCTGACTAATCCTATACCCTGCTTCTAACTGATTCCCAGTGGTTGAGTTTGTAACAACGGCTCTCTTGAGCTAAGATGCAAGAATCAAACATAATGGCACAGGTCAACACAGCTAAGGCGATTTTACACCAGACAATGTTTCGTGCAGTTTGGCTCATAAATTTCTTGTGACATAATTTGCAAAGGCGAAAAAATTCGAAATAAAAGCGCGGCGTACCAAACAGAATCGCAACATTTTGACGTAGCAAATATAGAAATGATGATTATTATTATTATTATTATTATTATTATTATTATTATTATTATTATTATTATTATTAAAGAAGTAGATCAGACTTGTGATCTTAAATTTGTTCAGTTCAAGATGTGCTTTTTGTTATGTTCAGTTTCCATTGTTGAAGGCTATCTTCAAGCAAGTTTAGAGCAAATAAATTGCTATTATCAAAGAGGAAGATCATTCCCAAATTGGCACTTTTTTTCTTCACGCCAACGAACAAGTAATACACAGATATGATCAGATATGCTAATAGTCACCTAAAATTTCAGCTTCCAAGGAGAATTTAAACCCTATGAAATCCTTGTCTTAAGTAATCCAAAAAACAAGAATCGGCCGCCGCCATCTTGGAGTAACTTAGCAGCCTGGCGGTGTATGCGTGACGTCAAAGAGCTCAACTTTTACTCTCTCTTGGAGCTCAGTTTGTGCAAAATGATGCTGCACAAACAGGCATTTCGAAAAACAAGCCAATAGACAATTAACAAGGAGTGTCAAGTATTTAAACAATGTTTGAACTTCCTGTCAAACTTCAGGTTGAGCTTCTTGACGTCACACATACATCGCCAGGCTGCTAAACTACTCCAAGATGGCGGCGGCCGGTTCTCGATTTTTGGACTACTTTAGATAGGATTTCATAAGGTTTGAATACTCTTTGGAAGCTGAAATTTTGGTGACTAATATATCTTGGAATTGATTGTACCTTTTCGTTGGCGCGAAGAAAAAAATGTTATTTTAGAATGAACTTCTCCTCGAATAAATACAAATTTAACCAAGTTATTGTAATATTAATAGGTCCACACACCTGAGGTCTCGCTAGCTTCTTCACATGCTCAATCTCGCTGTCCGTGATGACGTCATGAAACAAGTAGAGATCTGGATCCAAATTAAGCATCTCTACTTTAACTGGCTTTAGAAGTTGTGTAGGGAGGTTTCTATTATAATAACAGCTAAGCTTGTCTCTTTCAATCCGGGTCTGCAAAGCACAACCGAAAGCAAGGTGTTGTCAAGAACACTACATGCAGTTAATTTGTCGAGATATTTGTTCTACGCAAAACTTTTTCGCGAAATATTGGTTCATGTTTCATTGCTTCATGTTTATCGGCTGCTTAACAAGTTTTTGACAAATTTTCAAAATTTCCTGACATATGAAAGGTGTGTCCTTGTTATCCGTAATCTGCAATTATATAGCAGATATCCCGGATATGCCTAGCCTGAATTTCAGCAGGGGAGCACAGAGGGGTGTCTGAAATTCAGGGGGGGATATGCCAAGGTTGCCATATTTTGGAGGTGCGCCGAAGAAGATTAATTATTCCTCCGCCATTTGGCAAAGCGATGCACAAACAGAGTTTTCCTAGTTGTAATGTGCGATTCGTTGAAAATGTTTTGAATATCAAAACAATTAGCCCGTACAATCTTGCGACATATCGTCTGATTTTAACCAGACTCGTAGGTGGGTGAGTATCAGGCGATATTCTGTGCGATTTCGCGAAAAGATTGCTAAATGACTGCACGCAGGGTGTTGGGAAGACACGAAAGAGATCTTCAAGAGTTTTACAAAGTGAGGACCAGATCAAATTTAGCTTGTCTAATGTATCCGTAACTTTAAAGTTCGATTAAAGCACAGATAAAAAGGTATTAAAGCTAATATACGTTGGTATACGTTGGTATACTGCCATACACCACTTTCATAATGGCGACCAATTTATTTGTTCTTTTATATGTATGTTAATTAGCCCTACTGGCCTCGTTTTAGAGTAAAAATTCTTTTGAATTTTTCACATGCTGACGAGGCCAGTAGGGCTAATTAACATACATATAAAAGAATAAATAAATTGGCCGCCATTATGAAAGTGGTGTATAAGCGGCTAGGAATATTTCTACTCCCCCTGAATGGGATGCTAGTCCATCGCAGGGTACCCACTCTCCCCCAGCATCATGTCGCCGGTACCCATTTATACACCTGGGTGGAGAGGGGCACTATGAGAGTAAAGTGTCTTGCCCAAGAACACAACACAGCGACCCTGGCCAGGCCTCTAAGCCAGACAGCTCGATCCGGAGTCCGGCGCACAGCGCCTCCCATAAAAGCACAGATAAAGCTGATATAAACTGCTTTTTGTACAGTTACCAACCTTTCGAGATTCGCCGCGGCATAGCCGCTCATAAGTGGACATAAAGTCGTGCTTTCTCTTCTTGTTATTGTTGGCTGTGTCTTTTGACTGATGATCTCTGTGAGTGTTGTGTTGAAGCTGCTCTGTCTTAAAGTGTCCAAGGTTAATATGGGCCTGTTTAATTGTAGGATCTAAACAAAACAATTCATCTGATAAGAGGTCATAAGTACCATTACTGCACGAGAAGGGGGGAGGGGGAGGGGAGAAACAGCACAGGTAGGTGACTGCCACTATAGAACGGAGAGGGATAAAAAAATCATTCAGATCTTGTAGCAGTTCGGTTTGTTCTTCATGGGATTGGGCATCATTTTTGCGCTTCTCTGCTTCAAACATGGAGCACGAGTTTATATTATCAGCCATAAATTTCAGCAAGCGGAAAAGCAAAGAATGTATATAAGGATACCTTCGTTGAGAATATCTTGTGTGTGTCTAATCGCGTCATCAAGGCGTCCAACCTGTAAAGATAAAAGATAAATACAAGCTGTTCAGGGACGTTTGCGAACCAAGGCGGCAAAGCTCAAAAAGGGACGAAAAATGACGCAGGGAAAGTGTGGCTCGACTTTAGCGACTCGATTTTTAATTGATTTTTGGTAAGTCTTGCGGTAAAAAGCGCGTTGACTTTGATCGCGTGAAAGTCGGTCTTACTGCAAATGCACTTTGGAGCGATTTTTAGTTGTGTGCCGTAAAACCAAAGAAAAGAAATTACTCTAGCCAATCACAAAAGACGTATTCCATCCAGTGAACCGGCCAACGACAAGAGCCGGCACGAAGCGCGGGAAACATGGCTAGCAAGTCACGATTGGTTTGCTTGCCGATTGGTTGAGAAAGGGCGCGAGTTTTTGTAAAACCTATCACTAAGCGTAGTAATGCAAAACTATAGCAAATGCGAATTACTTTCGATACTCAGGTGAAAATCGTTCTCTAGCATGCGAGCTAACTTGTATTTGCTTGTATGCAAATTTATTTGGCAACACATCGCAGGTCTGTTTATGCACTTCACCGTCTTGTAAGCTGACGTTGAGTATTTCACACTGCAAAATACGATGTACTTGTACTTGTCGCTTAAAAACCCACCTTATACTCGGCCCAGGACAAATATTCCAGGACGTCGATTTTTGTCAGTGCACCGCTGTATTCATTCGGCAGGCTCATCCGCTTTAGCGCTTCCTTCATCCACTCGATAACATCTTCGTAGTTTCCCTGATCGTTGCTAACGATGCCCAGTTCGTAGCACTCATCCGCGCCCAGGCCCCCGCTGTTTTTTTCTTGATGTAGTTCTCCGTCGGCAATCGCGCGTGCGCTAAGGTTGTAAACGTCTTGAATGCGCAGAATCGCTGAGATGCTTCCCATGAAGTCTTGCGACGTGGGAAACGCTGGACGATTGATGACGAGCTCCCCCTGAAGGTCTGAACGTTTGAGAAAGGACAATCACAAATAGGAAAGCTCTTCAGTTGATTCTTATAATAAGGGGAGAAATTGTGGCCTAGTGGTTAGCGGGTTGAAATACACCCTCGGAGTCTCCAGGGAAGTTAGTCGGTGCGTAACGGGCGAAACGAAGTAAACCTGGCAAAGATCATAGCGACGAAAGTTTTCAGAAAACTAGTAAGTAAGTAAGTAAGTAAGTAAGTAAGTAAGTAAGTAAGTAAGTAAGTAAGTATGACTTTATTTAACGAATTGGGTGACACCTGACAGTAATCAAACTGATTACTGATTAAATCAAACTCTTCTCAGTTGAAAACTTTCGTCGCTCCCCCCACCCCTTAAAAAGGTTTGGCCAGGTTTACTTTCAAAAGTTTCGCCCCGACTAAGTATCCCCCTCTGGGTCTCCAAGGATATGGTTGAAATACGGACGACTAAAAAATAAGAGATTTTAGTTTAAGCCCTTGCCGAAACTCTCATGTTGTGTGACCTTGGTTTTGTTTTTTGGCAAGACACTTTACTCTCCCATTGACTCTTTCTACCCGTTGTATAAATAGATACCGGCAAAATTGTTAGAGCAACGTGACACATTACTGGGGAAGGGGGGGGGGGGGTAGTTTGTGATGAGACTAACATCCCATCCGGAGAGGGGAGGGGATAACAATACTCCGAGGCAAATAGTAAGCCCGGAGAAAAGCACCGACACTTGTAAGCCATCTGGCCGTTGGCTAAGAAGAAGCTAATGGATATCTTTATTTTTCCTGTAATTTTATATTGAATAGTCTGAGTTTTAAAAAGTACCTTAAATATATGCAAGTATTTCCTAGACTCCTAGTTCGTTGATTGACTGTTTTATCCATGTAACCTGTCTTATTGACAATGATTTTATATTTAACAACAATGCAAAAGAATAGAGATCGCTATCGCGTAGACTGATCCCGTTTAAATATTTCTTTACGGTACCACTCTTTTACATATTTATACCAATACAATAATATAAATTTACAAATTATCTTTTGCATGGAGCGTGTTGAGACAGTAAACGTTCAACTTACTACTTAATTTAACACGTGCATCGGTCGAGTCTCGTTTAAAACAAGTTACTGAATATTTTCTTACCATTTGGAGAGCCTTTTGCGAGGTAAGATTCCAATTCCCTCCAATGTCTGATAAATCGCCGCACAAGCTGAAAGGAGTTAATCGGATGGAACACGTATTTTTCGATATCGTTCGCAGCGATGTTCCTTTCCTTCCTTACATGATCGGCAAATTGTCGGAGAATTTCCGGAGCGTCCGATCTCTGTTCTAAATAGCTGTCTAGCGACTTAGAAAGTGCGTTTTCCAACCTAACCAGGCCTTTCATCTGAGTAAGCGATGTGAAGAACTCGCCATTTGAAACGCTTAACAACAGCGCGACCCAGCACACCAAAACTTTCCACTTGAACATTTTGAAGAAATAAATTGTAGACATGTGCTTTTGGAGAGAAAAACCTGTTGAAGCAACCGGCAGGAACAATCACAAAAATATGCAAATTGGGAACACTACCCGCACTTTAAAACGGCAATCAAAATTAAAATGCCCCCTACTACTTAGGATTCGTTAGAAAACCTTTTTTGTAAGAAACTGAATACTATTAAGTTAGTTTTGACAGTGAAAGAAATGGCGAAAAAGAGCATATGCTCTCTTTTTTTATTTTTTATTTTTTTTGGTGTGTACAGTTGTTGAGACTCAAAGAATTCTTACTTAAACGGAGTAACAAACCACGAAATAAACAGAACAAAAACTAGTAGACAGTAGAACCTTTAAAAATAGCGAGAGTAATATAGTCGCTAAATTGAAAGGAAAAGAAATCATGAACCCAATAAAAAGCTTCATTAAAAGGAGTCTTAAATCCTTCTATCTGTGGGGGCGGTGTTAAATTTCGTAATTGTTAACAGAAACCTGTTACGACCCGTCTGAATGCAATGGGAAGCCTGCGAGCAGAAGTCTTACTTTTTTGACTGCGTAGAAAAATAGGGAGTTGACGGGAGGACCATTGCAGTGGAGGTATGAGCAGGGATAGATAAACTAGCTGCTTTGTGTAAATATATAAATTTCCAATCCTTCAAATAAACAAGTATTTTTACTTTTTAAATGCTCTGCATCCGAACCAAATTGCTTTGACAAATAGCGCCGACAAGTCCGCATTTACCTGTTTTCAACACGTAGAACTTTTTTTTAGCAAAGCCCCAAAACCTTTTGTAAATCACCAGGATGCTGTTTTAGTACCGAACTTTGAACAGTGAAAACTAAAACCTTATCTTTGAGGTAACTTTCTTCTTTTTAGACGCGGTCGGAGGCGCCCTAGAGCCACTTAGCGAGGCTGGCTCTTAACGCCACTTACGGATATAAAAATGCATCAGAACCCTTCTGCTTTTGTGTGCTTTGGTCGAAGAACTAAGTGCTTTAACATTTAACAGGTGTCTGATAGCTCGCACCGGCTTTTATGCATGAGACGCATTAAAAAAAGACATATAATTTGCTTGGATGGACTTTTCTAGCAACAAAAATTGTATAATGAACTTTACAAATTAAACTAATTACCTCCAAAGAAAAAGAAACAAATTGCTTTTAAAGCCGACACGTGAACCTGTAAACGGAGTGAAACTCTGAGTGAAACTCTGCTTTGCTCACAAAAATCAGTTAGAATAACGTGTTCAAAAATCATTAAAGGAGGGGGCTTTGGGGTTTTCGTTTTCTCGTTTTTGTTTTTTTTTATTCGTTTTTCTTTTTTGAAAAAAGGTTTTTTTTTTTTTTTTTTTTTTTTTTTTTTTTTTTTTTTTTTTTTTTTTGGGGAAGAAAATTTTTTTTTAAAATGGGTGTTTAAAAAAATTTTAAATTTTTTTTTTTTTTTTTTTTTTTTTTTTTTTTTTTTTTTTTTTTTTTTTTTTTTTTTTTTTTTTTTTTTTTTTTTTTTTTTTTTTTTTTTTTTTTTTTTTTTTTTCTTCTCCCCCCACAACAAACCCCCCCCCCCCCCCTAAAGCTTTTAATATAATAAGTCGAGTGCAGCTTTACCAAGCTGGAACACTCAAAAAACAATTTATTGCATTCAAAATCACTTCTTTCTTGAACTGACGCGCGTGAGCCTATATCTGCCGGAATAAACAAGCTTGCGAGTGTTTTTGTCAAATGGCGCCCGACGTTTCAGCTGTGTCGCTGATTCGCCCCAAACTTTGAAGTGTTTTTCTAGCTTCTTTGAATTTCAGACAAGCTGTTTTGGACTTCCGTTCTTCGTGTCCGGATGCACTCTTTTCAAACAACTAATGTTTTCTGCAAGGACTTGGCAACTAGCCGGCTTTACTAGGCATTTTTGTTTGTACGAAAAGAAACCGTTGTCTTAGAGACCTGTAGAAAACAAAAGATTTGTGAATAACAAAACTGTCGGGGTTGTTATTGACAATAAAAGTACGGTTTTCCTTTCCTCGTTTTGAAAATTAAAGGAAATATGTTTTGTTGTCGATAACTTGTTTTACACATTGGCTTTTTAACTAACGACCACTTTTTTATGAACTATAAAATATAAAACTGAGTGTGTTATCGAAAACGGTTTCTTTAGGCTGTCGAGGCCCATTTTCGCTTTATTCCTTTGTTTAGAAAAGGTGACAAAGCCGTCAAGTTAAGTTTTAAGACAGTAGCATTGAATTATAACCAGATAAAATATATGAATGAAAATGTTTTAGATTGTTTGCAATATATAGTTAATTTGTCAAAAAGACTCACAAAATTAAAGATTTCTCTAGTTTACACTATTTAAAAATATAGCTTTCTCAAAAATATCTCGAACTGTTTCCAGTAAAATGCAGGCAAAGCACTCATATACTTCATCAAGTCTTGATTTTATTTTGCATTTATTTTTTTATTTTTATGAGAGAAAACGTCGTATGGAATGTATAACAATTTGGGGAAAAAAATGACAATTTCAGTCGAAGCCAGAATTCTTTGTAAAAAAAAAAATTCTAGGTCTTGAAGGCAATGTCCCCGGACCACGTATTCATGATCGGTCTCCGGGCCGATATGTTAACTCCAGCCCTCTCCAGGGAATTGTAACTTATCTCGGCGTTATAAGGAATGAATCGAAAATTCACATTTTTTTACGCTAAGCATGGAAAATCTCTCTTTCCTCGGGACTTCTTAGGAACGCGTTCAGTAATATTGTATTTTGCTTGCCATTCGAATGAAGAGCTTAGCAAAGAACAAAACAGCTCAAATTTTACAATTTTATGACGTTATATAAAAACATTCCCTAAAGAGAAGATTACGAAAGAAAAATAAATACTTACGCTTTTAATTTCGCGACTTCAACCGAAGTTAGAAAACATTTTCAGTGGGTGGTTTGTAATTGCAACTCAAGAGCTTTTGAACTTGATATCCGACGGACAGCGGGCGAGCTATTCAGCTCCAGCCGGGTTCAATGCAAATGCAATTTAAACGAGAGCAAGAGAAGTCTTTAAAACTCAGTTGTTTCTAGATCTGAATTTAAAAAATAAAATGTTTTTCAGGGAAATTAAATTAGGGAAAATGGAATACCTTTAACTGCGTACTTAGAGTTTTTTTTTTTTCAAGTCCAGCTTCTTGCAAATGGCGACCTCAAACTTCGTCTTCGACTTCAATCGAACGACTGTTTTGTCTTGAACGTCAAATTTAACTCGTTATGTTATCTTAACTGTACGTTATAATTTTGTCAGGTATTTCAGCAAAGAAAAAAACAAAAACATGGGCACTCAGTGTGGCTTTTGTTAGCTCATTTCCGCCAAACGCAAAACAATTGAGCTTGATGCAAACTTCGACAGTTGTGGAAGTTGCTGATTAAATATTGCTGGGGAAGCTTATGTTTGTATAAATTTTTTTGACAAGAAAAATACTACGCCTACACTTCGTTTCCTTGCAGGCTTCATTAAAACAAATTAAAAAGTACCGACATTTCTACAGAATCATTTTATTTATTTCTATAGATATTGGCTAGTCTGTTCTTTTGTTCAGGCGTACTTTTGTAGGCGGGGAAACCTTTTGAGTGCACAAGCCATTACATTTCAAAGATAATGATTTTAAATGGTAATTTTCGCCTCTTTAACTGATCCATATTCTTGCCAGGTGAAAGTGGTTTTGTTCGACTTTTTGCGCCTTTTCTGAGGAAGAAATTAATTTGGAATACTATGGCACTCCAAGGATAATACAAGATCGCGATACTCAGACTGATTCAAAGAACCTCTTGAAAAACAAAGCTCTGCTTGGCGAATCAGCTAAAGTAAAGTACGGATACAATTCAACACAGCTAATAGAATACGGACTGAATTAAATTCATATTGGCCGAGAAAAACAATAGCCCAAGAACTTTTTAATATTAGCTAGTAGAAGCAATATTTCACAAATAAAGCTTTAAGTCTAAATATTGGCGCCCTTTTAGTAGCCAGAGGAGAAAAAAAAACATGCAAGAAACACCTACCGAAAGGAACTTCCTATGACGTTATACATATTTGTGCAAGAAATTTACAACAGTTTTTAATTTGTTCAGTTCTTTTATTTGTCTTGTTACAAAAAGATAAATAAAGTGACCACAGGTTTATTTGCATAGATTCTATGACACACCAGGAGATTTTGTGCAATAATTAGTATCAAATATTTCGGTAAATGGTTAATATCAGACCAACGCTTACATTTATTTCGGAACTATCAAAAAACGACTTTCAAGCCCTCGAAGAAGCTAATTTAATTTCCTTTACACTAATGATAAAAAAATGTCTTCAAATGTTTTGTCTTCACATTTATTATGGTCTTTTAGTAGAAAATCTTAATATTTTATTTTATTATTTTATCAAAAAACTGAGCTTCACTTTTGAAAAACGAGGATAATTTTCAAACGAGCGGTGAATTCCACTCATTCGAAAGCCCCAATGACCCAATGAACATATTCTTTACATCTCAAAGAAGTTTAATTTAACATGTAGATCGATGTTTATCAAAGCGCTTCGCTTTTAATTTTCCTTGAGGCAAAGAAATAACCAGCAGTGTCTTACTGTAACGATTTGTACCGAAAACAAAGCGTGTTTTTCAATTTTATATTTAAAAACAAGAGCGGCGGACTACTTCTGCAGCGAATGGATGTCGTCGCGAATGTCACCTTTGTAAACATAATTGCCTTTAGCCATAATTTCTCTTTTAGATCCGGGAAGCGGCCTATTTGAAGTTCGAGGAGTATAGCTTTGTTTGTGTGATACGATATTTTGTTCCTGTTTTTCAACGATATAATAGTTTAAGTTAGTTTAGCTTTGCAGTAAGAAGGAAGGAAACCCATTCAGGTCCCAAGTGAGCGAAACTGAATTGACTGTGGCAAACAGAAAGACTTCAAGATCGGGGAGCATTTCATACGTAAACCGTATGGAGTAAAGACCTCTTGAAGGAAGATGACGAAGCGAAAAGATAAATTTTTGTATTTACATAACGTTAATAACAATACAGTGCTCAAATGCGCCTCACAAAACCGCAATAAAATTAATTACGAATCAAGTCTGACCGCCTGCTTGAATAGTTACACTTCTCATTTTTTTTTTCTACTGTCCAAAACTGTTACAACTAAATTACGCCGTTTAGCTAAATTCAAGTGATCCAGAGCATTTTAGTCATAGGAGAGAAGAATTTTAACAGGAAAAATATACGGAATTGTTATTCACTGTAAATTACTAAAAAATCTAAATATAAAAAAAATCGCTTACCTTGAATATGTCACCGAGATTCAGCCAAAATTTCTTCAGAGTGAATGATATGAAGATTCCAAACAAAATGATCTGGGCAGAACTGGGGCGGAATATTATTCAGATTTTATAATGAAAAAAAAAAGATCGACGAGATAAAAACAGAACAGATACATTTGTTGTCCTCTGGTTCACAGCACTTTTCCTTCCCGCGACCAACATCGCGCCATCGCGCCAACATCGCGCGCATCTCGCAGCTAACCCGCGTGCATGGCTGTTCATCAGCCGAAACATTCCCAAGATGTAAAACATGTGACTTCGAACACGCGTGACATCTCGCGCCTCTCGAACATCTCGCAGCAAACCCGCGTGCATGGCTGTTCATCAGCCGAAACATCCCCAAGATGCAAAACATGTAACTTCGAACACGCGTGAGCTCACGCGCCTCGAGCGCATCTCGCAGCTAACCCGCGTGCATGGCTGTACGCCCTTTTGAGCTTTCTTTTGCCCTTGCGTTAACGATCACGTTACAAAAATGGACACAATGAGCTGTGTATCCGAGACTTTATGGACTAACGTTCGATTGCTATCGCATGCGACCGCTGTTTGCACAAAAGCAAATCTGAGCGGAGGTTTGCGGACCGTTTCGGTGAACACTGTTTTTCAATCAAAACTCGACCACAACAACATCGATGATCTGCGACGAGGCAAGTTTCCCTCATTCTCGTCCCCATAACCCTTTTCGTTTCTCTTAGCCGGCAGGGTCTTGGCACGTGAAACGAAGGGCTCTGGGGACCGGCATAGGACATTTTGAATTAATTCGAATATTTCAGTTTTGTTTGGCTGTTTGAAACAAAGAAATCTTGAACGGAAGTCAAAACCACCATGACTCTTCTCACACAGTACATAGAAACATCACGACTGCATACATGAAGACCGGAAGTCCTAGAATCTAGGACTGGAAATCCTGTGTCTCCAGAGCCTTTCGTTTCTCGTGCCAAAGCCCTGCCGGCTATGGGGACGAGAATGAGTTTCCCTTTCATAAACGGTCCCTTTCACTTTTCAGTTTCCCTGTCTCACCGTTGTGAAGTTTTCGAGAGAGATGACAAAAAATTTAATGTACGATTTCTCAAAACAACACTGATGATTTATCTGGATTTTCACGATCATCTTGACTAACGAGTTTGGGATTAAAATAGGTTGTAATTTGTCCTCGAATACTACGTCAATGAACGCAAGTTGTTCTGACATTAATTCACTAAGTTCAAAGCTCAACGAAATAACAAACTAATTGAAAGTGCGCCGCCTTTGTTTAATCCGCAGTGACTATACAACTGGTTCGAGTTTTGCAAACTCTCGTACCTATATTTATAATTACATCACTTAATAATTCACATCTTCTGAATGTTTATAATATTTCAGTTGACAATTGAAAACGACGACTATCTCGTGCACTTGTTTAAAAAGACCTCCAAGAGAGACTAATTAAACCAGTCCAAAATAGTTACAAAATCTCAGTTGCAATCGTGTATATTTTTTAAAAGGGGTGTTTACACTTAGCGTCCCCTCTTGAGGATGCAACGAGACGTTCATGTTGTGGTTTTTAAAAGTCTTTTAATTGCTGTTTGCAATTGAAAACTCTTAACCCAGTGCGTGCTATTTGTATTTTTGTTTCAGCATTTTATCCAAACCTAGTTGAGTGCTTTTACACGAAGTATTACCTGAGCAATTTTGTAATTTTTTTTTATAAAGTAACGTTTCTAGTACATTTCACTAGGATAGACTATATTTTCGAATGTTTAAATTCATGGAGGCAATTTTACAAAGACAAGCATTATGTTTGAAACAGTATTTTAGTTGAGGTCGTCCAATATCAGTAGTGTTTGCTTTTCAGACGTAATATAATCTTCAGCTGCACGGCAAGTCATGAAGACTGTGTTTTAGAGCTATGACAAATTTTGCTTTGACAAGAAATATTTACCTAACCCTGACAATGTAACTGAGGGATATACATGTTTTAACTACTTTGAATCTAAAAACCTGTTTCAACGATTGATTGTGGAAAAACTCTTCACCTGACTAAGCAGTCTTCTGGTTGTATCTTTTTAAACAAATAAAGCAAGGAATGATACTAACAAACATTTGGAGTTTTACTAAATAACCGTTTATTCGTTTCTTGGTTTTGTTTTGTTTGTGTTTTAAAGAACCGCTTCTTTACTGCAACTTCAGACTGTTAGATGGTTTAGAAAACGAACGAAAGGTATTTAGACTAAAAATATGCTTTTTTCAGCCTTCCAACCCCTTAGAGCGATGTCAGCTAGAAAATGTGGCGCCCGTGCTGATGACGTCACATCACGTAAATCCGTGAAGTGCCTCTGTCTGATTTGTTGTAATTCTAATCTGACCAATTAGAGACATTACACGAACTACGTCATCAACATGGATTTTTTGACTTCTCGGCCTACGCCAGACGTTCCCCTTTTGAACACCCCTGTTTCGAAATTTCTTTTAAATTGAGCAAAACTACTCCCTAAAAATACTGCCAAACGACACCAGATAATAAACAAATGATCCACATTTTTACTAACAACAGACACTTGTGGCTCTTAAGCTCTTAAACCAGCCTGCTTTTAACGCTCATAAATTACAACCCACACACAGGAAGTCGTTTTGAAGCCAATATACGGACCGGCCCTGGGGCATCTCAAGCTTGAAAACAACTGAGTCAGTTGCGTGTAATTCTTGTCGAAGGCGGAGATCAAAATTAAACTACAAAACCAGCAAACAATTTTGTCTTTGGGAAGGCTGTGACACGCCCCAGCAAAGATAAAGGTATGTATTATGACTTTTGTTCGTCCTAATTGTTGAAGTCGATTTACGTTCAGTCAATCTTGTTGAGCCTCGACTGACAGACTTCAAAGTTACGTATCGTTTCTATAGTAGTCTTGCATTAGCGCAGACCTGAATGCAACACGACCAGACTTAACCCATGTCTAAACTTTGTCATAAACAAATAAAGAAACAGCAAGTTTGCAAAACATACTGGTGATAACGATTGATAACTAACGTAATTGATAGAACTGAAAGAGTTCAGATATTCTGAATCGTCAATTTCGTGCCATTCATGAATTCGTTTACATTTGACGATGTAGATATTTCTTCCTAGTTTATGCTTCTCAAGTTTGAAACAAGGTTTTTACTCAAACTGTAACACCAAAAAGACAACTAGAAATGCTACAGTATCCATTCTAAAATATGATCTTAATGAGTGAATAGAACTGAGTACTTCAGTGCGCATCTTGAATCGTTTCAACGTGTTTTTAAATATTCATGCTGGTTTACACTGAAGTGGCACGTTGATTTTTGTTTATTTGTTTCCCTTACAAAGTCTTGTGTCAGCGTAAAGGGTATCAGTGAGTTATGGCATTCGAGGGGGGTGAGTTCTGTCGTATACGCAATCTCCATTTTTAGGTTCAATGGTACACACGAGCGCATTGATATTAAAAGAGCTTACGCATGTTGAAAACAAAAATGTTGAGAATGACAGCTTTCTAAGTGAAGGTGGGAGTAGTTAAAAAAATTCGATGGTTTTATTCCCACGAAATGCAAATACTCCCTACGGGCAATGAATTTCAGCTGACCGCAAAACCACGATGACAATACTGATAAATACACGCTACAAAACAACTAATTTCACGCATCAAAACATGATTCTTTCAAAGATTTTTAGTACAACCTTACCCAAAGGTAAAATTGAGTAGCGCAAAGGGAACAGGGTAACCATTCATTGGGTCTGACCGAAATGTGATTTTCTGCACGCTTGCTCTTTACCAGTAAAACATTTTCGAATCATTTCTCATAAGTTGACAAGAGCGATATTGACTAATCCATTAGTCTTAATATCTAGATATGCATGCCAGCGCTAAAACACAGGCCCTGAAGTGAGCTTTCTGTCACTGCGCCTCTCAACCGAAACTTCGCCCGGGTTTGGGGCGCTTTGAAGCTTCCGTTCTTTATTCTTCGAAATTGTCATGTATAACTGAATTCAATATGCTTGTTTTCGCTTTTTTAGTGTTTGTTTGTTTGTCGTGTTAATTATGCTAATAATGAGATGTAAACAATGCTATCACGACATATCCGGTTATTAAATACATTAACCTCAAGTGCTTAAAGGCAGATATACATCTTATTAACCGAGCACGAGGCTGACTCGTCCCCAGTCGTCATTTGAATCCGTCTTGAGTCTAGACTGGTTGAAACTAAACACGGAGTGAATCATGGGAAGGAAGAAGAGAAGCGACTGGGGACTTGTCAGAAGGGAGGGCCATACTAGGAGATTGTTAGCCTGCGAACAGGCTCCCGAGGGGTTACGCGAGCGAAGCGAGCGGAAGAGCGGGGCTTGACGGGGAGTACGGGGGCGCGGGAGCCTGTGGACAGTCCTTTGAAACCACCGATCCATGATACCAGATTCTGGTATTATGATATAATTGGTCAAACCGCTAATTCTTGACAACTGAGCGATGAATATTGACAGATGCCCACTTGGGAGCCTGTTCGCAGGCTAGGAGATTGATGGCCCGAGGTCTTCACATAAAGAAATGAACGTAAGTCAATCCTTACCCTAAGACTTACGTGACGATACAAGAAAGGCTGCGTGACAGGATTTTTGCTCGTGTCATTGTTGAACAATTCTTCTTCATTATTAATCACCGCACCGAGCTTAAAATTTACCATCTTTATTATTTATTTACTACACACTTGATGATTGCGACACTGCATATTCTAGCAGTATGCAGGACGCGTGTCACATATCAACCTAGTAAATGGCCCAGCTCACCACGAGTCTCTCTTTTAATAGCTCAGTTGGTTAGAGTGCCCAACCGGTATCTGGGAGGCCATGGGTTCGATTCCCCTCAGGAACACAGATTTTTTCTTTGTCTTATGCTCGTATTATTGTTGAACAATTCATCTTCATTAAACAAGTTTTTGCCATTTATTTCTCCTCTTTCAGATAGGCAAGCCAGCCATGTCTACAAAGTGGTTCATTCTCCTTTTCACGTTATCGCTCGTTATCTCAAAGATCGGGGAAGTTGATGCTCGAGCTAAAGGATCTCGAAAGAAATCCATGCCCCCTCTCCCTGACACAAAAAGCAGTTGGTGCATGGCGACAGATATCGAGCAGTCGATTGAAGAAAAGGGCTGTGAGACTAAGGTGATCAAGAACAAAGCTTGCGTTGGCCAGTGCTTTTCATATTACTCGCCAGGCACATTTCCAGTGAGATACGCCGCAAGAAAGAGAACGAAGTATTGCGATGTCTGCAAGCCCTCCCTGAAGAGCTGGACCAAGATAAGCCTCAACTGTCCTGGGAAAAAGAATTCTCAAGTGGATAAGCTTGTGGAGATGATTTATGACTGCTCGTGTAAAAGATGTGGCAGGGATCCTAAGAAACAGAAGTAACTCGCACAAACTAAGCCATTTACAGGACTGTCGAAAACAATAAATACTGACGTTTTTAATAGGGTTTTGTCGCTTTTAGTATTGTTCTTCAGAACAAGTCAAAGCAATTTTAAAGCAAAGAAAAGGAAAGCAGGAAGAGGCAGAACCTAGAGATTTGTTTTATCTACCCGAATTATAATGATAAGCCAGCGGTGCACAGCCATCTAAAAACTGTAAATATTAAATGAACTTGCAATACTTGCGGTAAAAGCAATGAAAGTTTATGAAACTTATAGGTAAATAAATAATCAAATTAATAAATAAATAAATAAAAAATAAACAAAAAGCTATTTGAGAGTCGATGATTCTAGCACTGCTAAAAGGCCAAAAGTACACCTTGCGTGCCTATCTTTATTACCGGGGCACAAGCACCGGTCATAAAATGCTCTCCGTTCCTTTCGTTTTTTCAACGTCTCATTTCCAGGGCACCGCTTTCCGCTTTGACAAAATCGTTGTCATAGTAACTTTACTTGCTCAGATGTATCGCTGGCTCAGTTGAATTATTATTCGCCATTTTGCGAAAAGCAGGAGGGCATTCAAGACAAAGATTATAGCTTTTGGGGAAACGACAAGTTCCCCAATCTTAACGAGAGACTACTTCATGAGCGAAAACTTAAGAGTGGATATTCAATTGATTGAGCGCGCGCGAGTTAACAGATAGCACGAGAGCACATTGTGTTGACGTTTGTTGACGTAGTTAATGACTTAATTATCTCAAATTAGACTTGTTCCATTTGTTCTACGTTAGCTCGGTTGTTTACTTCGGGTTACGAGGCAATAACGAGTGATTATCGATTACTATTACCCAGAGAAGAATACCGCAAAATACTTCGCGTACGCTGTCACGTATGAGAAACCTCAGTGTAAATTGGTCAGTATGACGTCATAATTTGCCTTATATGAAGCACTTACCCAAATTTTTTAACGTTATAGCATTGTGTCTGAGCTTCGCACTAGACACAAAAATCACGCCGGCCAAGGGCGCCTGTGCTTTGTCGCATAAAAATTGGCATAAAATCTAAATTAAATCAGAAGGCTGATTCTTAACGATATCCAAAAGAAGTAAATTTAATTTTGTCATAGTTTACAATATTTAAAAACGCGGGCACCCTGTGATATTGAAACAAGTCTTCGTATGAATCAATGCAATGCAATTACGGTAAAAATCTTGCTTTGACTAATGATGCGACAAAACGGAATGTTTCAAATAACCTTTGTCGCGCAATATTTACGTTAGCCAGATTTTCAAATTCTCAACTGTTCAAAATGAGGGATTTCCTAACATTTTCTCTTTTCACATTATTCATTTACACGTTGTTTTTTCTCTAAAGAATATTTGCGTTAAAATATATTTTCATGTCGCGCGACAAACCTATTGATATAAACGACCCTTATGCATGTTAGTGTAAACGTGGGTTGCCAAGCCAAATGTGGCCCGGTAAAATTCACGAAGTGATTCTCGTTAATTATCAGCGAGAGACGATGCTATGAAGAGAAACATGTTATTGCAAGAATCCTAACTAGCAGGAGGCCGACCTCGATCACTGCATTTCGACAAGCTCAGAAACCTTTTCGGGAGGATTTTTGCGTCTGTCGAGATTTGGGGAGGAGGCTGGTATTTCTGAGAGGCTTATTTCAGGGGGGATTTTTTTTTTTTTCGAAATTTAACGGTGTTCTGCCAAAGAAGACCCTCACCAGGTTTATTTCTGCGTTTCCTATGACATCTTGAAATAACGTGAACATTGGTCAGGACACTTGAATTGGTACGGAATGTGGATGATGGACGAAATATCTTCCCTAGGCAGAAACACCAAAAAACAAACCAGTGGACAGAATAAAATATCTTTACTTGGTGTTTTAGCGGAGCTTACGTGCGCGCCGAAGCACACCCGAGCGGAGCAAAGCCCCATACCTAAGAAACTTGGCCCTCTGATCGAGCTAAAAAAAAATTGCTTGTCACGTGATATTACGTACGTCTGTACACCCATCCGCTATTTTCACTGCATCATAATTAGCCCGTCACGCGAGATTGGCTTAAGTTCGTTAAATTCCGGCGTGTTGTACCTGCGCGCTAGTAGCATGATGCATTGCGACCTTCGCTTCAATTATCACAGTTTCAGTCACCTCGTGGCCAGTTCAACGGAGTTCGGTGAAGTGACTGTAAAAGTTTCGCCCCTCCCACCTCCCCTGGTGGCGGTCGATCACTGCTGTATCCTACATTCTACACGCCAATTGCTCTGGCAGTCGCAGGTATCCTCCCATAACTTAGCCTCCCGTGTCAGGGCAATTGTATACAGTGAGAATCGAGTGAGAATGTTTTACTATTGTACTGCGTGCACGAGTTTGGCCCAAAAAAATAAAGAAAGTGGGAAGTAATTAAATCTGTCTGTAGTACGCAATTATTCGAGATCATTGTCGGTATTGATATGTCGGAAATAAATAACTGAAATCAATGACAGACTGTGGAGCTCCGCTATTAGGCTTGGCTTAATTGAGGTTCGTCTGAAATCGAACCTGAGGTTCCATTTCTGTCTGGTTTAATTTTATACCTCAAGTTAGCCAAGGACTACAAGTAAGCAAAGCATCTCAGCCAAGTCAAATAAAGGAACTAGAGTATGGAAAGCAAAACAGGTAAGGAAAAAGGTAAGGAAGCAGCCAAAGAACGTAAAATTAATCAAGCAACTGATGTACACTACAATTACATTATCAGGGTACATTATAATTACCATATATGAAGTACCTACGGGGACCCCCTGGTGCTGACCAGAAGGATCGCGGCCTCTGAGGACGAGAATGTTTGCTGGTTTGCTAGATCGGTTTGCTAATTGCTATATGCTTGAAGTATTCATCGTTGGCAAGTTTCGCAGTATTAAAAACGGCCCAAAACGGTTACTGGACGGAAACACTTTAACATTTTGTCCGCAAGAAATCTGTGTACTAGTTTATTTGAAATGGCGCGATTTGTCCGCGATTTGGCGCTAAACTTTTGTTCTACTTGAGCTCGCTGATTGGACAAATCTCATGACATCACCACCCTTGACCTAACATGGTCATGTATTTATGGGGCGCACCATTTTCAAACGCAGCCTTTATCATTTGCTTCGCCAACATCGACTCCCTGGGTCAAGAAATCGCAATGCTTAGTCAAGAATCCTCATCACGGGAGCTTTATCCTGACGAGAAAAAGGGTGTAGTAATTTCCAAAGCGAGAGGGGGCGATGATACTTCCCTGGTTTATGGCTTGAAAATTGTCCTCGATTTTCAGGACGAGGAAAACGCTCGAGTTTTGGGAAACCCATTTCGTCTGGAGGACGAAGATGGTCGGTATATTTGGTATAATCGAGACTCGAGAGGCGACGATATTGAAGTTGGATCGATAATTTCTTACCGTCTTCATAAGCCTTTCCAAAAGCGACGTTACGTAGGCAACACGAAAAAGAAACTGGTAAGTCTTGTTACAGCTTGAGTGCATATGGCTGCCACTACTGTTATTGTATATACATATTGCGTTCGACAGATCAATTACAAGAAGAGTGAGCAATCTTTAAGCTTAATATGAATGAGCACGTCAAAATGCATTTTCACTGTTCAATTATAATTATTAGAAACGGTAGTATGGAAGTGTTATAAAGGGAATTCTTATTTGAAAGCTTAAAATGTTAGATTAGGTGGTGTTTGTCAACAACATGGAACCCAGCAGTCATCCCGGCATAGTAAATGAAACATTCGGAAATGGCAATCGAACGAAATCGAACGTCGATTTTTGTGGGAGTTCAATGTCGATTGGTTATCCAGTGGATAGAGCGTTTTCACCAAGATAACAAGACCGTTTTGCTCGCATCAAAAACACCAATAAACTCAAAGATTGTGGAGTAGGTGAAAAGGAATAAATTCCCCAAATTTTCATTTGGTTAGTACACAGTCATTTAAAGAAAGAAGTCTGGGTCGAGTCATGTCCGATCGGTGATCAGTAAACAACATAAACAACACGGTAAAGTTCACTGAAAGTTCAAATTCTAATCATATCAGCTATCTGTGGATAAAAATTTGTTGCTAAATGGGAGTTTAACAAATAGGCAGCTTTGTGGAGGAATGGAGATTCCATGTCAGCTCGAGTTTAGCTGCATAAGCGAGGTGCAAATAAATTGTTTGAAAGAACTAGTGACAAACAATTTGAGACTGAAGCATTTAAGGTTCCTCTAGGGGACAGACCTTTTACCAAAAGCAATGATCGACAACAGCAGTTTTCAGGTTTCAGGTGTTTTTAGTGCTTTTTCTGACCGAGACTAGGCAATGTACACCCCTAAAAAGCAATGGTCTCATAGATAAGCCGCAACCACGATTTTGAGCCCAAAATTTCAGCAAAAAGGTGCGGCTTATACACAAGTTTTTACAGTATAAGCATTTCTGAAAAGCACATTAGAGTGCAGAAATATTGTTTTCTGTAACATTTGAGATCAGCCCGTAGGAAAAATCTGAGCGAGACACTGGCGAGATTCAAGCCATAAAAAATTTCGCTAACAAGCGATACATAGCGTGACGATAATCAGCCTGACACGAGCGATAAAAATGGAACGATAAATGGAAGAGAATGGAGCGAGACATTTGTGTGGCCGTGACATTTGGGCGATAATCCAGTGAAATTCATTACCAAACATTACCAAACTTATCTCCCCAGCGGTAAAACCTGCGCTGGATCGGACAAGTTGGCAGGGCCATAAGCTGACGCGTCCTATAAGCCTAACTCTAAATGGCACTACGAGCTGACCTCCGGTAAGCAACATGCTAGAGTATAGACAATTGTGACTTCACGAGCCTTACTTATCTCCCCAGCACTACGAGCCGACTCCGCCGGCACTTGCTGGATCGGACAAGAAAAGGCATAAAGAGCGTAAAATAAGTTTACCAAACAAAGCTTGGGGAAATCGCTGCGAGACTTAACCGAAAGCGTGATACACAGTGGTGAACCCCAATTTATTATTAATAACAATAAACAAACCTCCAAAGGGAGGGAGGGTGGGAATCACAATTTTTTTGACGAACTAAAGTTACAGTAGCGATATTGCTAGCGAATGATGCTAAAGTTCAAACCTTACACTATTTATAGCCAGACAGCTGTCTGAGTTTAGCCCAATGGCGAAATGTGTACTATAGACAACACGAACTGCTTGCAGCATAGATCAAGACATGAAAAGAGGTATTATTAATTTAGCCATACAAAATGCGTAATATAAAAATACTAGTCGATATTGCGACATGTACACTGTAAGAGTCCATTATAACCATTGTCTTGTTGAGACAAGAAAGGTCTAAAGATCTGTTGCGTTACATTACACAAGAACATAAATAGAAAACCCACTAGGGGCCTCGGGAGCGTCATGCTCCATTAACTGTGATTTAAACGATTCTCTTTAAAGTGCCTATGAAGTAAAAAATAATTGGTGTTTATTTTAAAAGCTTTTTAAAATAAAGAAGAATGGCATTTTCCTTTTTGCAATATCTTTTTTCGTTTTAGAGATATTTACATTTTTGTATTATGCCAATGAGGAAAGTGATGACGTCATTGAGATTGTTCCACACAAAGATGAAGCACTGAATCAAGAATATCTCTAGGAATATTTGAGCTTTGTTCTTCAAACTTGGCACCATTAATGTACACCACAAAAGACACAAAATGACACCTGTCATGCCATTGTCATGGCAACCGTTTTGTTGCAAATACCTATTTTAATTAATACTCACATCCCCAGTTTTTGCTTAACCAAAGATGATCCACTCTCAACAAGATAATGAGGAGAGTTAAAGAGATATGGGCATCATGTGTGTTCCAAGCCGGACCCTGTTGAAGGCACAAATGTAATAACTATGTTATTCAATGTAATCACAAATTAAGAATTGAGAAGAGAAAAAAAATAAAATCACTTAACAAGTTGAAGAAATTGTTTGTTCAATGTGTTCTTGAAAGATAGTTGTTTAAAAACACCAGATGTTTGGCCCTTCACAGTCTTTTACAGATATTACACTGATGAAGGGCGGCTCTGTTAAAAGGAATGAGGACAGAGAGCAGACATACAGACTCACTTGGGGAACCAGAAATGCAACTTGTCCAAACTATCTAAGACAGCGGGGATTCTGTGTCTAGACACTTGTCTACGTGCTATTGCTACCGAAAGAGTTGAAATCCATTAGAATCGATTACTTATAGGTCAAATTGAGTGAGCAAAAAAGAAGACGAAAAATACTTCAAAAATTACTAAAAGAGTACCGGAGCCTATCACACGAAACACAAAAGTAAACCTGTCATCAATCACGTAAGCCAGCTAAAAAATTAGATCCCGTGGCTGTGCCTACGTAGGCACTCAAACGGTGCCTGGGAAATGAAGGGTAGTAGGAAGTCAAGAAGTCATCCTCACTAACATGTTCACTGGGAACAATCACTCAATGATCAAGAAAACAATTACAGTCGAGTACCTATTTAACGGCCACCCAGCGGCCAGCATAAGCGGCCACCCATTAGACGGCCAGGCATCAAAAGGATTTCTCAGTACAATAAGTAAAGAAACCTTATTTAGCGGTCACTTTGGCCTCCTGGCCGCCCTGACAAGGCTTCTTCTATTGTTTTTACCCTATTAGATGAGGTGGGAGAAAATAAGTTCGACATGAGACATCTAAATAGTTCATTCCTTCGGATTTTTAATCTGAGTATCCTTCTTTGTGACCAATTTTTACACTTGTTACCTTTTACATTTGACTTGTTATTACACTTGACCTTTTACATTTGTGACCAGTTATTACATTTGTGCCTTCAACAGACCCTCTGCCCCACATTAAAGGGTTGCAAATGGAGATATTTGGTTTATGACAGAAAGAGACTGGGACCAAGAGTGTTGCCATGGTTACATCATAGTATGAGCCATCTTACACACTTTTGAGGAAGGTCACCAACGATGCCAAGTTTCAAAAATATCACTCTTATATTTACAGAGATATCCTTGATTTTGAGATCTATCTTTTAGTGGAACAATTTGTGACGTCATCACTTTCCTCATTTGCATAACACAAATACTTGAATATCTCCTGAACGAAATAAGATTTTTCAAAACAATAAACGCCATTCTTCTTTATTTGTTAAAGTCTTTTAAATAAGCATCAATTAATTTTTACTTCATAGGCACTTTAAAGCTTTATTAATGTCGCAGTTCCTATGCAAATTCGCTTTGGACATTTATAAAGTAAATAAAACACAATAACCACACAGTATATGGCATTAAGGGGGGATCACCGCTCCGCAATCGGCGTGACAAGCGAACTTCCATTGTGTTACCAAACTTATCTCCCCAGCGGTAAAACCTGCGCTGGATCGGACAAGTTGGCAGGGCATAAGCTTACGCATCCTATAAGCCTAACTCTAAACGGCACTATGAGCTGACCTCCAGTAAGCAACGTGCTAGAGTATAGACAATTGTGACTTCACGAGCCTTACTTATCTCCCCAGCACTACGAGCCGACTCCGCCGGCACTTGCTGGATCGGACAAGAAAAGGCAAAAAAAACGTAAAATAAGTTTACTAAACAAAGCTTGGGGAAGTCGCTGCGAGACTTAACCGCCACTGATACTTGCAATGCTGTATTTTAAATGCGCATTAAGAACCTTTTTTGTTATTATTATTATTATTATTGTTATTATTATTGTTATTATTATTATTATTATTATTAAAGTTAACAAGCAAATGATCCTGTAGATTGATTTCAATCTACATGTATAAATTGAGTACGATTGACATTCAGTTTGACTGCGTTGACCTTTCCATTTTCTTTACCATGCCGAGAATCATACATGTTTAGGGTTGAAATGTTCCCTTTTTACCTGTGTCTTGTGACAGGTAGAATATTTGTTATCTGTCTCCACCTGACCAACATCCAACTTGAACAATATTATTTAAATATTTTAATTTTTTAACAATAACAAAATCCAACTGTGGTTTTATAACAATGACATTTTGTTGCTAATTTGTCTCATGCTTGATCGGTGAAGAAACATGTGTTACGTGATATTTGCTGTCTTTGTCCTGTGCACTGCAAAGATGACACCATCTAGCTTTTATTTACCGGTAGTAGAGTCTGATAACTACCATGCAAGAACTTCTTGGAACTGCACAGAGTAAACATGAATGAAAATATTATTCAATCAATAACTTCTGAATTAACAAGGATTTTCTTGCTTGTCACCAACAACAGGCATCAATTTTTTTTTAACCTGTCACTTCTGAAAATTACCTGAAATCGACAGGGGATCATTTCGACCCCTGCAGGTGCAGTCTACCTTGAAAGTTCCAAATTATATACAACCCTCATTTATACTATTTTTATATTTTCAAATTTTTCTCACTGGAATATTACAGCCATGCGTCTTTGTGCTGCATACATTGTCTATTCATTTCTAAAATAATTATCAAAATTTATTGTATCCTTTTTTATTTGTAAATAGGACACAAACAAGATTCTTTCACTACTGAACTTCAAAGAGTGTGGCGGGATGGTGTTTCCAAGTATAACGCAAGCATTTCCAAATGCAGTGATTGCAGAAACCAAGGGCATATATCAAGAAACTAGACCAAATCGTCCTTATGCCCTGATCAGCATTTCCTATGCTGTAAAAGTGGATGGCCGAATTGAGCTTGTAACACGGTCAGGCGAGGTGGTGTCTTTGAGCAACCGCAGTGCAAAAGATACTTCAGACCCCACTAAACTGGTCACTTTACCAGTTCAAGACCCCCATCATCTGAAGAAGATGTTGGGGCTGTTATATTGGTTGGATTTGGGTCAAACCCAATGAAAAATGGCAGATACCAAGCAGTCTGTGAAGGCATTCTTTGTGAAGGTACGTCCACATCAAAAGCATTCTGCATAGTAAATAATTTCCTTTTTCACAGCCGATTTACATTTCATTCAGTCAGTATTGCATGTAAGACTTCATGACCTGACCGGCATCCAGCAGCATGACTGTATGGTGGCTTGGTGGATACCAAACATTGATTTGTTTTTTGATATTCTGTTGGGAGTCATAGGAGAAGCAAGAAATCACTGTCTACCAACCAAGTCGACAGTGCAGAATTCTGGTGTCGCAGACTTGACCATTATGAAAGAAATGTGAGATTGTTGTTAGCTAGAGTGGAGGAATCCCACCGATCAAGTTAATTTTGTGCAAGATTTGGCGATCTTAATGGATGCAATAAGAAATCTTAGAGTTTGTTTGTATATAGGTTTATCAGAGCCAATTTATTTAGTGAACACAATTGAACAAAATCCATTTAATTGTGTTCGATTGAGTTCGGTTGCCAAACTCAATCGAATGGGATCTGATGGATTGGGTTCAATTAAGTTTGATTTGTTCAATTGGTTTGGAAATCGAACTCAATCCACAGATTGAGTCCAAAGATTGAGTGCAATTTTCTATGCTGGGTGTGATGTGTCTCGTAGTGGAACGATTTATGACATCATCAAGTTCCTTGTTTGTATAATACAAAAATGGCAATTATATATCTAAAACGAAAAGAGATATTTCAAAAAGGAAAATGCCATTCTTCTTTATTTATGAAAAGCCTTTCAAATAAGCAGCAATTATTTTTTACTTTATAGGCACTTTAATTTATTTTCTTTTGGATTTCCCTTTCCCTTTTATCTTTTTGCTGCAGTTGTTGGCCTTCTACTGAGGCTTGCTTTTGCTATTCGTCTCAGACGTCCGTGGACAAGGGCTTTTTTGGCCCCCTTCACAGACCGTTGGTTTTAGTCTGCAGTTCAGAAATTCTGGTCAAGTGACAATGTTTTTGTGGCTATGCGGTTTGCAAAACACTGATCACGTGATGCCATTTTGGTTGTTAACGACCAATGGTCCGTGAAGCGGGCCAAAAAAGCCCTTGTCTATGGACGTCTGAGACGAATATATAGTACATGAAATTCAAAAATTCCAAAAGACGCGTCAACAAAAGGGGGAAATCCTTTCCATGGAGTAGCCAGAGGCAGAAGAGCATTTTTGTACATATTTTAAGCCAATATTTATCATGGCCGGCTTTGGCCAGCACAGGCATTTATGGGTTGTGTATGTTAAATACATGTTTCATGAAAATGAACGTCTAAAAAAAATTGTGATTTGAAGGAAAATAGACCTGTGACTTTTGATTGAGAGCCACCACCCCTTACTGCACCCTGCTGATTGAATGTGGGATAAAGAAACCCCTCTGTTTGCTTCCACTGGATTGCAATACCGTATTTTCTCGATTAAATGCCCCCAGCATTTATTTCAAACTTGGCCCGATAGAGCCGGCATTTATTTGATTCCAGAAGTTTGTTCAAGCCCTATGTTTTTATGAAATTATTTTTATTCATTATTTTTGACAGCTATATATGTAGACATTATTTTTGAGGCATATTAAACCTTTAATAATTGTTTAAGGGGTTTATTTTCAAATACAGCTTGGAGACCCGACGTTTATTCGGGGCCCGGTGTTTAATCGAGAAAGTACGGTATATATAGACTCCAATTGACTGTTAAATAATATACTATTTCCTTTTGTTTTTTAGAAAGTCCTGGACTCCCATCTTACAAAATGAAGAGCCTCCCAAGAGGAAAGTGTGTCATTAAAAATAATGAGCAGTTCCATGATGAGGCCTACAATCGTGATGGTGCCAAACATGATGAAAAAAGGCTTAAAGATCTCTTTGAGGAACTTGGCTTTGTTGTGGATATCAGAAGAAATCTAACTCGGGATGAAATAAATAAAACCTCTAAAGATGTGGCAGCTGAAGATCACAGCAACTTTGATGCTTTCGTGTTTATCATCATGTCACATGGGGGAAGCCGTGATGCTGTGTTTGGGGTTGACGATAGAGCTGCATATGTTGAAGATGTAATGAGCGAATTCAAAGCAATCAAATGTCCAACCCTCCGCAACAAACCAAAGTTGTTCTTCATTCAGTGTTGTAGAGGGCCATTAGGTGAATTTATTTCTCCCCCTGATCGTCACTGTGACAGTCTTGTGCCCACCCTTAACCACGACTCCACACTTGCCAGAGGTGCTTGTGCACAAGAAACTGACTTTCTGTTGGCCTTCGGATCTGCACCTGGGCATTATTCTTATCGATATCCAGAGTCTGGCTCAGTGTTTATTGAAGTGAGTATGAAAGTTTCAACGTTGTTTGTCTTTTTTTCCCTAAGAGAAATAAGCCCACTCAAAATGCACTCTTATAGGACCCCAAGGAGCTAACATTCATCACCCCTGGGACCCTCTCATTTAAGACCCTGTGAGTGCCCAGTGTTATAAGATGCACTCGGGATCAGCAAGGATCCCAGGTAATGAAACCTTAAAATAAAGACCCTATTATACAACTACATGTACACTACATTGGGCTTTGAGCAACACAATCAAGGCCCTGGAAATTGGAGAAATTTTCTATGTAGTCAAACCACTTCATGAGGTGGATACCGTATTTATTCGATTAAGCGCCCAACCTCGAATAAGCGCCCACCTCGAATAAGCGCCCGCCCTGAAGGCAGAAAAAGTTAATAAGCGCCCAGCCTCGAATAAGCGCCCACCCCTTCCCCCCTAAACAAGGATAGGTGATAGGTGCCCAATGAGATTGAAATTGACTAAGTACAACTAACTTAAAAAGAGTTTCCCAAAGACCGTGTTTTCTTAGTATTTTACAGGAACTTTCAGCGAACAGTTACAATTCTGCTTTGGTACATCCTCAAGTTTTGTTGTGATTTTTTGGTTCTTTGCAAAATGAACTTTCTATTTACTGAAAAATAGTGAAAATGTAATAAGCGCCCAGCCTCGAATGAGTGCCCACCTCGAATAAGCGCCCTCTTTAAAGGTCCAAAAATTTAATAAGCGCCCAGTGCGCTTAATCAAATAAATACGGTACCTCCCTGTTTATGTGGATTCTCTTCCATGTCCCTTCGGTGTCCATATTAATTAGGTGAGACTGTACAGTTTACCGTAATGATTCGATTTAGCGCCCGGGGCGCTTATTTACTTTTGGCACCTCGAAGGAGGGCGCTTTTTCGAGACAGGGCGCTTATTTAATTTCTTGAGAAACAACCTAATGTATCTAACAATAACAGAAACTGTAACAGTTAGAAATTGGTTAAAGTTCAGTTACTTTTAAAATAATTGTTCATTTTAGCAGTAAATATATACATGAACTGTACGGCGAACGGTCAGGAGTTTATCTAGTTGACGTCAATGACTTCAGTATGGGCAGTTATCCACAATAGGGGCACTTATTAGAATAGGGGTGCTTATAAGAACGGGGGCGCTAATTAGAATGGGAGCGCTTATTGGAATAGGGGCGCTTATTTACAAAAACACATTCGAAGGGGGGCGTTTATTCGGAAGGGGGCGCTTATTGGAAGGAGGGCGCTAAATCGAATCATTACGGTACTTGAAATACTTTACAATAGCTTCTTGGGGGCAGTTGACCAAATTGTTTTTGGAAAAAACTAAGAATCTCTCATGGATTTATCTGTTCTTAGGTTTTGGTAGATGTTATAAGGAAGCATCATCAACACAGTCACCTGATTGAGATGTTGACAGAGGTCACTAGACAGGTGGTGGAAAAAGGCACCACGGCAGGTGACAAGATGCCAAGAGTGCAGGTCCCAGCTTACAGTAACACACTGAGAGCCAAGCTGCCCCTGTGAGCCATCACATGCAGCAAATGATGACCAAATACACATGAAGCCAATGAACTGCAAGTTGTTTGCATAGTTGTATAGATTGTTACAGTATTTAACTGACTGCTTGAGCTGGGTAGGGAAAATTACAATTATTTACAGGTTTTAGATTACTTTGTAAAAGTAAAGTCTGTCCGAGCCTAAGTGGCCCATAGAGCCGGAGCTTATCCCGGTTTCCGTAGCATTAAGCGACTAGGAGTATTGCTACTCCCCCCTGAATGGGATGCTAGTCCATCGCAGGGTTACCCCCCAGCAGTAAGTTCGCCGGTACCCATTTATACACCTGGGTGGAGAGAGGCACTGTGAGAGTAAAGTGTCTTGCCCAAGAACACAACGCAGCGCCCCGGCCAGGCCTCGAACCCGGGCCGTTCGACTCGGAGTCGAGCACGCTAACCATTGGGCCACCGCGTCTCCACAGATTACTTTGTAGTAACCCATTAACTACATGAAGTTTTTTTTACAACTGCAATGGGGTAATAGAGCTTTTATGGTATTTCATGATACTTTTAGTCTTAGAGGGTTATTCCTAGTCTTATAGTGACTAAACAAATAGAACTTGTGTTATACTGTTTATTTTATAATATTAGAAGTGCAAAAGTGGTTTTTCAAATTCGCATTTGCGTGTGCAGGTCAAGTTACACAGACAGATGCAGAAAATTACCAAATTTTGACAAAAAAGACTGGAAAATAAAGCAGTTGAATAATAAATCCCTGAATGCCTAAATATATATAACTGGATTTATGAAAACATGGTCCCCGAAAAGTGACCTGAGTGTTTTTGACCACGTACATTGCACTGTGATATGGCTTAAAACATGCCAAGAAAAAAAAATGAACAACAGCACTGAAAGGTAGATAAGAGAGAGAGAGGAAGAGAAAAAAAGACTGACATTCACTTTAGTTTTTATATCGTCTACTTTGGAGATAGTTTCTGGCGAGAAAAAAAAACGCATTTATGGCGATTTGCACTTAAAACGGTGAAAATTCCATTAACCTGGTTTTAATAAATCCAGTCAAATATTTTCAGACAGTTTACTCTTTGATCATTTTTTTCTTGTCCCTGTGCAACTTTTATTATATCTCTGGGTATTATCTTTTAAACCAATTGAGTTATTGTCAATGTATCAAAATGTGTTGCTGCAAAATGTGAAAAAAAAAACAATCAGCTGTTTTTGGAACTTTAGTGGGATGAATGCCCTTTGATCAAAATAATGTGATAAAATTTTCTGGACTTTCACTTATTACAGAAATGTATGTTAAAGGGGTAGTCTGTGATTTTAGACATCATTTTTTTGTACCAACAAATGTCAGCATATTTTATAAGTACTGTGCATATTTATAATGTATAGTATCTGCATATGTACACAGATGTACATGTGAGTCATTTTGGTGAAATTTTTGTGAAATGTGCCAGTGTTCACTGGCCACTTAAATATGGTGTAAAGAATGATTTATTTTTGAGATCTGAAACTTTTCAGTTGAAATATGACTGTATTCAATGCAGGCATAAATGATCCTCCTTTGCAATTTTGAGGAAGATTAAATCCACTTAGAAGAGCGTGCCTAGCTGTTGATGTAATCTCTTCCTTCTGTACTCACCTTACTCAGTGGATTCATTGACTGACTCCCACTGAACCTATGCAGAGGAGAGAAGAGACAACAGGATACAATAATTATATTTCGATTGACTTAGTAAAGTAGTTTTAAAAAAATGACTGAACTAAGATGTGGTGTAATGTTATGGGCCAGTTTGGAAGATGGAGGCTTTAGAAGCCATGATTTATAGGAAGCATAGCTTAATAGTTTTTTATTGGCATTTAAAAATTTTTGCCCATATGACCAGGGCAGCTTAGCAGGTAATGCTCTAAATTAAACCGATAGCATATTGTTAACAGTCCGTAGGTATGGCCCAGTAAAATAAATGTAAAATTATACCATAAGATGGTCCTAAAGTAATTAAAATGGTTTTGTAGTTTATCCACTGCTGTTTTTTCTTGAGTCTAGATATTTATTTTGTATGTTTTTTTTTTCAATTTTATTTTTGACTGAGGAGTGATTTTTCATGTTCTACATGGTCTACAGCTACTATGAATGTATTTTTAAAAATGTTAAAATACAAAAGCCAAAAGTCCGAGTGTTTCCAACAATAATCGGCATCCAATTTCTCCAAGTACATTATCAGTACTCTTTCCAGTTGAATGCAACATCTGAATTTTTTATCATCTCGCAGAGTAAATCAGTTAAAAGGGTAGATTTTTTCATGCTGCACTTGACAAAATTAACGTTACAATTACTTTCACCAGCACTAAATGCAACGTGTTACAAGTAAAATCATTAGGCCACTGCACCTCCCTTTTTTTTGACCAGGTAATTACAGGAATAAAGCAATCTATCAGTAAAACGGAGTCTAAACCAGCATCCTATCCAGAAGTAGCAATACTCCAATTCGCATCGTGTTGCAAAAACTGCGATGAGGGCAACTTTGAACATTCTGGAACTCTAATTTTAGGAAAATAATTTAAGCTATGGATTTTCATACAAAGATGCACGATATTTCATGCCCTGCTATCAAAATGGTGGTTACGGACATGAAATCTTCAATTGTTCTGGGTGTGTCGAAAACTCAGACCTCAGACCCGAAAAACTCAGATCTCGCCACCACTCTGTGCCTGGAAAGCGGGAGAGTTAGAGCCTATACATTTACTTTTATATCTTCGACTTCCTTATGATATAATGATTAGCAAGCAGGGCACAGCCATCGGCACATTAGCATACTTTTGCTTAGGACCTAATCAGCCCTATCAACCCGAGGTTAATTCTTTTTTTTAATAAAAATCTCCGAACTGCGCTAAACTGCTGTGACCAATATATAAAAAAATAACAAACAAATAATTCAAACAATCAGTCAATCGATTCATAAATCTATCAATCAATAAACTTAATTTTTTAAGTGTCGATGTCACAGCGTTCTAATCAGTTTTAAGACAAGCCCATTAGTACGCCTTGCGTGCCTATCTTTATTAATTATCAGCGAGAGACCACGCTATATAAAAGTGAAACATGTTATTGCAAGAATCCTAACTAGCAGGAGACTGACCTCGATCACTGCATTTCGACAAACTCCGAAACCTTTTTGGGAGGATTTTTGCGTCTGTCGAGATTTGGGGAGAAGGCTGGTATTTCTGAGAGGTGATGCTGTAAAGTGAAACTTTATTGTGAGAACCCTAACTAGCAGGGGCTGACCTCGTTTGCTGCATTTCGAGAAATTCACAAGCATATCAAGATCATGGGAAAGATCTAGATATTTTGCACAACTGAACATGGCAAACGACATAAACCCGGCATTAGGAACGGAGGATGGCGGAAAATGGCGAGAGTGGAAATGGATTACAGTACTGACAGACTATAAAAAAAATTGACTGGTATCCCTTTCAAACTTTTCAAAACTTCATTCTAATATAGCATTTCTTTGCTTAATTTAACTCTGTCGTTGATATTGTCCATAGAATGCTTAATTAATGGTGCGCCAGCGTTGAAAAAAAAAAAATTGAAAAATTGACCAATTACATTAGTCTTAATACCTAGACGTGCATGCGAGCGCTAAAACACAGGCCCCGAAGCGAGCTTTCTGTTACCGCTTCTCTCAACCGAAATTTTGCCCGGGGTTTGGGACGCTTTAAAGCTTTCGCTCTTTCCTTGAAGATCAGCGAAGTTGGAGCCAGAGCTAAAGGATCTCGAAAGAAGTCCATGCCCCTCCTTCCTGATACAAAGAGCAGTTGGTGCATGGCGACCGATATCAAGCAGTCCATTGAAGAAAAAGGCTGTGAGTCAAAAGTGATCAAGAATAAAGCTTGCGTTGGCCAGTGTTTTTCATACTACTCGCCTGGCACTTTTCCCGTGCGATATGCCGCAAGAAAGAGAACGAAGTATTGCGATGTCTGCAAGCCCTCCCTGAAGAGCTGGACCAAGATAAGCCTCAACTGTCCTGGGATTCTGGGAAGAAGAATTCTCAAGTGGATAAGCTTGTGGAGATGATTTATGACTGCTCGTGTAAAAGATGTGGCAGGGATCCTAAGAAACTGAAGTAACGCTCACTGCAGAAACTGAGCCATTTACAAGACTGAATACTGTATAAACCCGCGAGTAAGAACCTGACATTTAACTGGCCCTGTTAGGCTAAAATTTGCAAACTAGACCCCATTTTTATAAGAATCTATTTACCCTATAAATTAAAGACAGTTTTTTTTTATTTTCTAGAATTGACAAAAAATGTTTACGTTTGAAAAAATATGTTTGGGCAAGGCTTTACTGTACGTGAATACAATGTCATGTTCTAAATGATTAGTGCTTCATTTTTACATAAACACTTATGTGATATGCAAATTTTATACAAATAATAGGCTGAATATCACTAAAAGTTCTATTAGCAACAATGTAAATTTTTTCCCAGAAAACAAGAACCTATTAAGAACGTAAATAGCCTAAAATTGTGGTAACTAGTACTATTTATGTAAGACATGTAAGAACCTGTTTAGCCTAACTTGAAAAACAAACATAGTTTCTTACTCGCGGGTTTTTACTGTATTGACGTTTTTTATAGGGTTTTGTCACTTTTAGTCTAGTTCTTCAGAACAAGTCAAAGCAAGTTAAAAGCAAAGAAAAGGAGAAGCAGTAAGAGGCAGAACCTATAGATTTGTTTTATTTACCCGAATTATAATGATAAGCCAGCGGGACACAGCCATCTAACAATTGTAAATATTAAATGAAATTGTAAGACTAGCGATAAAAGCAATGGAAATTTTTTGAAACTTATAAGTAAATAAATAATCAAATAAATAAATAAATTAAAAATAAATAATAAACAAAAAACTATTTGAGTGTCGATGATTCTAGCACTGCTAGACAAACCCACAAGTACGCCTTGCGTGCCTATCTTTACGAATTATACGGTGCTATTTAACAATTAGACTACGAGCCCAAGTTTTCTATGAGCAAATAGTCAACGAGGCGCAGCCGAGTTGACTATCGCTCATAGAAAACGAGGGCGAGTAGTCTAATTGTTTTAGTAGAAACTCTAAAGGATTGAAGTCCAAAACCTACAATATTGTGCACTTTGACGACAAAAATCAAGAAAATTTACCGCTTAAGAGCTACGCGAGCGCGCGACTGTTTTCTATCGGCGAATAGAAATCAGTGGGAGAACCAATCAGATTCGCGGATTTCCAATAGAACACAGCTGAGTTTCTACTAAAAAGAGAAACATGTTATTGCAAAAATCCTAACTAGCAGGAGACTGACCTCGATCACTGCATTTCGACAAGCTCAGAAACCTTTTTGGACGATTTTTGCGTTTGTCGAGAGGGGGCTTGTATTTCTGAGAGGCTTATTTTAAGGGGATCTTTTTTTTCGAAATTTAACAGTTTTCTGCCAAAGAAGACCTTTACCAGGTTTATTTATGCGTTTCCTATGATATCTTGAAATAACGTGAACATTGGATGATGGACGAAATATCTTCCCTAGGCAGAAACACCAAAAAACAAACCAGTGGACTCTCATGCAGAATAAAAGATCTTTATTTGGTGTTTTTGCGGAGCTTACGTGCGCGCCGAAGCACACCCGAGCGGAGCAAAGCCCCATACCTAACAAACTTGGCCCTCTGATCGAGCTAAAAAAATTGCTTGTCACGTGATATTACGTACGTCTGTACGTCCATCCGCTATTATACTGAGCGCACGAAACTGCAAGGCTGAACCAACTGCGTAGAAAACTTAATGCAACGAGACATGATAGAGACCAATCCGAGAGTCAAAAATGCATAACTGTAGAAGGCTGTTTCGGACTCTTTAGTCCTCGTCAGTACAGTATAATGCCACAGAGAACAGAATGTGCAGCCAACGCGAGTCAACTGACACCAGATAAGGTCTCAAATTCGAAATGTCTCATAAAAAAAAAAAAGAAAGTGGGAAGTAAGTAAATCTGTCTTTAGTACGCAATTATTCGAGATCATTGTCAATATTGATATGTTGGAAATAAATAACTGAAACCAATGACAGACTGTGGAGCTCCGCTATTAGGTTCGTCTGAAATCGAACCTGAGGTTCGATTTCTGCCTGGTTTAATTAGTTTTCATTTGCTTGACGGTGTATTTTATAACGGAAATTTGCTTAATTATTTGCTGGCTTGCTAATTGCTATATGCTTGAAGTATATATATATATATATATATATATATCGTTGGCAATCCAATTTCGCAGTAAAACGGCCCAAAACGGTCACTAGACGGAAACACTTCAACATTTTGTCCGCAAGAAATCTGTTTACTAGTAAGTTTATTTGAAATGGCGCGATTTTTTTGTCCGCGATTTGGCGCTAAACTTTTGTTCTCCTTGAGCTAGCTGATTGGACAAATCTCATGACGTCACCACCCTTGACCTAACATGGTCATGGGGCGCACCATTTTCAAACGCAGGCTTTATCATTTGCTTCGCCAACATCGACTCCCTTCAAGAAATCGCAATGCGTGGTCAAGAATCTTCATCACGGGAGCTTTACCCTGACGAGAAAAAGGGTATAGTCATTTCCAAAGCGAGAGCGCATGATCAAGGACAAACTTCCCTGGTTTATGGCTTGAAAATTGTCCTTGATTCTCAGGACGAGGAAAACGCTCGAGTTTTGGGAAACCCATTTCGTCTGGAGGACGAAGATGGTCGGTATATTTGGTATAATAAGGAGTTGAGAGACGACGAGAATGAGATTGAAGTGGGATCGATAATTTCTTACAGGCTCCATAAGCCTTTCCAAGAGCGACGTTACGTAGGCAACACGAAAAAGAAACTGGTAAGTCTTGTTACAGCTTGAGTGCATATGGCTGCCACTTGCTACTGTTATTGTATATACATATTGCGTTCGACAGATCAATTACAAGAAGAGAGACCAATCTTTAATATGAATGAGCACGTCAAAATGCATTTTCACTGCTCAATTATGATTATTAGAAACGGTAGTATGGAAGTGTTGTAAAGGGAATTCTTATTTGAAAGCTTATAATGTTAGATTAGGTGGTGTTTGTCAGCAACATGGAACCCAGCAGTCATCCCGGCATAGTAAATGAAACATTCGGAAATGGCAATCGAACGAAATCGAACGATCTTTGTGGGGTTCGATGTCGATTGGTTATCCAGTGGATAGAGCGTTCTCACCAAGTTAACAAGACCGTTTTGCTCGCATTAAAAACACCATTAAACTCAGAGATTGTGGGGTAAGCCCGGCCTGACCAATCGATGAAAATCGATGATCGGAAATCAATCAATCAATCGAGGATGGTTAGTTAATTGATATTGATTGGCATCGGCCAACCGATGACCAATCGATAGTCACAAATAAAATTTCCTAAATTACATCGATTGCTATCGATTTTCATCGATTGTTATCGATATCTTGCAGCGTACTTGGGCATTCCCAGGATAATTCTACAGGATATCCGGAAATAGATTTTCGCAATCCTAAAACGATTGATCGTGAAGAAGCGGATAAAGCAACGGACGTTACACTTGTTATTAAGTGCATAGTCAAAGGCTACCATCTGCTCAAGTAACCTAAACGCTAGTGTAAACCTTGCCCCTTTTCTTAATAACGTTGTTTTTGCTACATAACAGTATATCACGAAAATAAATAAATGAGGTATTAATCGCTTTTAAGAGCCACTGAGTTGATATAATCAAACCAAATAAAAAACGATCGATGAAAATCGATAAGCTTTGCCATTGAAAGCTAATGCTGTGTACTGGCTGCGAGGTGAATACATCAATCAACTCTTAAAATACCTTTTACAAGCTTGTCTTCAATTGAAATCCCAATTTCTCGCAATAAAGATGCTCTTTTAACGAAATATCGTCTTTATTGTTAAAGCCCATTGTGGAAAACGATGGAATTTGAATCGAAATAGTATGAGCACAACAAAGTGAGAATGATACAAAACGTTTGCTTAGTAACCACACAGTCATTTAAAGAAAGAAGTCTGGGTCGAGTCATGTTCGATCGGTGATCAGTAAACAACATAAACAACACGGAAAAGTTCACTGAAAGTTCAAATTCTAATTATATCAGCTATCTGTGGATAAAAATTTGTTGCTAAATGGGAGTTTAACAAATGGGAAGCTTTGTGGAGGAATGGAGATTCCATGTCAGCTCGAGTTTAGCTGCTCAAGAGAGGTGCAAATAAATTGTTTGAAAGAACTAGTGACGAACAATTCGAGACTGAGGCATTAAAGGATCCTCTAGCGGACAGACCTTTTACCAAAAGCAATGATCGGCAACAGCAGGTTTCAGGTTTCAGGTGTTTTTAGTTTTTTTTTTTTCTGTCCGAGACCAGGCAATGTACACCCCTCAAAAGCAATGGTCTCATAGATAAGCCACAACCACGATTTTGAGCCCAAAATTTCAGCAAAAAGGTGCGGCTTATACACAAGTTTTTACAGTATAAGCATTTCTGATAAGCATTTTTAGAGTGCAGAAATATTGTTTTCTGTAACATTTGAGATCAGGCTGATTTAGGCTGTCTCAAATTTCAGAACCTATTTTCTCCAAAACAAAGCACTCTTCTGGCACAAAATTTTCCCCGGCAATTATTGACATTTAATATCTAGCATATACTAAAAGAATGGCTTTGTAAGTTGAATACCATATAGTTATGAATTTAGAATTTTGATGATGTCATGTGAAAGCACTCTATTGCATTTGTTCAAAGGAATTAAAATTCCTTTGAACAAAGCTCATATGTTAAAAATGTGGTCTGACTGCCTTCTAGGTTACTAGTACCCAAGCTCTGGTAAACCTTTACATAAAAAGCAAGCCCATCGAAAACAGCTTATTTTACATCCTTATTTTACTGATAATTCATTTTAGTGATCGCTCGACACCCCTTTCAAACTTGAACATGGACATGTTTTCGCTTATTTTAAAGATGCAATAGATGGTAAAAATCATTTAACTCCTCTCGCCTTCCCTTTACTTTAAATCAGGTGACTGTGATCAGAAACCAAATTTTGATTCAAACATTGGTCTGCCCTTATATTTTTAAGAAGATGAATGCATTATTGAAATTGACTAACGGATTCAAATTTCAAATAATCAATTTATTAATGTACTCTAGGGGGTACACTTCACTTGGCAAGACTGTAACCCTAAAATGAAAACTTGAAGTATTATATGTACTTTCAAAGAAAATTGCAAGCAGATTACCAACTGCCATACAGGCTGGATGATTATGAAAATATCTTACTAACAATGTGCTTGACTCTTTCAAAGTCACCGAAGACAATTTTAAACAGTGATTCAGAGAGAAAAAGGGGACATCTCACTTTTATGATATTGAGAGAAATCATAAATAGTCAATGCTACCTCAATTTTTTTTAGGTCAAAATCAAAGATCCTTTTCTTTTTATGCAACGAAACTTCGGAACGAGCTACCTTTTTATATCAAACAGCCTGAGAGCATAGCGATTTTTAAAAAGAACCTTAAAATATTTCTTTTTTGTAATAGTTTTCAGGGTTGGAAACTAAAATTTCGGAGCACTCGCCATCTGGGCGAGTGACCTTTGAATTGCACTCGCCCAGGTCAGTTTTCACTCGCCCAGTCTCCTTTAGTAAAAAAAAAAGCCCCCCTCCCCCAACGAATTATAAAATGTTCACCGTGCGTGTCACCGTGGTGGTCGATCGCGATACAGACTGCAACCTATTTCTTAAATAAAAAAAATATCCTAAAATAGATCCTAACTCCAAAATAAAAACACAAACACTTACTTCAAACGCATTTTTATTGATACCTATTCCCAAATTCCTGTAGTTTGCAATTTAAGTGTCGAAATTGTACAGTATAAGCAGCGGGAAATGGCCGTCTTGCAGCGTTCGAGGCTCGGTGGACGAGTCAACGGTATTTATGACCAGAGGTATTACTTTGTACAACTACGTCCATCATGTAACAATCACCAAGCAGAAGCCATTTTTGACTGTTTATGAACGCGAACCAGCTTAGTTGTCATTGTTGGAGATTTCAAAATGTTGGTAGGCTATCGGCTTGTGAACAGTGTAGATTATTTTAAAGTGGAAGGTAAAAACTTACGCTTATTTTGAATAAACTATTCTGGATATTGAAATCTTACTCGCCAAACCGGGCGAGTGTTCTGTGATTTGTACTCGCCCGACAGTTTTCACACTCGCCTGGGCGAGCGGGCGAGCGCTAATTTCCAACCCTGGTTTTTAACCCGAATAATAACCTAGTCATAGATTTTAATAATTGCATGTTTAAGTAAGATTTTCAGCTAGTTTTATTCTTTTCAATCGTGTGCAATTGTAAGGGCATTGAGAATTTTAAATGCGCATTAAGAACCTTTTTTGTTATTATTGTTATTATTATTATTATTATTATTATTACTAATATTATTATTAAAGTAAACAACTTAGCGAATGATCCTGTAGATTGATTTCAATCTACATGTATAAATTGAGTACGATTGACATTCAGTTTGACTGCGTTGACCTTTCCATTTTCTTTACCATGCCGAGAATCATACATGTTTAGGGTTGAAATGTTCCCTTTTTACCTGTGTCTTGTGACAGGTAGAATATTTGTTTTCTGTCTCCACCTGACCAACATCCAACTTGAACAATATTATTTAAATATTTTAATTTTTTAACAATAACAAAATCCAACTGTGGTTTTATAACAATGACATTTTGTTGCTAATTTGTCTCATGCTTGATCGTGATATTTGCTGTCTTTGTCCTGTGCATTGCAAAGATGACATCATCTAGCTTTTTTTTACCGGTAGTAGAGTCTGATAACTACCAAGCAAGAACTTCTTGGAGCTGCACAGAGTAAACATGAATGAAAATATTATTCAATCAACAACTTCTGAATTAACAAGGATTTTCTTGCTTGTCACCAACAACAGGCATCAATTTTTTTTTTAACCTGTCACTTCCGAAAATTACCTGAAATCGACAGGTATACACCTGTACAGGGATCATTTCGACCCCTGCATGTGCAGTCTACCTTGAAAGTTCCAAATTATAAACGACCCATTTCGACCCTCAGAGTTCTTTCTCTCCACACATCAATCCATTATTATTTATTTATTTACTCTGAGAGTACTACGTGACTGCGTGATGCAGTTAAATGTGTGTGTTCATTGACATAATGTGATTTGCGCGATGCAGTCATTGTGTCACCCACAAATGACCACTGCTCACCATTAGAGTTCTCAGTAGCTCAGTGGTTAGAGCGTCCGACTAGTGTACGGAAGGTCGTGGGTTCAAGTCCCATCTGTGAACTCAGAATTTTTTTTCTGAGTTCTTTCTCTCCACACATCAATCTATTATTATTTACTCATTTAATTATACTATTTTTATATTTTCAAATTTTTCTCACTGGAATATTACAGCCATGCGACTTTGTGCTGCATACATTGTCTATTCATTTCTTAAATTATTATCAAAATTTATTATATCCTTTTTTATTTGTAAACAGGAAACAAACAAGATTCTTTCACTTCTGAACTTCC
Source organism: Oculina patagonica (assembly GCF_052425735.1). Lineage (NCBI taxonomy): Eukaryota > Metazoa > Cnidaria > Anthozoa > Scleractinia > Oculinidae > Oculina > Oculina patagonica. Next base: position 34,185,343 of record NC_135763.1, read on the forward strand.
GGGAGTGTGGTGGGATGGTTTATCCCAGTGTTAAAGAAGCATTTCCAAATGCAGTGATTGCAAAAACCAAGGGCATATATCAAGAAACTAGACCCAATCATCCTTATGCCCTGATCAGCATTTCCTATGCTGTAAAAGTGGATGGCCGAATTGAGCTTGTGACACGGTCAGAAGAGGTGGTGACTTTGAGCAACCGCTGTGCAAGTCATACTTCAGACCCCACTAAACTGGTCACTTTACCAGTTCAAGACCCATCATCTGAAGAAGATGTTGGGGCTGTTATATTGGTTGGATTTGGGACAAACCCAATGAAAAATGGCAGATACCAAGCAGTCTGTGAAGGCATCCTCTGTGAAGGTAAGTCCATACCAAAAGCATCCTGCATGGGAAATAAAAATAAACTTTGGCAGCGTTTTTTTTTTTATTGGGAACAACAAACTTTTTACAATACTAACATTACTTGTAAATAATAAAGATGGTAGATTTCAAGCTCGGTGATAAATAGTGAAGAAATTATTCAACATGACACGAGTGTGGGACAAAGAAAAAATCTGAGTCCCCGACGGGAATCCAACCCATGGCCTCCCAGATACCGGTTGGGCGCTCTAACCAACTGAGCTACGAGAGACTCGTTGTGAGCTGGGCCATTTACTAGGTTGATATGTGACACGCGTCCTGCATACTGCTAGGATCAGCAATGTCGAAATCATCAAATGTGTAGTAAATAATAAAGATGGTAAATTTCAAGCTCGGTGATAAATAGTGAAGAAATTATTCAACATGACACGAGCGTGGGACAAAGAAAAAATCTGAGTCCCCGACGGGAATCCAACCCATGGCCTCCCAGATACCGGTTGGGCGCTCTAACCAACTGAGCTACGAGTTGTGAGCTGGGCCATTTACTAGGTTGATATGTGACACACGTCCTGCATACTGCCAGGATCAGCAATGTCGAAATCATCAAATGTGTAGTAAATAATAAAGATGGATTTCAAGCTCGGTGATAAATAGTGAAGAAATTATTCAACATGACACAAGCGTGGGACAAAGAAAAAATCTGAGTCCCCGACGAGAATCGAACTCATGGCCTCCCAGATACCGGTTGGGCGCTCGAACCAACTGAGCTACGAGAGACTCGTTGTGAGCTGGCCAAGTGGCCAGTGACAGCTATGATTTCACTAGCCAAAGCCAATTTTCTACTAGCCAGAAACTTTCGAACATGGTGTTCATTTTTTTTTACTAAACCACCTGAGACAAAAGCCAAGTTGGACGAGAAATCGGACAAAATTGGCCATATTTTCCTCGCTTTTTTTGCTCCTACCCACCACAGAATAATATCGGATATTATCCATTGAAACCGCACCTTACATGTGTACAGGAAAGCGTTTTTAAATCATTCACGTACTCGACCTCTCATCCTCGTTATATATGCAACCTTTCCCAATCACTGATTAACGTTACAACCTACATGTACATTATGCTCGATTTCCCAGAGTGGCTAAAAATTAGCAGAAACAGTTTACAGTTTTCTTTCACTTGTCACTTGCGTCACTAGAGAGTCCAAAAAAGTAACTGTTTGTTTGCTTTCATAACCCTAAGCTTGTTAGTTCAATCTGTTCTCCCAGAGTCGTTTATAATTTGTGGTTTCTTTTCACAAAAATGCCTGAAATTTTCACTAGCCATTTTGGCTAGTGAAAGCCCAGAACCTACTAGCCAAAACAGCATTTCTACTAGCCTTTGGCTAGTTGGCTACTGTTAGTCTCGAGCCCTGCTATTTATCACCGAGCTTGAAATTTACCATCTTTATTATTACTACACAAATGATGATTTCGACATTGCTGATCCTAGCAGTATGCAGGATGTGTGTCACATAACAACCTAGTAAATTGCCCAGCTCACCACAAGTCTCTCGTAGCTCAGTTGGTTAGAGCGCTCAACCGGTATCTGGGAGGCCATGGGTTCGATTCCCGTCTGGGACTCAGATTTTTTCTTTGTCCCACGCTCGTGTCATGTTGAATAATTTCTTCACTAACATTACTTTACCACAAATTGCTTATAATACTAACATTAACTACATTACTAAGAGAACATTGTTGACAATACTGACACTACTGTACCTTATACTATTACATTACTGGTATTACCTATCATATTAACATTACATAACTTACAATACTAACCTAATTTCCTAACCTGATTTCAATGCAGTGTGTAGAGCCAGGTCTTTCAAAAACACCATTCGACCGTCTGTCATTGGCCCGTGTGTACTACTACTGGCGATAAATAAATTTCATTCCACAGCCACAACTATTTACAGTAATTTTAACTGACGCAGATTGAAATATGCAGTTTAGTTGTCAGAAATATGGTGGAACCCTGTTAATACGGACGCCATGGGGACAGGCCAAATTGTCCTTATTAACAGGGTGTCCATATTAAGCAGGGTCTCAGTCAAAAGTCACGGATACATAGACGACAGGCAAACGTTTTTGCAGCAACAAAACATTATCATTTAAATATACTGTCACTGTAACAAATGTAAACTGTGAACTCTCTGATTAAAATCAATAGTTTTTACCAAAACCTTACGATCTAGTCATACTTCGAACTAACTCAACAGTGGGATTTTTTGGCCGGCACAGTCATTAATGGGTTAATAATGTATGTAAAAAAAATTTTATTTTAAAATAATTTTTTGGTTTATTTTTTTTTAAATTTTTTTTGTGATTTGAAGTAAATTTTTTTAAAATGCCCCACCCCTTACCCCCTCCCCCTGCTGAATGAGTATATGACAAAGTAAAACCTTTTTGTTAGCTTCCACTAGACTCCAACTGAATATTAAAGAACAGACTATTTCCGTTTGTTTTTTAGAATGTCCTGGACTCCCATCTTACAAAATGAAGAGCAGCCCAAGAGGAAAGTGCATCATTATAAATAATGATCAGTTCCATAATGTGGCCTACAATCGTGATGGTGCCAAACATGATGAAAAAAGGCTTAAAGATCTCTTTGAGGAACTCGGCTTTGTTGTGGATGTCAGAAGAAATCTAACTCGGGATGAAATAAATAAAACGTCTAAAGATGTGGCAGCTGAAGATCACAGCAACTTTGATGCTTTTGTGTTTATCATCATGTCACATGGTGGAAGCCGTGATGCTGTGTGTGGGGTTGACGATAGAGCTGCATATGTTGAAGATGTAATGAGCGAATTCAAAGCAATCAAATGTCCAACCCTCCGCAACAAACCAAAATTGTTCTTCATTCAGTGTTGTAGAGGGCCATTAAGTGAATTTATTTCTCCCCCTGATCGTCACTGTGATAGCCTTGTGCCCACCCTTAACCATGACTCCACACTTGCCAGAGGTGCTTGTGCACAAGAAACTGACTTTCTCTTGGCCTTTGCATCTGCACCTGGGCATTATTCTTATCGATATCCAGAGTCTGGCTCGGTGTTTATTGAAGTGAGTATGAAAGTTTCATCGTTTTTGTCTTTTTTTTCTCTGAGAGAAATAAGCCCACTCAGAAAGAGTTTTTCAAAATGCACTCTTATAGTACCCCCAAGGAGCTAACATTCAGTACCCCTGGGACCCTCTCATTTAAGACCCTGTGAGTGCCCAGTGTTATAAGATGCACTCGGGATCAGCAAGGAGCCAGGTAATGAAACCTTAAACTACATGTACACTACATTGGGCTTTGAGCAACACAATCTAATTGCAGATAAAATTTTAATCCTTGGTTAAGCAATTTAATCTCTGATAAGCACTAATCCCGGTTTTGAACAACCAGGCCCTGGAAATTGGAGAAATTTTCTATGTAGTCAAACCACTTCATAAGGTGGATACCTCCCTGTTAATGTGGATTCTCTTCCATGTCCCTTCGGTGTCTATATCAATTAGGTTTGACTGTGCAGTTGACTTGAAATCTTTCCCAATCGCTTCTTGGGGGCATTTGACCAATTTTATTTGGAAAATGCAAAGAACTCTCTTGGTTTTATCTGTTCTTAGGTTTTGGTAGATGTTATTAGAAAGCATCGTAAACACAGCCACCTGATTGAGATGTTGACAGAGGTCACTAGACAAGTGGTGGAAAGAGGCACCACAGCAGGTGACAAGATGCCGAGAGTTCAGGTCCCAGCTTACAGTAATACACTGAGGGCCAAGCTGCCCCTGTAAGCCATCACATGCAGCAAATGATAACCAATAGCAGAGGAAGCTAATGAACTGCAAGTTGTTTGCATAGTTGTATAGATTGTTACAGTATTTAACTGACTGCTTGAGCTGGGTAGGGAAAATTACAATTATTTACAGGTTTTAGATTACTTTGTAAAAGTAAAGTCTGTCCGAGCCTAAGTGGCCCATAGAGCCGGAGCTTATCCCGGTTTCCGTAGCATTAAGCGACTAGGAGTATTGCTACTCCCCCCTGAATGGGATGCTAGTCCATCGCAGGGTTACCCCCCAGCAGTAAGTTCGCCGGTACCCATTTATACACCTGGGTGGAGAGAGGCACTGTGAGAGTAAAGTGTCTTGCCCAAGAACACAACGCAGCGCCCCGGCCAGGCCTCGAACCCGGGCCGTTTGACTCGGAGTCGAGCACGCTAACCATTGGGCCACCGCGTCTCCACAGATTACTTTGTAGTAACCCATTAACTACATGAAGTTTTTTTTACAACTGCAATGGGTTAATAGAGCTTTTATGGTATTTCATGGTACTTTTAGTCTTGGAGGGTTATTTCCTAGTCTTATAGTGACTGAACAAATAGAACTTGTGTTATACTGTTTATTTTATAATATTAGAATTGCAAAAGTGGTTTTACAAATTCACATGTGCCTGTGCGGGTCAAGTTACACAGATGGATGCAGAAAATTACCAAATTTTGACCAAAAAAGACAGGAAAATAAAGCAGTTGATCAATAAATCTCTGAATGACTGAATATATTTTCAGACAGTTTACTATTTGCTCATTTTTACTGTAGAATATCTGTGGGTATTATCTTTCAAACCAATTGCAATATTGTCAATGTATCAAAACTTGTTGCTACAATATATGAAATAAAAATCAGCTATTTTTGGAATTTTAGTGGGATAAATGCCCTTAGATCAAAATAATGTGATAATGTTTTCTGGACCTCACTTATTACAGAAATGTATGTTTAAAAGGGCTAGACTGTGATGTTAGACACCATTTTAGTATATATTTTTAATGTATAGTATCTGTATATGTACACAGATGTACATGTGAGTCATTTTGGCGAAATTACTGTGAAATGTGCCGATGTTCACTTGCCACTTGAATACAGCCTAAAGAATGATTTATTTTTGACATCTGAAACTTTTCAGTTGAATTATGACTGTATACAGGTCAGTGCAGGAGTAAATGATCCTCCATTGCAGAAGAGAGAGAAGAGACAAAAGGATACAATAATTCTATTTCGATTGACTTTTAGTAAAGTAGTTTTTTTTAAAAAAGACGACTAAGATGTGATGTAGTGTTATGGGCCAGTTTGGAAGATGGAGGCTTTAGAAGCCATGATTTATAGGTAGCATAGCTTAATAGTTTTATATTGGTCATTTAAAAAACTTTGCCCATTTCATGACCAGGGCAGCTTAGCAGGTAATGCTCTAACAGGTAATGCTCTTAACAGTCTGTAGGTATGGCCCAGTAAAATAAATGTAAAATTAAACCATAAGATGGTCCTAAAGTAATTAAAATGGTTTTGTAGTTTATCCACTGCTGTTTTTTCTTGTGTCTGGATATTTATTTTGTGTATTTTTTTTAAGCGATGACCATCGCACAAAGGGGGATCTTAGTCTGGTCTGTCGCGATCGAACAAAAATCAAGTTTAACTTAACAAGAAATCGCCGCGTAGAACACAAAAGCATAATACTCCCGTGCAGTTAGAATGGAACACTACAATGTATAAACGAAAGAGATTAATTATAAATGATGGGATTTATTTTATTCAGTGGACAGAAATTTCTAATTGTTATAATATAAAGGGCCGCAATGAGCAAGAGACCATTTGACCTTTCTTTAAAAGCTTGCTCGTGCGTATCGTATGTCGTTCATCAGATGTCACACTATAATATAACACAATCTCTGTTGAGACAATTGCAACATAGGGAAATCGAAAAAAAATTAAAAATATAAAATAAAATATAACTGTTAATCAACTGAGCAAATCTACAAAGAAAATGTATTAATTGCATCCTTTGCCTGTGAATTTATAAGTACAGTGTATTTATTTAAATTCAATCAGATCCTAACTATGCTATTTATACAATCACTAACACTGCTTATGTTTGAAAAATGTACGCTGCAGTTGGGTAACAGTCTTTTTCACGCACAACGTGTCAGCTACTTTTATTTACGATAAGTTTTTGACAAATTTCCTCAAACTTATGTAAGACCCCTTGTGAAACGTCATCGCTTCTGCATGCATTGCGTGCCATTTATTTAATTTTATTTTTGACTGGGGAGTGATTTCTCATGTCCCAGATTGTCGACTGCTATGAATGCATTTTTTAAAATTTTAAAAATATACAAAAGCGAGGAGTGTTTCTAACAATAATCAGCATCCAATTTCTCCTACGTACCCTATCAGTACTCAGTTCTCTTCCCAATAGAATGCAGCATCTTAAAGTTTTATCATCTTACAGTGTAAATGATTAAAAGCTAACTACAGTAGATTTTTCACACTGCACTTGACAAACTCAACATTTCAATTACTTTGACCAGCACTCAATGCAACGTGTTACAAGTAAAATCATTTGGCCACTGCACCTCCCATTTTTTGACCAGGTAATTACAGGAATAAAGCAATCTATCAGTAAAACGGAGTCTAAACCTGTGATGGGCTATCATCCTATCCAGGGGGAGTAGCAATACTCAAATAAGCGTCATGTTGCAAAAACTGCGACGAGGGCAACTTTGAAAATTTTGGAATTTTAATTATTTTTCAGGAAAATAATTTAACATCGGATTTTCATACAAAGACGCACTATATTTCCTGCCCTGCTATCAAAATGGTGGTTACGGACATGAAATCTTCAATTGTTCTGGGTGTGTCGAAAACTCAGACCTCGGACCCGAAAAACTCCGATCTCGCCACCACTCTGTGCCTGGAAAGCGGGAGAGTTAGAGCCTATACATTTACTTTTATATCTTCGACTTCCTTATGATATAATGATTAGCAAGCAGGGCACAGCCATCGGCACATTAGCATATTTTTGCTTAGGACCTAATCAGCCCTATCAACCCGAGGTTAATTCTTTTTTTAAATAAAAATCTCCGAACTGCGCTAAACTGCTGTGACCAATATATAAAAAAATAACAAACAAATAATTCAAACAATCAGTCAATCGATTCATAAATCTATCAATCAATAAACTTAATTTTTTAAGTGTCGATTTTCACAGCGTTCTAATTAGTTTTAAGACAAGTCCATTAGTACGCCTTGCGTGCCTATCTTTATTAATTATCAGCGAGAGACCACGCTATATAAAAGTGAAACATGTTATTGCAAGAATCCTAACTAGCAGGAGACTGACCTCGATCACTGCATTTCGACAAACTCCGAAACCTTTTTGGGAGGATTTTTGCGTCTGTCGAGATTTGGGGAGGGGGCTTGTATTTCTGAGAGGTGATGCTGTAAAGTGAAACTTTATTGTGAGAACCCTAACTAGCAGGGGCTGACCTCGTTTGCTGCATTTCGAGAAATTCACAAGCATATCAAGATCATGGGAAAGATCTAGATATTTTGCACAACTGAACATGGCAAACGACATAAACCCGGCATTAGGAACGAAGGATGGCGGAAGATGGCGAGAGTGGAAATGGATTACAGTACTGACAGACTATATAAAAAAAATTGACTGGTATCCCTTTCAAACTTTTCAAAACTTCAATTCTAACATAGCATTTCTTTGTTAAATTTAACTCTGTCGTTGGTATTGTCCATAGAATGCTTAATTAAGGGTGCGCCAGCGTTTTATTTGCGTTGAAAAATTGACCAATTACATTAGTCTTAATACCTAGACGTGCATGCCAGCGCTAAAACACAGGCCCCGAAGCGAGCTTTCTGTTACCGCTTCTCTCAACCGAAATTTTGCCCGGGGTTTGGGACGCTTTAAAGCTTTCGTTCTTTCCTCGGAGATCAGCGAAGTTGGAGCCAGGGCTAAA